>NC_054487.1:84422021-84736188 GCF_017639515.1 Carcharodon carcharias
GGAAGTACCTGGAAAACATGCACAACAAGGTCATTAAACCACACAATGCAGTGCGGCCAGCACACCAGCAGGAGATGCTGCTGCCCAACTTTCCTTCATCCATCGTGTAACTTTAATACAATGTTCAAAGTTACCCAAGAATCAGAGATTAGACACAAAGCTTCAAAAAGATCGGAGTCTTTTCCCACCAGAATAGAAACCATGAACCTAAGAGAGTTATTTAAAAAATCATAAAAGGTTTTGAGAGCATAGAGAGTGATATTGTTTATTCCAGTGGCTGTTGGGGACGTAGACTGAGGATTCTCACTAGGAAAGAGCCAAGTTTAAAGAAACATTTTGCACCAAGGTCATGGAAACAGGGAATGTTTTAATACAAATGGGCTATTGAACATTGTTGACCAGCACGGTTTTGGCTGGTTACTAACAGGGGGAGACACTGGCGTGGTGGCAATGTCTCTGGGCTAGTAAATCAGATGTAATGTAATTTCTAAAAGATTTTTTTCGAAGAGCCACATGCCTCGAAAGTCACAGTTATTGGCAGAACTTCAAATAGTGCAATTAGAACAAGTGCCAAAACTGCTGAATATTATTATTCTTGATGTGCAAATGAGCGAGCCTAGAAGCATTCCAGCAAAACACCGGCAGCCCCTCTTCGCCTTTCAGCCAAATTCCCAGCTAGACATGCTTGCCCACAAATTTCCAACACCAAGCTATGTTCATAGAATGACACAGCACAGAAGGAGGCCATTCGGTCCACTGAGCCTGTGTTAGCTCTTTGGTAAAGGTATCCAATTAAACCTACTCCCCTGCTCTTTCCCCACGTCCCCGCAAATTTTTTCACTATAAATATATATCTGAGGTCTTGTGGTGCAGTGGGTAGCGTCCTTGGCCAGAATTTTCCCATCGGCAATTTGGGGGTGGGGCCCACTCACCTACAGGAAAATGACGCGGGGAGAACCCCTGATATCATCCCGGTCCCTTTAAATTTTCAGGAAGGCGGGCGGACAGCCGCCGACCTGTCAATGGCCAATTGAGGCCAGTGACAAGGTACTTCAAGTCATTAAAGGCCCTGCCCGTCCAACCTTAAGGCTGGTGGGCAGGTCAGGAGTCCCAGGGGGCTCCAGATAATACATGAAACCTCGTCCAACTGGCGGGATGAGGTTTCATGGTCCTTTTTAAAATCTTTAATAAATGTAATGTTATATTTATTAACATGCCCCATCTCGTGTGACATTGTCACATGAGGGGGACATGTTAATAATATTTTGATTTTTATATTTTGAAATTTTTTTTACACTGTCACTAATCTCCCTGAGACTTAAGTCCCAGGGAGCAGTGCGCACTTTGACAGCTGGGGATTCCCTCCCCTCCCCTTCCTCGCACAGGAAGTGCACAGCGCTTCCCCGTTGGGCAGCCCGCTGGGCGGGGCCTTCATTGACCCCGCCTACTCAAAATGGCCGCAGGCCCCATTTCAGCGGCGAGGGACAGCTGCCCGCCCGCTGCCGAGCTGGTGGGGCCCACCCACCGAGGGCAAAATTCTGCCCCTTGTCTCTGAGTCAGAAACTCCAGGTTCAAGTCCCGCCCCATGAAAGAATAAAGAAAAAAATAGAAGTTTCCATTGGTTACTGACCAGTGGAACCTTCAGTTAGTTACAAACCAGTAGTTCTTCAGCTAGTTACTAGCTAACACAGGCTTCAGCTAGTTACTAGCTAACACAGGCTTCAGCTAGTTACTAGCTAACACAGGCTTCAGCTAGTTACTAGCTAACACAGGCTTCAGCTAGTTACTAAGCAGCCAGAGGTTTGTCAAATAGTCACTGATCAGTAGAGCCTTCAGTAAGGTACTGATCAGCACAGGCTTTGGAGTTCCAGGGGTTTATCCATCAGTTACTAACCATTACAGTCATCAGTTAGTTACTAACTAGGAGAGGCCTCCCTTGGAGTTGGTTCATTAACTGCTGATTAAGGCCAATGCCTTGAGATAACCCTTCAGATAAGCTGACTTTATCATGGGTGGTCCATTTAAAATGAGAGACCGCAATTCCCACAGGTTCCGGGATCTGTGTTTAGCAACACCAAGCACGTTGAAAACCAATCACACAAGAATGTAAAATAACCCATTAACCTATATAAAAAAATGCTGGAAAAGCTCAGCAGGTCTGGCAGCATCTGTGGAGATAGAAACAGAGTTAATGTTTCGAATGCGTATGGCTCTTCTTCAAAGCGAAAGAGAAGTAGAAATGGAATGGATTTTACACTGTTTAAGAGGGTGTGGAGCAGGTGGAGAAAAATAGGTCAGGGATAGGTGGGAGCTCAGGAGAGAATGACAAAGATGTCATGGATACAAGGCAAAGGGTGTGTTAATGGTAGTGTTAAAGACTAAAGAAGGTGCTGATGGTGGCATAAAGATAAGATAGCAAAACGTGTTAATAGCAGAACAAGGGTCCTCCCTCTGTGAAAGCACAACATAAAAACAAGTGACAGACGGCCCTGTGTGTATTAGATGGGGGCGGTGGTTTTGGGAAAAAGGATAATTTTTTTTTTAATGAATAAATAAAAATAGGTCAATAATAAAAATAAATGTAAAAACTATATAAACCTTTAAAAGTTGGATCAAAAAAGGAGTAAACATAGAGGAGAGAGTTCATGGTCTGAAATTGTTGAACTCAGCGTTAAGTCCAGAAGGCTGTAAAGTGCCTAGTCAGAAGATGAGGTGCTGTTCCTCCAGTTTGCGTTGGGCTTCACTGGAACAATGCAGCAAGCCAAGGATGGACATGTGGGCATGAGAGCAGGATGGAGTGTTGAAATGGCAAACAGCAGGAAGATGTGGGTCACTTGCACACTGAGCGAAGGCGTTCTGCCAAGCGATCACCCAGTCTGCGTTTAGTCTCCCTAGTGTAGAGCAGACTGCAATGGGAACAGCGAATGCAGTAGACCAAATTGAAGGAGGTGCAAGTGAAGAGCTGCTTCACCTGAAAGGAGTGTTTGGAGCCTTGGACGGTGAGGAAGGAGGAGGTAAAGGGGCAGGTGTTGCACCTTCTGCGGTTGCATGGGAAGGTGCTGTGGGAAGGGGATGAGGAGTTGGGGGTGATGGGGGAACGAGCCAGGGTGTCAGAGAGGGAATGCTAATGGAGGGGGGTAGGGCTAAGAGGAAGATGAGTTTGGTGGTGGTGACATTATGCTGGAGTTGGTGAAGGATTATCCTTTTAATGTGGAGGCTGGTGGGGTGAAAAGTGTGGACAAGGGGGCCTGTATCATGGTTCTGGGAAGGAGGATAAGGGCTGAGTGCAGAGGTGCAGGAGATAGGTTAGGCATTAACCTAAATGTCACTTAAACAACATTGTTTCAAAATTTGCCAGGAAACATTTTAATATCATCTTGGAACTCCAAAGCTTGGTGAATCCCCTAAATAATCTGATGCAGAGAAACTCGATGAACAAAGTGAGCGATTAGAGATGTTAAAAACAAAAAAACTGCGGATGCTGGAAATCCAAAACAAAAACAGAATTACCTGGAAAAACTCAGCAGGTCTGGCAGCATCGGCGGAGAAGAAAAGAGTTGACGTTTCGAGTCCTCATGACCCTTCGACAGAACTTGAGTTCAAGTTCAAGAAAGAGTTGAAATATAAGCTGGTTTAAGGTGTGTGGGGCGGGCGGAGAAATAGAGAGAGAAGTTGGGGGGGGGGGGGTGGTTGTAGGGACAAACAAGCAGTGATAGAATCAGATCATCAAAAGATGTCAACAACAATAGAACAAAAGAACACATAGGTGTTAAAGTTGGTGATATTATCTAAACGAATGTGCTAATTAAGAATGGATGGTAGGGCACTCAAGGTATAGCTCTAGTGGGGGTGGGGAGAGCATAAAAGATTTTAAAATATTAAAAATAATGGAAATAGGTGGGTAAAGAAAAATCTATATAATTTATCGGGAAAAAAAAGGAAGGGGGAAACAGAAAGGGGGTGGGGATGGGGGAGGGAGCTCACGACCTAAAGTTGTTGAATTCAATATTCAGTCCGGAAGGCTGTAAAGTGCCTAGTCGATTAGAGATGTTGATGGCTTTCCTCACCTGGAATTATTACTCCAGATATGGATCAGTTTCAGGAGAGAAGTCGGAGCGTACTGTCCTTCATAGGCAAGCCTGTTGATCTGTAAACAAGACAACATAGATGTAAAAACAGGCACCACTTCATGACAATTGGGGAGACGATGGTGTAGTGATAATTTCACTGGACTAGTAATCCAGAGTCCCAGGCTAATGCTCTGGGGACACGGGTTCAAATCCCACCATGGCAGCTGGTGGCATTTAAATTCAATCAATACACCTGGAATTAAAAGCTAGTCTCAGTAATGGTGACCATGAAACTATCATCAATTGTTGTAAAAACCCACCTGGTTCACTAATGTCCTTCAGGGGAGGAAATCTGTTGTCTTTACTCTGTCTGGCCCACATGTGACTCCAGACCCATAGCAACGTGGTTAACTCTTAACTGCCCTCTGAAATGGCCCTAGCAAGCCACTTGGTTCAAGGGCAATTAGGGACGGGCAACAAATGCTGGCCTCGTCAGCGACACCCATGGAAGGATAAGGGTGAAAACAGTTGAGCAATCATGAGGTTACCTGTGACAGTCTGTGCTCATTCCATTGAAAACATTCACCCAAAGCTGTGCCCCCCACCCCCCCCGCAAGGCAAAATGGCTCATTGGATCCAAAATTGGCTGAGAGGCAGGAAGCAGAGGGTGATGGTGGAGGGATATTTCTGTGATTGGAAGGCTGTTTCTAAGGGGGTTCCGCAGGGCTCAGTGTTGGGGGCCCTTGCTGTTTGTGGTGTACATAAATGATTTGGACTTAAATGTAGGGGGTATGATCAAGAAGTTCGTGGATTATACGCAAATTGGTCATGTGGTAAATAGTGAGGGGGATAGGCATAAACTCCAGGAGGATATCAATGGACTGGTCAGGTGGGCAGAGCAGGCTCATCAATACCAAAGGCTTTGACAAAGACAGGCCATTCAGGGGCGATAATCAGGAAGCATTTCTTCACACAAAGGGGAGTGAAAATCTGGAACACCCCCCCACCAACAAAAAGCTGTGGATGCTGGGGATTCAATTGAAAATTTCAAAACTGAGAACGATTGAGATTTTTGTCGGACAAGGAGATTAAGGGTAATGGAACCGAAGCAAATGGAGTTAAGATACAGGTCAGACATGATCTCACTGAAATGCGGAACCGGGTTGAGGGGCTGAAGGGCCTTCCCTTGGTCCTGTGCAAAAACCCTCCAAAAATCCAATATTCTTTCAGGGTCAAATTGTGCAGACTCATAAGCGATGTGACGGAGCAGAGTGAGAGCTGCGAGCATTGGACAGATTGTTACCTGTGGCCACACCACAGCATGAAACACTGCGTCAACCTCGTCCACTGTGAACGCGTAGGACTCAAAGCCGGAAAAGAAAGCAGCAATCTGATTTATTCCCAGGCGCCTCAGATATTTCAGCTGGTTTATGCACCTCGGCTGGATCTGTAGGTAAGACAAAGAAACCCTTAATTACAAAATTTGCAGTTCTGTGCAACATACTGCCTCACAAACCTAAAGGATTCGGCAGTGTCATGCTTCTGTTCCTGAAGTAGAGATGTTCAGAGAAAAGGACAAAATTATTACATTTACATAGCGCCTTTCAGTAGGGCCAATCAGGGACCATAGAGGTAATGTGTGTGTGGACCCGGAAGACGTGGGTACAGTTCTCAATGAGTACTTTGCGTCGGTCTTCACAATGTAAAAAGATGATGCAGAGTGAAGGACTGTGAAATATTAGACAAAATTAAAATAGAAAGAGAGGAGGTACTAGTGGGTTTAGTGGCCTTAAAAGTGGATAAATCCACAGGCCCGGATGAGATGTATCCCAGGCTGTTAAGGGAGGCAAGGGAAGAGATATCAGGAGCCCTGACAGTGATTTTCAAATCTTCTCTGGCCACAGGTGAGGTGCCAGAGGACTGGAGGACAGCTAACGTTGTCCCATTATTAAAAAAGGGGAAGGGATAAACCAGGAAATTATAGACCAGTCAGTCTAACCTCGGTGGCAGAGAAGTTACTCGAAAAGAATTCTGAAGGACAGGATATATCTACACTTGGAGAAACACAGATTAATCAGGGATAGTCAGCATGGATTTGTTAAGGGAAGGTCATGTTTGACAAATTTGATTGAATTGTTTGAGGAGGTAACCACGAGTGTTGATGAGGGTAATGCATTTGATGTGGTCTACATTGACTTTAGGAAGGCTCTTGATAAGGTCCCTCATAGCAGACTGGTCAAGAAAGTAAGAGCCCATGGGATCCAAGGCAAAATGGCACATTGGATCCAAAATTGGCTGAGAGGCAGGAAGCGGAGGATGATGGTAGAGGGAAGTTTCTGTAACTGGAAGTCTGTTTCCAGTGGGGTTCTGCAGGGCTCGGTGCTGGGGCCCTTGCTGTTAGTGGTGTACATAAATGAGTTGGACTTAAATGTAGGGGGTATGATCAAGAAGTTTGTAGATTACACACAAATTAGTCGGGTGGCAAATAGTGAGGAGGATAGCCGTAAACTGCAGGAGGATATCAATGGACTGGTCAGGTGGGCAGAGCAGTGGCAAATGGAATTTAACCTGGAAAAGTGTGAGGTAATGTGCTTGGGGAGGGCTAACAAGGCAAGGGATTACACTATGAATGGTAGGACCCTGGAAAGTACTGAAGATCAGAGGGACCTTGGTGTGCATATCCATAGACCCCTGAAGGTAGCAGGGCAGGTAGATAAGGTGGTTAAGAAGGCATATGGGATACCTGCCTTTATTAGCCGAGGCATAGAAATCAAGAGCAGGGAGGTTATGCTGGAATTGTAAAAAACACTGGTTAGGCCACAACTGGGGTACTGCAGGCAGTTCTGGTCACCACATTATAGGAAGGATGTGATTGCGCTGGAGAGGGTGCAGAGGAGATTTACCAGGATGCTGCCTGGACTGGAGGGTCTGAGTTATGAGGAAAGATTGGATAGGCTGGGGTTGTTTTCCTTGGAGTAGCGAAGGTTGAGAGAGGACCTGATAGAGGTGTATAAGATTATGAGGGGCATAGATAGGGTGGATAGGAAGGCACTTTTTCCATTAGTAGAGGGGTCAATAATCAGGAGGCATAGATTTAAGGTAAGAATTAGAAGGCTAAGAGGGGAGTTAAGGAGAAATTTTTTCACCCAACAGGTGCTGAGAGTTTGGCACTCACTGCCTGAAAGGATGGTTGAGTCAGAAAAATCTCATAACATTTAAGAAGTATTTAGATATTCACTTTTGTTGCCATAGCCTCCAGGGCTATGGGCCAAGCGCTGGAAAATGGGATTAGTATAGTCAGATCTTTGTTGACTAGCGTGGACACACTGGGCCGAATGGCCTCCTTCTGTGCTGTAAACGTCTAAGAGTCTTTCACAAAAACCAGACCCCAAACTGCTTCATAGCTAATGAAGTACCTTTGAAGTGTAATCACTGTTGTAATATAGGAAACTCGACAGCTAACTTCCTACACAGCAAGATCCCACCAACAGTAATATGATAGCGCCAGATAATCTGTTTTTGTGATGTTGACTGAAGGATAAATATCAGTCAGGATATTGGAGTAACTCCACTGCTCTTCTTCGAAACAGAGCCATGTAATCTTTTACAGCCACCTGAGAGGACAGGCGAAACCCCGTTTAAATATCTCATCTCTGACAGTACCGCACTCACTCAGTACTGCACTGGGAGCGCCTTTCTTAGATTTTGTGTTCAAGTCTCTGGAGTAGGACTTGAACTCAACCTACTGGCTCAGAGATAAGACTGCTACCCACTGAGCCACGGGCCTTTATAACCAATGAAGTACTTTTGAAGTATAGTCGCTGTTGTAATGTAGGAAACACAGCTACCAATTTGTGCACAGCAAGCTCCCACAACAGCAAAGCCTTATTGACTAGATTATCTGCATATTAATGATGTTGGTTGAGGGATGAATATTTGCCAGGACATGGAAGAGAACGTCCTTGCTTTGCTTCACAATTGCAGTTGTATCATTTACACCCAGACTGGGCCTTGATCTCATCTTTATGGTACCTCTGGCAGTGCAGCATTCCCTCAGCGTTGCACCGGGTGTTTCAATCTGGACTTTGTGCTCCAGCTTCTGCAGTGAGGCGTGAACCCATGACCTTCTGACTTGGAAGCGAGAGCGCAACTCAGCCACAGTTGCGATCAGTGTTTTTTACCAACCAATATTTACTCTGTTCAAATTAGCCGGATTGTGGGAAGTACAGCGTTCCTGCACCTTTAGTAAAACGAAATTCCATGACTTTTCCCCAAGAACTTTTCGGCGGGTCTCATGCGAATAGTTGAATCAAGTGGGTCTCGACTATAGACATGCAGCATCATAATGGACGTGGTCTCCTCTACGAGATGCTTGTTCATGCTCTGCTTTACCTTGTTCACTGATTGACAGGTTACTCGGCTAATGCCGTTGTTCTCGCAGTCTCCAAAGCAGCCAATCAGCAGTAGCAATGGGTGGGACCAGACAGAAAGAAAACAAAACCTGTACCAAATTCCGGGCGTTCAAAGCAAAGCAAGGAATAATGGGCAGGGGAAAGTGGACATGAGAAAATCATTGGAAAAGGTTGGAATTCCACCCAAGTCAGAAAAGTCTCATCCCTGTCACTATAAAAATTCTATGACTTTTCAATGACTGAGATTTTTCTTTTGGAAATTACCATGAGAAAGTCTTTCCAAATTCCATGACTTTTCCAGGTTCTCCACAGCTCGTAGGAACCCTGAAAATATATCCTTTCATCAGCAAACAATTGGAATGTCACACCGCTGCAGCAGAGGTCTTCATTCCTCATTATAGCCACACTGCCCATGGCCTGTGAGCAGCCTACAGCAGACACCGGATGCCAAATTGCAAATAAAGCCTCATCACAACCAAGCTCTCATCGCCCTGTACAACGATGTCTGACTCGAGACAGGAGGAGCAGGGAAGAGGTTCAAAACATTACTCAAACTGCTTTCCAATCAGTCACCATGGAGCGGCTGATTTTAGAATGTTGCAGAGTGATTAAACTTTTAAGCATAAAGCAACTCAGCCAGCTGTTATACAACAGCTGATTTAGCACGCTATCTATGGAAGCGCTGTTATGTATGGTGTTTTTGCTTTGTATGTAAAATCTGATTTTACCAGGTCAAATTTCAGCACAGCATCCAGCCAGAAAGAATTCACATTGGACCCTCTGTACTCAGATTCAGCAAAGGTGAGAATCCAAAACACACAAATTTTCTAAGTTCACACTTGTAAATATCCTAAAGTATGAGGTTAACTCGAGTAACTGCTTCAGAATGAACAAGCGATTCACCCCATCTTATTATGTCTTCACATTCTACGCAGGTAGATTCATCAAATCCAGGACTGTTCCTGCATATTCATAGGTCACCTACCTATTTTCCTATCAATTGGTCCCCCCCTCTCTCACATTCTGCTCACTAAAATCCTCACAGATCTTCGGTGCTGCATTGCACCAAATCCTCCTCAGCATTTGCCTGTCAGCTGGCTCATCCATGCAGTCGCAATGCTAATCCTGCACTTTGGTCCAATTCAAAGCAACCACAGCAAGGCCAATGTCTGAATTACAGCAGGCAGGAACATCATTACAGTGAATGTGAAACCACAATATATGGCGCAAGAATTTTTAATCTATCAATCCATTAAGTAGATGGTAAAACAATCCGGCGCAAAATTTAGCATGATGCAAAGGAGGCGTCATTCAAAGGGAGACGAACACCCTTTGTGAGAAATTAGTTTCCTCGTCATGGTTTGGAGCTATCACAAAGAAACTGCCTTTACACTCTATCTTCCATAGCCTCCGATAACCCAAAGTGCTTAACAGCTAATGAATAAAGTGAGGTCACTGTTGCGATGTGGGAAACACGGCAGCCAAATTATGCACAGCAAGATCCCACAAACAGCAATGCAATAATGGACTGCGTCAAGATATATTTTGGTGATCTTGGTTTAGGGATAGATATTGGCCACATCACTGGGGATGACTTCCTTGCCTCTTTTTTGAACAGTGTGCTGGGGTCTTTAATATCCACGTTGGAGGGGGCAGACAGGGCCTCGGTTTAACATCTCACCCAAAAGTCAGTACTGCACTGGAGTGCTGGGCAGCATTACACGCTCACGACTGTGAAGTGCGGCCTGAACCAACGACCTTCTGACTCAGAGGACAGCGTGCTATCCCCTTAAGACCACGGCTGACGCCTGAACATGTGCCCAAATGCCATACATTCACAGCACTCACCTGGTCTCTCAGCTGAAGAATTTGAGATACTGACGCAGTCATGCACAGCACGATCTGGAGCAGTTTGGGCAGATAGTCTTGGATTAGATGGCCCAGCTTTTTTATCACCACTTCAACGCCGTTTAGCAGACTGTGTTGGCGCCCGAGGGGCAAAACCTTTGACATATCCAGAGCCTTCACCGACTGTAATACTGCGCACAGACAGGATCCTAAAGCAAGGACAATAAAAAGATTACCTGAAGTATACAACACAAACTCCAAACTCAAGGTACCTGTTTACGTTACATGCTCTCCTGTTGGGGGGTGGGGGGGGGTCACACAACAGTGTTTTTAAAGTCATCCTTTTTTGAAAATGCATCAGTGCTTTCGACAATCACGAAGCAAGTGTACTTTTCAAACCAAATGCTGAATGATACTGCGCTAAGCAGCACAGTTGAACCCTGAGGTTTAATGCTGATACAAGGCTTTCAAATTACTTACATTCAATATAAAAAATATTTGCCATCCAAAGTTCGCGAGTTCAGATCCCACCAGGGTTAGACGTGCAGCTAAATTCAATCAACATGGAGCTTTGTGGCCACTGTAGCTTTCAGGTTCCCCATAAAATCTTTTCAACTCATTAACATCCCACAGAGAAGGGAGCCTGACACCACTGCCCAGTCTGGCCTACTCGGCTCCAGTTCCACATCACGTAGCTGACTTAATATTCTCAGAGTAACCAGGAAGGGTCAACAGGTACTGCAGTGTATGTGGCGCCCACATCCCGAGAACAAATATGAATCAGTGGAGGAACAGCAGCGCAGTGGAATTGGTATCAGACTGACACAGGACTATGGAGAGGGATTGGAGTTGTGGGAATAGACTGGGATTGACACAGGTTTATGGAGAGGGATTAGAGTTGTGGGAATAGTTTTGGATTGGTATAGGTCTACAGGGGAGAGCTGAGGCAGTCAGATTAGTTTGGGATTGATACAGATCTATGGGGAGAGAGTGGGGCAGTGGAATTAATTTGGGATTGATGAAGACCTATGGGGAAAGGGTGCGGCAGTAGAATTAATTTGAGATTAATATACATCTATCAGCTGAGAGCTGGACAGTCAAATTTGTTTGGGATTGATACAGGGTTTTGGAGAGAGAATGGGGCAATGGGGATAGTTTAGGATTGATACAGGGCTATGGGGAGAGAGGAGAGCCATGGGATTGTGAACAGTGTTCACGTGAGGGGCCATTAGATGTTAACCTGCCCGTACCGAACACCACAACACAAACTTCATATCAGATCACTAGGTATCAATGGGATTTATCTGAATGTTACCATAATTTCAATATGTGGGAAAGTGAAAATTAGAGACAGGACAGCAGCCAGCATCAGTCTGGATGGTTTTAGATTGCAAACCCTAAACATAATTTGCAAAGCCCGCATTAAGAATCATGAACTTAAAATGCGCACACACTACATTCTTTTATTACAAATGAGTGAAGATAGAAGGCTTCTTTGCAATTGGAACAGCAGTACTGCAGGTGCTGGAACTTGATAAAATAAACAGAAGCTGCTGGAAATACTCAGGTCAGGCAGCATCTGTGGTGAGAAGGATGGAGGTAACCATTCAGACTAATGTCACTTCGTCAGAGCTTGAGAAAGTTAAACATGGCAGAACATCACACCACCCAAACCCACAACCACTACCACCTAGAAGGACAAGGGCAGCAGACACATGGGGATACCTCCACCTGGAGTTCCCCTCCAAGCCACACAACATCCTGACTTGGAAATATATCACTGTTCCTTCACTGGCGCTGGGTCAGAATCCTGAAACTCCCTTCTTAACAGCGCTGTGGGTGTACATACACCACATGGACTGCAGCGGTTCAAGAAGGCAGCTCACCACCACCTTCTCAAGGGCAATTAGGGATGGGCAATAAATGCTGGCCACACCCCATAAAGAATAAATAAAAATAAAGTTCTTGAGCAAATACAGAGGCAGAGAAAGGAAACAGCATATTTCAAGCATAAATAATAAAAGCTGTAGTGTTCTGGTAGTGCATACCCTCAGTTAAATGCTTCACTGGCTCAAGGAGAAGATCCAGAAAGATGTCTATCTCCTGAGGTAACGAGCCAGCCAGGAAGTTTAGAACGATGACCATGCGGGTTCCTGCTGCTGCCCGGCCTTGTGTTTTGCTCCCAGTTTTGCTTCTCATGCGCCCATAAAGGATCCTTTAAAAAAGAGATGGAATTAAGTATTTTTAAAAGGAAGGATTCTAATTTACTTCTGGAGCTTTGAAGACAGCAATTGCTTTTAGTCGGGAAATAGTAACATTTTGAAAGGTCAACACTTCTTAGTTCATCCACCCAAGAATACCATACAGACCCAACAAGACCTCACACGGACTCGAGTCATACGGACTCGAAACATTAACTGTGTTCCTCTCCGCAGATGCTGCCAGACCTGCTGAGTTTTTCCAGGTATTTTTATTTTTGTTTTGGATTTCCAGCATCCACAGTTTTTTTTTGCTTTTATCTTAAGACAAGCCTCACATCTTTTTCAAAGTGTTTGCCTCTGTTACCCTATCAAAGGCACCAATTTACAGCTCAATAAATTGCCCACCTCCATCCCTGCCACAACTCAGCAGCAGCTGAAACCCTAACCCTTTGTTGCCCTCAAATTCGACTATTCCAAAATTCTCCTGGTCAGCCTCCCAGGCTTCCCTCTGTAAACCTAAGCTCACCCAAAACTCTGCTGCCCCATATCCTAACTCGCACCAAGTCACTTTCACGCACCACCCCCCACTGTGCTCACTAACTTACTCCAGTGCGGTACTGAAGGAGTGCTGCACTGTTGGTGCGCCATTTTCTGATGAGACGTTAAACCAAGGCCCCATCTGCCTGTTCAGGCGGATGTAAAAACTTCCACGGCACTATTTCGAAGAAGAGTAGGGGAGTTCTCTCTGATGTCCCGGTCAATACTTATCCCTCAATCAATATCCCAAAGAAGATTATTTCGTCATTGTGGGAGCTTACTGTGCGCATTGGCTGCTGTATTTCCTACATCACAGCAGTGACTATGCTTCAGAAGAACTTAACTGGCTGTAAAACAGATATTTGGTGGCCGTGAAAAGCACTATACAATTGCAAGTCTTTGTCTTTTCATTAAACATTGGCTCCCGTTCTACCAACACTTCGATTTTAAAATTCTCAACCTCATTTTCAAATTTCTCCGTGGTCTCATCCCCTTCCCTATCCCTGAAATCTCTTCCAGTCTTATACCCATACGAGATCTCCACATTACAGAGTCTGGCTTCTTATGCATCCCCGATTTTAAGCAGTCCACCATTGGTGGCCGTGCATTCAGCTTCCTGAGCCCCGAGCTCAGGAATTCTCTCCCTAAACTGCCTCCTTTTTTAGCCACAGTTTAAAACCAATTATTGAACCAAGGCTATGGTCAAATTCCTGAATGTTCACTCTATTGGTTTAGTGTAAATTTTTGCCTGATTACCCCTCTGGGAGCGCTTTGAAGCATTTCGCTATATTAAAAGGAACTCTAAGTGCACGTTGTGATTCCATGTACAAACACTGTTGTTAAGATGTGGCAGATGATATGTGCCAGGTGGATCAAATCCACAAGGGAAACTTGGCCACACTATCACAACAGTTTTGTAATTTGTATCTATTGTGAGAAGGTTTGTGCAGTGAATTCAGAAGTAATGAATCCACTAGCATCTTTAGAGATTTTAAAAACTAAGTTAAAACATTTATTAACAAAAGAAAAGATTTCAAGCACATACGTAAGATTAGTTACTTAATAATATAACAAATCCCAAAGTTCCTAATTAACCTGACTCCCAACTACACACCCCACTTTGAAGCAATAGTCCAAAATAGAGCTTAAATGTTAAATAGCAAGCCAGCAGGTTTACCACAGTGCCCACTCTGGAATTCCAAAGGCTTTCCTCCATCTTTGGTTACAGCAGTTTTCTATAAAAGTGGCTGGAGACTTCCCCAAGGCTGTTTTACATACTCCTTTAGATCTTACATGACCCCCAACATAGCCTTCCATTCCTCTTTACATACATTTCTCTCTCTTTAATCTGTAAATTCAAACGTTCTGTGTCTTTGAAAATCTACTTTTCCCATAATATAAAAATCTTTCATGTTGCCAATTTGGTCAGTACCTTTGGGAGAAATAAACACACTGCTTGGCCTTGCTTATCTTGTTAGTTGTAAACATCCCATTATCCCAAACAGTTCTTCATTTATCTAAAAATGCAAACTTCCTTCAGGCCCTACATGCTAAAACCACATCTATGTTTACTCATTAGTATTTCAAATGCCTTTTACCCCTAAATGATTTTGATATTTTCTAGCTTGCAGTCTATTTGATTCTTAATTCCGTTAAATCAGCTATACAGAGAACCATCCAACACACACATAAACCTACTTTACAATAAACCACAATAATATAATGGAAAAATGTTAGTTTCATGACAGTGTGCACACATGTATATGTGCCTGCTAAGCACATCCCGACATCTATCCAAAAGTAACACATTACACGTTTGAACCCCACTCCCCAGATTCCCTCACACTCAGGGATTTGCCTTTAGGTTCTTCCCAGCTTGGACTCTGGCGTCCAAATGGATCCCTTGAGTGTTGGTGGTCAGCACTAAATATGGTGCTAAATTTATGGTCGCTATTTATTAAATACTGGGCTAATAACTGACCTCTGCAGGCAGTGAGTAGAAAGCATGGAACTCAACGATATACTGCAAGCTGCAGGCTTCTTCAGACACCCCAATTAAAAATTACTAAAAATAGACTGAGCAACAGAAAGACATCGAGCATTTCGTAACTTGGAATCTTAAAATAATAGTGCAGAACGAGGCCATTCAGCCCTGTCATGCCTGTGCCAGCTCTTTGGCAGAGCTGGCCAATTAAACCTAACCCCTCCTCTTTTTCCATAACCCTGTCAGCTTCTTGGTTGAAGTGCTTAAAACCAATGTAGTTATGAAAGCTATCATGGTGTATAAAACTAAAATATAAAACTAACCATTAGCTCCACTGAAGAAGAATGGATGGTCAGAAGTGAATTACAGGTATCAAATGACGTTCTAAACAAGTGAAAAGTTTCACCTCGTACAAGAGTGAAAATGAGTAACACGATTTTGTAAAGTCATGGGACAAGGCTGAGGGGTAACCTGAAAGAAGTCTTTAAAATTATTGAGGGTTGGAAATAGGGCACCGGAGATGTTTCTGTTTGTGGGTGGAGTCACAAACTACACATCATAAATGTAAGATGTATAACTCGTATAACCAACAGCGAATTCAGAGCTCCGGAATCTTTTATCAAGAGGGTGGTTAGGAATATGGAACTTGCTAGCGCAGGGAGCGGTTGAGACGAATTGAATAGATCCACGTAAGGGGAAGCTAGATAAACACATGAAGGTGAAAGGAGTAGAAGGATATTTTGATTAGTGAGATGGAGAGGGGTGGGAGGAGGGTCTTATGGAGCATATACATTGTAGTTTGGCTGAATGGCCTGCTTCTGTGCTGTAGATCAACTATCATCCTGAGGGGGTTACTATTGATCAGAAACTGAACTGGACTAGATATATAGACACTGTGGCTACAAGAGCAGGTCAGAGACTAGGAATCCTGTGGCAAGTAACTGACTCCCCAAAGCCTGTCCACCATCTACAAGGCACAAGGCAGGAGTGTGATGGAATAATCTCCACTTGCCTGGATGAGTGCAGCTCCCATAACACTCAAGAAGCTTGACACCATCCAGGACAAAGCAGCTCACTTGATTGGCACCCCACCCACAAACATTCACTCCCGCCAACACCAATGCATAGTGGCAAGTGTGTACCATCTACAAGATGCACTGCAAGAACTTAGCAAGTCTCCTTAGGCAGCACCTTCCAAACCCACCAACATTATCATCCAGAAGGACAAGGGCAGCAGATAGATGGGAACACCACCGCCTGGAAACTCCCCTCCAAACCACTCACCACCCTGACTTGGAAATATATCTCCGTTCCTTCACTGTCGCTGGGTCAAAATCCCACAACTCCCCCTTCCAACAGCGCTGTGGGTGTACCTACACCACATGGACTGTTGCAGTCCAGGAAGGCAGCTCACCACTGCCTTCTCAAGGGCAATTACGGATGGGCAATAAATGCTGGCCTAGCCAGCGACGCCCAAATCCCATGAATGAATAACAAACAAAAGACTCAATGTCAAGCCACAAGGTCAAGCAAGCTGTCAGTGAGTCACCATTAGGAGTGGGAATGCTGGCGAATCTTTGGCCCGAGCCCCAGTCCAGTTAATTTGTCACAGAACAGGGGTCGAGCTGGGAAACCTTCGCCAGACCCCACAACTTCTGTTCCCCATGTTCACCGAGCAGAATGTTCTAGGCTTGTTCTGTGCTGTGTGGTTTTGTGTATATTAACAAAAACATTTACAAGCCCCTGTTTCGCCTACCTCATTATAACCGGGATGAGCTCAGCTCTGTGTGGGGCTGACACGATGGTCATCTCCTCTGCGATGCTGAAGTGGATTAGTTCTTCTTTGAAGCTTTTGTCCTCCAGCAGTCGCTGGAGATTTTCCCTGCAGCGAGAAACCAAGACTCATTTTATCCCAGGCACTTAAACGTCAATGGAAACACAAAAGGTTTTTCTCCATTGATTTCAAATTTGGATTATAAACTTTTAGCAAAATGCACAGTCTAAATCAATCACATTTTGTTCAGTGGATTAAATATTTAAGGTTGATTCTGTCTTCAGTTCTCGGAGACCTGGTTGATAAGAGGTGTTAATTTGAATATTGTTGAACGGACAGAGCATGGGCAATGGCTCGGCCAGTCAGAATTGATTTGCCAACCAATCAGCACCCGCTTAGTGTAAATTGCTGTGATTGCTTGAAATTTGACATTCTTGTGTTTGTCCTGATGAGTGCAAGGCAAAAACCTTCAGCTACTTGCTTCGCTTTCCGGAAACAGTGAGGTGCTAATTCCTCCCAAAATGCCTAGTGCAAGAAGCATCTCCCCAAGCTCATTTCAATAAATATCCAGATGCATGTATTAGTGATGGGAAAGAACAATTATACTTAAGTGTTGCAATCAGAAAGTCAGAAAGTATTGAGAGAGTCTCAACTGCCACCTCAACCCACTAAGGCTGAAGAAGCTGTAACAAGGAAGATTTTTTTTTAAGTTCATTCACAGGATGTTGGTGTCACTGGCAAGGCAACATTTAGTGCACATCCTTAATTGCTCTTGAGGTGTTCAAACAGAGGGTAGGTACAAATAGGTCTTTTTCTAGTTGAAGGCATGTAACGAGTGGTGTGCCACAGGGATCAGTGCTGGGGTCTCAACTTTTTATAATTTATATACATGACTTGGATGAAGGGACCGAAGATATGGTTGCTAAATTGACACAAAGATAGGTAGGAGGTTAAGTTGTGAAGAGGACACAAGGAGGTTACATGGGAATAGAGGTTGGTTAAGTGAGTGGGGAAAGATCTGGCAAATGGAGTACAATGTGGGAAAGTGTGAAATTATCCATTTTGGCAGGAAAAATTACAAAGAAGCATATTATCCAAATGGAGAGATTGCAAAGCTCTGAGATGCAGAGGGATCTGGGTGTACTGGTGCATTAATTGCATAAGGCTTGTATGCAGTTATAGCAAGTAATCAGGAAAGCCAATAGAATGTTATCATTTATTACAATGGAAATTGAACAGAAAAGTCTGGAGGTAATGCTTCAGTTAGACAGGGCATTAGTGAGACCACATCTGGCGTACTGTGTACAGTTTTGGTCTCTATATTTAAGGAAGGATATGAGGATGTTCAGAGAAGGTTTATTATGCTAATACTTGGAATGGGCAGTTTGTATTATGAGGAAAGGCTGGTCAGGCTAGACTTGTGCCCTCTGGAGTTTAAAAGAGTAAGAGGCAACTCGTTGAAATATAGAAGATCCTGAGGGGTCTTGACAGAGTCGATGGGGAGAGGATGTTTCCTCGTGTGGGAGAATCTAGAACCAGGGGCCACTTTTAAAAATAAAGGGTTGCCCATTTAGGACAGAGATGAGGAGAAATTTTTTCTGAGGGCTGAGAGTCCTTGAAACACTCTTCCTCAAAAGGCAATGGAAGCAGAGTCTTGGGATATTTTTAAGGCAGAGCTAGATAGATTCTTAATCAGCAATAAGGGGTGAAAGATTATTGCAGGTAGGTGGAATGTGGAATTGAGGTTACAATCAGATCAGCAGGCTCAAGGAGCTGAGTTGCCTACTCCTGCTCCTAATTCATATGTAAGAATGTATGTTCTTGGATACAGCACAGCAACTTCCTAGGACATTTCAGGGGGTAGTTAAAAGTCAACCAGATTGTGTGGGTATGGAATCACATGTAGGCCAAACCAGGTTGGATGATCAGACATAATTTTATTGAATGTTGCAGCAGGCTTGTGGAGCCCCACAGCCCTTATTTCTGACGTTCTTACAATATATGAGTATTCCCCCTCTGATATCCTCTGCTACGGCTTAAACAGCTCTCTGAATTTTGTGCTTAGTGCCTACAATTTTCTGCCTCCCAGTATTCTGCTTCTTTCCCCCTCCCCCACTAAACCCCACCACCCCACAAAGACACGAGGTACAAGACATAGTGTGAGGAAGAATACAAATGAGTAGACACACACACACACACACACAGCAAGAGAGACCGTGCTGAAATCGGCAGTTTGCAAGCTGTTTTCTGCACTGACTCTGGTGTTGAAGCCTGTGTTTTCTTTGAGACAGTCCATAAGTGAAATAGAAACCGAGGGCAGAATTTTCTGCCTGTCGGGTGGGCAGACCTGATCCAAGCTCCAGCAGGCAGGGAGCCGATCCCCGGCAGAGAAGCGGGCCCCGCTGCCATTTTACGTGGGTGGGTCAATTAAGGCCCGCCCAGCGTGATGCCTGGCGGGAAGCGCTATGTGCTCCCTGTGCGGGGGGGGGGGGGGGGGGATTCCCCAAAAGCGAGCGTGCACTCTTTCGCGCATGCGCACGATAGAGCGCACATCTTCCTGAGGCTAAGTGCAGCCTCAGGGAGATCGCTTAACACTGTGAAAAAGACGAAAAATAGAAAAAAACATTTCCCTAACATGTCCCCCTCATGTGACAATGTCACATGAGATGGGACATGTTCATAATTTACAGATTAGCTTTATTAAACTTTTTACAACCCTACATGAAACCTCATCCTGACACTGGATGAGGTTTCCTGTTTTCTCTATTTGCCGCTGGGACTCCTGGCCGACCCGACAACATTAAGCTCGGACGGGCAGGTCCTTTAATTGTATAATTGATCCTGTCAATAGCCTCAATTGGCCATTGACAGGTCAGCGGGCCCACAGCTGATTTTGCTGCACCCCTGCCTTCCTGAAAATTTGTGGGGCGCGGTGACGTCAGGGGTTCCGTCCGACATCATCCCGTGTCATTTTAAGCGTCGGCCGGCGAGCGAGCCCCGCCCCCCCGCTCGCCAACGGCAAAGTTCTGCCCCGAGTCTCAAGGATTCTGGGAAGGGGTAGCTAACTGGAATTCCTGGCTATGACATCTGAAAAAAATCAGCCTGCGGTTTAGGTTGCTAGGGAAATGGAAGCCGATTGGAAAACAAAAACAACAGGCTGAAAGGTGAAATTTCAGCCAGTGGTCAGAAAAGGCAGATACCCTTGAGAGATTCAGCTTTATCGGCAGAAGGAGAACTGTTCAATGGCACAAGAGAAGCTGCGAGTTTAAAAGAGCTAAGATGGAAGAGCTAAGAGGGGCACAGCCAGATAAGATGACCGAATCAGCTGATTTTGGGATCCTGTGAGGGAATCTAGAAAAGTGTGCCTTTGCTTGATATTGTACCCGTGGAATCTGAGGGGGGAGGTTAGTAAAGCTACTGTCGAATGGGACTTCAGGCCTAACTTCTACATGAATAAAGGAACTGAATCTCCACCTGGGAATAACAGTTTTGTGAGACTTCGTGGCTCAGATTAATGCCACATATGAAGGCAACAACTGGAGAAGTCTTGAGAGATCTATCTTTGCTGTATCGGCTACTTGAAGTGTAATTTATAGTTTCTACTGAATATAATTTGCCGTTTATTCAAGCTCAATTTATGTTGATTTTGGTTTGATTGTTACAGTAAAAGTTTTGAAAACTGAAACCTTGTCCATCAGGTTTTTTTGGTTGGGGTCCATTGGAAAGTTCTGTCCTTTCATACTATTGGTCTCCACAGGGATTGTAATAAGAGATTCAGAGAGGCAAAGAGGGGGAGACACACATAGACAAAGAAAGAGCAAAACCACAGGATGACCAAGAGATGGGGCAGCACACGCAGATTGAGTGAACGGGAGAGAGTGAGGGAGACAGACTGGCAAAATAAGCTGACAGACAGAAAAACTGGGAAGAACAACACACGGAAAGACAATTGCAGGAATGACCTTTCGATAATCCCTGACAGGAAACAACATTATGGGAATTAATTAGTACTGGAGAAATAATTAAATCCTTTAAATAAAGGCTTATTAAAAAGGTCTGGGACAGATTAACACTACCTGTAAGGCAGCATGTGCGGGTGTTTGTAAGTGAACAGACATTCCAAGGCCATCTTCTGTACATCCTGGTAATGATGTCCCAGCAACTAAAATGGGAGGAAAAGAACAGTTTAAAAGACACATTTAACTGCAGGAAGGGAGAGAAAGAGGGAGCAAGAGCGAGATACCACATGTGTTCTGAGCCATGTACTTGATTAATACCTGTGTGTATAATTCCTTCAGCTTGGGTTCCAGGTAGAGCGATCTCGGGTTGGTAAACTTCGAGAAAACTTTCAGGTGAGCTATCAATTGCCTGTAATAACATAAATCACATTGAAATTTGCAGAATGTGAAATAAATCAGGGATAATTCATATTAAAACTGTGCAAAGGAGTGGAGGGCTGGATAACCTTAAAGAATAACCTGCATTCCTTTACCAAAAGGACATGGTTGCTGGGTCTCTGTACTGATACCACAAATACATCATGTGAAGGATTAAAATGCTTCAGTGGATCTTCTTTTGATTTATAGAACAGACATTTTACCCATCAAAGTGTGCTGCTTGGCTCAGTTAGTACTACTCTTCCCTCAGTCACTAAAGCTGCAGATTCAAGCTCCACAGTAAGTGCATAAGCTGGGCCGACGCTTCAGAAGGGAGGCAGTGGTATAGTGGTATTGTCACTGGACTAGTATTCCAGAGGCCCAGTGAGCATATTAGGTGCCAAGTGGGTCCCTTAGATGCGCAGTACACCATTCACAATGGTCTACAACTAATTAAAATGTTGGCAGTGTGGGGACATTGCAGTCAACAAACTGTTCATGGGTTTAACATTCAGCTGGTGGGAGAGACATTCTGTGTCGTGTGTAAAAGTGGCCAGGAGCTCACTAAAGCAGCAGAACTTCAGGCTCACACACAGCACTGCCTGGCTGAAACCCAAATGATTACCAGCGAAAGACATGCAGTGCAGATACACGCTTAGAGCAGGCCCAACAAGTGATATTAACTTGGCTGCCAGCCTATATAATTTTTGGCGAAGGCCGAACAAAATAAAGCACTATCATTTTTTTTTAAAAGCATTTATTTATATCCATAGAATTACACAGTATTTAAAACTCAAACAGGCTTTGCAGCCCAACTGGTCATGCTAATTGCTGTAGCCCAGTTATTTGAATCAAACATCATGATCCAAACAGTTGCTGCACTGCAGCAACTCACCAATATTCCTTAGACAGCACCTTCCAAACCCACGACACATACCATCTAGAAGGGCAAGGGCAGCAGAGACATGGAAACGCCACCTGCAAGTTCCCCTCTAAGCCAAACACCATCCTGACTTGGAAATATATCGGCCGTTCCTTCACTGTGGCTGCTTCAAAATCCTGGAACTCCCTCCCTAACAGCACTGTGGGTGTACCTGTGGGACTGCAGCGGTTCAAGGCAGCTCACCACCACCTTCTCAAGGGCAATTAGGGATGGGCAATAAATGCTGGCCTGGTCAGCGAAGCCCGCATTCCGTGAAAGAATAATTAAAATGAAGAGCTCGAGCAGACAATTTCCTTCTCCAATTCCAGTACCACAAGAAGTGATATACTTGAAAGTAATTTCTAAGAGTTCTTTTCGAAGAACTGGATGCCACAAAAGTGACTGTTATCGGCAGAGCTTCAAATACTGCAATTGGATAAAAGTGCCAAAACTGCTGAATATTATTCTTGAAGTGCAAATGACAAGCAAAGTATTTCAGCAAAACACCAGCAACCTCCATTTGCATTTTAGCCAAGTTCCCAGCTAGACATCCTTGCCCATAACTTTCCAACACCAAGCATTGTTCATAGAACAATACAGCACAGATGGAGAGCATTCAGTCCACTGTGCCTGTGCTGGCTCTCTGGTACAGCTATCCAATTAATGCTACTCCCCTGCTCTTACCCCATGGCCCTGCATATCTTTGCCATATAAGTATTTAACCGTGATCTTGTGGCGCAGTGGGTGGTGTCCCTACCACTGAGCTGAGTTCCAGTTCCACCCCAGGACCTGATGGTTATCGAAGGTGGTTTATAACAGATGGCGGTTGATTAACAACTTGCACATCCTCCCAACACACACCAATGCCAGGCAGTAAGAGAGGGAGAGATTCCTGGTCAGCCACGTGTTGGAAAAAATGCTGCAGCCTCTACCATCACTATTCATAGCTCCAGACTATAACATGCATGCAAAAGAATATGTTGCCAAGGCAACATGACCTCCAAGACCTGTAACACAACACTACAAATATTTACCCAATTCATTTTTGAATATTACTATTGAATCTGCCTCCACCACCCCTTCAAGCAGCACATTTCATCCCGTAAATGAATTAAAAAAAAAATACATTTTTTAAAAATGCAACTGGATTGGTGTCATTCCTCAACTAACACCACCAAAATGGTTACTCAATTAACCAGCTTATTGGGATCTAAATGTGTTCTTATCTTGATAGGTAAGGGGATCAAAGGTTACGGGGAGAAGGCGGGAGAATGGGGTAGAGAAACTTATCAGCCATGATTGAGTGGCGGAGCAGACTCGATGGGCCGAATGGCCTAATTTCTGCTCCTATGTCTTATGGTCTTATTGGCTGCTTGATTTCCTATGTGATTTAGTTTGCTACAAAGCACTTGGGGATGGCCTGGAGGCCCAAAAAGTTGAATTGGAGCCTTGGTGCACTTTAATAAAATAAAAAATAAAATAAAAGTGAAATCTTTTTATTTACAGAGATGCAAATTACAGCATGCACCTCCAAACCCAACCACCAGACTGCTCTTTTATATAAGGGTACAACTGAGTCTCCAGTTAATGCCCACCTCATGAACATAATTAAACAACCAGTTAATTGATAACTCACCAAGGACAACAGAGATTTGGATGAGTTCAAGTTTAGGGAAAGTACTTCAAAGTACTTACTTTACAGCCGCTCTTCTGGGCCTCTTCCCCACAGCAAACCCGAGTTTCTCAGGATCTGCAATCTCATAGTCAACAGCAATGCACTCATCCTGCAGTTCCGCAGCTGATGCCTTCTCTTTAGCGTGCTGCTTCTTCCTGATGTCCTCAGCCGGTGCTACCAGTAAATCCGCTGGGTAATATTCATTGCTAAATGAAGCAGAGAGACAGGTCACTTGCTAGCAACATTCCCTCTAAGCTGTGCAGCAACCCACAAGTCCCATGCTCAAGTCAGCCCCTTTAAATAGTTAAAGGGGCTTCGCACTTAAAGAAATTGCCGCACACTCAAAGAAAATTGCCAGTGGGCTAATTGCATCTTCCTTCGAAATCATTGTTGTCCTATAAGTTAGCCACTAGCTACCTGTGGCTAACTGGGAATCCAGATGTGACTAAATGCATTTCTGATTAGCAAGTAAAGATGAGTAATAGATGCTGCCATTGATCACCTAATCAATGCCTACTCACATGGAATGTGTGTGAGAGCCTGCAGCTTTTCATTATTTGTTGGTAAAATGATGAGATGGAAAGCAAAGCGTGCAATTGTTTTTTTGATTGTTGAATGTTTTACCTCCTTGATTACTGACTGGAGGGAGTTATTAAGTAAAGATACACATGAAAAATATTTCGCTGGATTGTGCGTGGCATTTTCTACTAAAATTTGTGTAAGTGGATAAAGCGGTACCACCATAGTCTGACCTGTGAATAATCAGTGATTTCTATTGCGTAGCACTGCCATGATCTAGTAATCCTGCTCCACCTTGTTTCTTTAAAACAGCAAAATGAATGCCCAGTGTTGCTAACATTAAACATTGCTCATCTTTTAAGTGTTTATTCTTAGCACGTGATATTTAACAAGATGGCATTTATTGCCCATCCCTAGTTGCCCTGAGGCCATTAGGCATCAACCCTGTAACAGGAGACTGGAGTCACACACAGGCCAGGCAAGGGATGGACAGCACATTTCCTTCCAAACAGGAAACTACCGAGCAGTTTGAATTTGGAAACAATTCGTCATCTTTAATGGTTCACAAATAATTCATGGTAGGACCTGACCCCCACCCCCCAACCTCAACCTTTGGTCCAGTAACAGATATTGGTCAATCATGCTCTGCTTGCATTCTCCACGGCTACAAACAGGCTGGGCTGCTCATGGCTCTCAATATCTCTGAAAAATACTTCTACTGGCAGGCATTATGCCAATTGCTTTGAGACGGAGGTTAAGTTAAACATGTACAAGACATGAGTTCAGCTTCAGCTAGGTACTGCGTCGAGTTCTGGGTGCCACACTTTAGGAGAGATGTGAAGGCGTAAGAGAGTGCAGAGTGCAGATTCATGCGAATGGTTGCAGGGATGAGGAACTTCAGTTATAAAGCTGGACTGGAGAAGTTGGGACTGTTCTCCTTGGAGAACAGAAGCTAAGAGGAGATCTGAGAGAGGTATTCAATATCTTGAGGGGTCTGAACAGTAGATAGTGAGAAACTGTTCCCACTCATGAAAGGGTCAAGAACAAGGGGGCACAGGTTTAAAGTAATTAGCAAAAGCGATGTGAGAAAAACTTTTTCACGCAGCAAGCGGTCAAGGTCTGGAATACACTGCCCCAAGAGCGTGGTGGAAGCAGGGTTACACTAGAGAAGACAGGAGGATGGCACTAGGTGAATTGCTCAGTTGGAGAGCCAGTGAAGATGCAATGGGCCAAACGGCCTCCTTCTGCACTGTGACAATTCTGTGATTCTGTGTAAAGCTTTTTCTCAACTTACTTAATAAACCTTAGAAGCAAAGGAGAGAGCTCCCTGGACCGAGGCTCTACTCTATCAGCGAAGGCACCCATTGCCTTCCAAAGCAGGAAACGGAAGTTGGTGCGATCCGTTCTCTCGCTGGATTTAGTTGCCAACTGAAGTTTATCCTGGTAGAGTTTTCTGATAATAGCTGTCGGAATATTCTCAGTACTCGGTGTGGCCACTTTCTTCACGGCCTCTCCCAATTCATATCTTAATTCTCTCTCTTTAAAAAAATGTTGTTAATATTAAATACAAATTTAAAACATTTACATTTGAATGTTAAGACATCCAACATTATCAATAATTAACAAGAACTTACGGAAAATTATGGACTCAAAAGTGAAGAACATTTATAGATCACTCAACTGTATAGATATTAAATTACAATTGCTTCATTTAAGATATGTAACTAGATAATGTCACTGGACTAGTAATTCAGAGGCGCAGGTTAACATTCTGGGGACCCGTGTTCAAATCTCACCATGGCAACCGGTAAAATTGGAGTTCAATTAATAACCTGGAATTAAAAGCTAGTCTCATGACAATAAAACAATCAGATTGTCATTAAAAACCCATCTGGTTCACTATTATCCTTTAGGGAAGGAAATCTGTCATACTTAACTGGTCCGGCCTACACCTGACTCCAGACCCACAGCCATGCGGTTGCCTCCTAACTGCCCTCTGAAATGGCCGAGCAAACCATTCAGTTGCACCAAACCACTACAGAACAGTTGAGTAACAGCACTGTGGGTGTCCCTAAGCCCCATGGTCTGCCATGGTTCGAGAAGGCAACTTACCAGCATCTTCTCAAGGGCAATGAATGCCGGCCTTGCCAGCAAGCCTCACATTCCAAGGGTAAAAAATATAGGCATTTAAATGTGGTCTTGGACCCAGAGTACACCCGCTCCACTCCGCCTGTCACACTTCAAAGTGGCGGAATTTTCAAGGGTGGCCACTTTTTTTTTGAAAATGAGAAAGCGTAAGAAAATTAATAAACCTGGAATTAAAAGCTAGTCTCAGCAATGGTGACCATGAAACGAGCAGATTGTCATTAAAAACTCATCTGGTTCACTAATGTGGAAATCTGCTGTCCTGAGCTGGTCTGGTCTACATGTGACACCAGGCCAAACTTACAAGTAGCTACAATAACTCTGAGTGACCGTGACAGCTTACAACCCGAGCTATATATCCAAACTTTCCGACTGCAAGTGGTCAAAACAAAACAACCACTGGCTATTTTGGAATGTCCCAAGGGCGTGGACAGAGTAGATAGTCAGTAGCTTTTTCCCAGGGTGGAAGAGTCAATTACTAGGGGACATAGATTTAAGGTGAGAGGAGAAAACTAAAGAGGAGATGTGCGGGGCAAGTTTTTTTACGCAGAGGGTAGTGAGTGTCTGGAATTCGCTGCCAGAAGAGGTGGTGGAAGCAGGTACGAAAGTGGTGTTTAAGAGGCAGCTTGACAAATACATGAATAGGATGGGAATAGAGGGATACGGACCCCGGAAGTGAAAAATGTTTTAGTTGACGGGTAATATGATTGGCACAGGCTTGGAGGGCCGAAGGGCCTGTTCCCGTGCTGTACTTTTCTTTGTTCTTTGTTCTTTTTGACATGGGGGGTGTTAAATAAATATGGGGTCTTTTTTTCCCCCACCAAAAGTCTTCTTCTCCAGGCTGAATAATGGTCCTCTGAATAAACTCTTCCAGTATTGCCTTCTCAATTAGACTGTCAGCCTGAAAAGGACAGTTTTACCATTGCACCAAAAATAATACTGATTAGCACGTGGGATAGTGGGCTTTCAGATGAGATGTCAAACCAAGGGCCTCATCTGCATAAATGATCCCACGGTACTACTCTGAAGAAGAGTAGGAAATGCTCCTCAGTGTCTTCACCACTATTCATCCTTCAGCTATCACTTTATACTCATTATCTGGGTCATTACCACATTGCTGCTTATGGGATCTTGCTGTGCACAAATTGGCTGCCGCATTCGCTGCATTACAACTGCGACTGCATTTCAATCGCACTTCATTGACTGTGAAGCGTTTTGGACATCCTGAGGCTGTGAAAGGCACTATATACAAAGGCAAGTCTTTCCTTCCATGGGGTGACCCTCCTCCTTACAAAATGCCAACCCTTCTCTGGCCAGAGCAATGGGAGATCAATCGATACATTAGAAGCAGTAAAAAAAAACTCCTGGTTTTGTTTACCTGCAAAGAGAGTTGCCTGGTCCAAATGTTCATAATAAACACGCCAGAATGCTTTATTTTCCATTCCATGTGCATGAGAGCTGAAAGGGTAAAGAAGATAGCGTAGGATATTGAAAGATTACAATTAATTTTCTTTTGGGATCATCTAAAGTTCAAATATAACACGTTAGGTTATATTGAATACTGTTAAAAATCAGCTGATCAAACCTGATATCTCATATCGAATTCAGTAACAATTCAATAACAATATACACAAACACAGCGCTGATTTGGATAAAACAGAAATTGAACAAAATGTGGCAACTTTCAAATTAATCCTCCCATACCTATTAACTGCAAAATCAAGTGTTTATTTTAAAATTCCTATTTCATAGCTCCTACTGATTGTGAGCATTGAAGAGGGGATCCAAACTTTTACTAAAAATACAGCCTTAGCTTAATTATTTTTCAGTCTTGTTTATTTATTGGGGGGAGAGGGGGCGGAGGGAAGGGGTTTAAGCATGGAAGACATTATCAAGTGCATCGTAACTTAAGTAATACTTACACAATTAGTTCTATCACCGGGTCCCACAGCGCACTGAAGTTTATATAAAGCATTCCTATCAAATACTGAAGGGGAACCTGGAAAAAAAGTCATATAAACTGGTAAACAGAGCATCCAACACAGCAACAAACAACTCAAAAAATATTCAAGACGCACAAGCTGGGAAGTAAGCTTCAATCAACTCGCCATTTAACTGAAAAGTGAACTGCTCTAGCTTCACGATAAGATAAAAGCAAAATACTGTGGATGCTGGAAATCTAAAACAAGAACAGAAAATGCTAGAAAAACTCAGCAGGTCTGACAGCATCTGTGGAGAGAGAAACAGAGTTAACGTTTCGAGTCCGTATGACTCTCATCAGACGTGCTGAGTTTTTCCAGCATTTCCTGTTTTTGTTCTAACACACATTGAGTAATGATCCCCAATGTCACAAAAATAAGATTAACAAGTTAATATGGTAGAACTCTTCCTGTACAGCTACTCAAAACTTTAAAAAAGGCAGCAGCAAGTGGAAACTTGCTAGGAATGTACAAAAAGTCAAGTCAACATGAGTAAAGAGAAATGACATAGTGATCCAGAGGCCCAGGCTAATCCTCTGCAAAGATGGGTTCAAATCCCACTACGGCAGCTGGTGGAAGTTAAATTTAATTAATAAATCTGGAATTGAAAGCTAGTCTCATGAACCCATCTGGTTCATTAATGCCCTGTAGGGGAGGAAATCTGCCGCCCTTACCTGGTCTGGCCTACATGTGACTCCAGACCCACAGCAATGTGGCTGAAATGAGTGAGCAATCCACTGACTTCAAAGGCAATTCGGGATGGGCGACAAATGCTGGCCTTGCCAGTGATGCCAACAGCCCGTGAAACAATAAAGAAAAAAAATGCATCAGGTATAATCCATTGCCAATTTTGATGAAGAATCCAGGTTCAAGATGCTTACTTTTATCAAGACTAGTCTGTCTTTTCTCTTTCCAGATGTTGGCAGCCCTGCTTTGTATCTCCACTATCTCCAGTCAAAAATGTTCAAACGCCAGCAAAGAACGAGCTTCATGAATTAACTAAAGCTAATACTATTTTAAGCAATACAATTATGCCCTGCTTTGAACCCTGCTGGGCTTAGTCCACTGGTTTTCATCCCTTCCTAGCACTTATACACAAATATAAAAGAACAGTCCCCACTCCTTACCTCATCATACAGGCCCTCAGGGACACACGGCTGGACCAGATCATGTCTCAGCTTCCTCAGGTGTAATAATTTCTCCCTGTAGTCACGAACAGTTGCAGGAACGAGTTCAGCTTGGAGTAAGGTGGCAAACACAGACTGAAGCTCTCCATCACTCTCATCCTATACAAACATTGGAAAAGTTTGTACCTTGACGGTAATCTTTTGGTTAAACGGTTCCAAAATCTAAAGTCTACACACAATTTCTGTTCGTCTTTCTCTATTTTAAATCCCTACCTGCAGAATTATGAAGGAAACCATGTAGGTAAATGGGTCACACTAACTACCTCTGCCACTGAGGATGGGTGAAGGTAATGTTTTCATCCCTGTCTGTAAACAATATGCCTCAAAAGCTGATGGACAGGTTTCAGTAAAACTTGGTACACGACAGGGTACAGCCCAAGGGAGGACTGAACAGTTTTTGGGGAACCGGATCCAGGTCCTGTATGTTTTTTTTTTGGAAGAATCTGTTACCACTGGGAGATACGGTAAATTAACTTTCTTTAAAGAATGTTGTGGGTTATTTGTTTGTTTTGGAACATTGTAGATTGTCTCAGCTGCTATGGTGCAATTTGTCACAGCTCTCAAGACGTGAGCAGAGTTTTCAGAACAAAGGGAGATGGTGGTGTAGCGGTCACGTTACAGGACTGGTAATCCAGAGGCCCAGGGAGATGCTCTGCGGACACGGTAGGGAATGGCATTTTAATTCAATTAATAAAAATCTGGAATATAAAGGGTCTCAGTAATAGTGACCGTGATAACTACCATCGATTATAAAAACCCAACTGGTTCACTAATGCCTTTTAGGGAAGGAAATCTGCCATCATTACCTGGTCTGATCTACATGCCACTCCAGACCCACAGCTATGTGGTTGGCTCTCAATTGCCCTCTGAAATGGCCCAGCAAGCGACTCAGTTCAAGGGCATTAAGGCTGGGCAACAAACGCTGGCTTTGCCAGTGATACCCATATCTTCGGAAAGAATAAAAAAATGCTAGATGTGGATGGGTCTGAAGCCTCCTCAGTGAGACGGAAGCTCTTAATAAAATGATTTGTTTATTCAGCTTTGCAGTTACAGAGCATCAACCAGGCAGGGAAAAGCCTCAAGAAAGAGCTGCACGGTTGTAATAACTTTTGAGTTAACAGAGTGTGGCGATGGTACGCACTCTACGGAGCATCCTCTTCACTTGTTACATGTTTTAACCTACATTGCCATCTCTGGTGTGAAGGCGCAATGACTGCATGACTTGTTTACATTGGCAGTTTGCACTGGCCTGAATTTTTCCCCTCGGTCGACAGGCCCAGGAGGGGTTGGGAAACAGGCCCCCGACCGTGAAGTGCAGGCTTCAGGCTGGCCGGCCAACGAACGGGGGAGGGATGAGGGCGGGCAACAACATCACCCCGGGCACGGGCGAGCGCTGCGAGAGAGCTCCCTGAAGGCAGGCAGCTGACTCAGGGAGCTGCAGATCTGGCAAATGATAAGATAAAGCATAAAAAAAAAGCTGGAAAGAATGCTCGTGCAGCACAGTCAAGCAACTGAAAGCGTGCCTCATAAAAATGCTGTCCCCAGGTATTAATTTTTATTTTATTTCCTAACGGGGGTAAGGCTGGACGGGCTACGAAGAGTCACGTTCAATTGCGCCACTAACGGGCTTAATTGTCCACTTAATTGTCGGCGGGCACGCTTTCAACTGCAGTGCGCAACAGCTGAGCGAAATATCGCACGATGACGTCGGGAAGCTCGCCCGATGTCATCTCGTGTGATCTTACACTCAATCGGGCCGGGCCCACGCCCGCAAGACATAAAATTCTCGCCATTATGAACATGGACAAGAATAAGGACAAAATATAGGACTTTAAAAGGAGGACTGAACCAAGTCTGCACTTGACCTCAGCCTCCCCGCTTTCGAAGGCCACCTCTACAGCTCTGCTCTGAGTCACCACCTTCAAATTCCTTATGAGAGCTCAGCTCCTATTCTAATCTCCGCGAAGCAGCATGGGTACTTCTGTATGTGCTATAGGTGCTGTTAAAGATTTCGGACCCCCAGTAGTTTTCCAGAGTACTGGCGGGGATATTACAGTTGGGCATAAGTATAAGATAGTCACTAATAAATCCAATAAAGGGTTTAGGAGAAACTTCTTAGAGCGTTGTCAGAACGTGAAATGTGCTAGCTAAGCGAGCAGTTGAGGCAAATTGCACAGATACTTTTAAGGCAAAGCCAGACTAACACTTGAGGGAAAAAGGAATGAAAGGATATGTTATTAGAATGAAATGAGGAGGGGTGGAAGGAGGCTTGCTTGGGGTTGGCCCAAATGACCTGCATATGCACTTTTTAATGTCATTCTATTTGTATCTAATAATTTCCATTATCTTTCTGACAGGGCTAATGCAGGAAATTCCATACCTCAACTCTTTTTTGTAATTGCACTTCAAAATGATTCACGATCCTCAGTGTAAGCAGCCGCACCTATTACATAGAAAGAGACAAACTTTATAGAAAAACAGTGAACAGTTAAATACTCAAGAACTGAAAAACAGAGCAGGTATCAATGAATGTGTTCCTACACAAGCTAAAATTTCTACATGCTGAACAAGAATTATCAAGCCCAGAACAAACTATTTCAAGTTTGCTGATTTGATTACAAGCACATGCCTTTTACAATGATATAGATTAAAACAGAACCACTTAAATGTTCTTGCGTCGAGACAAAGCCAATAGGGTAGTCAATCATAAAATAACTCCAAAACATTTAAGGCACAACATTCACCAAACACCAAAAAACATAAGAAAGAGGAGCAGGAGTAGGCAATTCAGCCCCTCGAGCCTGCTTCGCCATTCAATACGATCATGAAGCTAATCTTATTTCAGCCTCAACTCCAATTTCCTGCCTTCTCCCCATAAACTCTCGACCTGTTACTAATTAAAAAATCTGTCTATCTCCTCCTTAAATTTATTCAGCGTCCTGGCATCCACTGCACTCTGGGATAGTGAATTCCACAGATTCACCACCCTTTGAGAAAAGTAATTCCTCATCTCTGATTACCCCTTGGCCTAAAACTAATTCTCAGTTTCTGCTGCAGAATAACTCTGCATGCAAAATTCTACTTATAACATCAGGTACAACTTGAGAAACTGTTCTGATTGATGGAAAGGCCAAGAATCAGAGGACACCGGCTTAAAGTGACTGGCAAAGAGGCAGCATAAGGGAAAACTTCTTTTCTTTTTAAAAAAAAAGAGGGAGTAGTTAGGATCTGCCCGGGAATGGGGTGGAAGCAGATTCAATTGTGGCTTTCAAAAAGGAATTGTGCATTTCTCTGAAAAGATTTTTGAGGGAAAAGAAGACAGAGCCAGTATGAGAACGATGGGCTGAATGGCTTCCTCTATTGCATAACCATTCTATGAGTCTGTACTCTGCACAACAAAACAGTGGCATAATGGTAATGTGGCTGGAATGAGTAATCCAGAGGCCCAGGCTAATTGAGCTGGGGAAACAGGTTCCAATCCCCCCAAGGCAGCTGGTGGAATTTGAATTCAGTTAATAAATCTGGAATTATAATGGTGACCGTGAAACTATCGTCGATTGTGGTTTAAAAAAAAAAACCCATCTGGATCACCAATGTCTGCCATCCTTACCCGGGCCTGAATTTTTCCCTGTGTTGAGCAGGCTCGGCAGGAGCGTTCGGGAAGCTGCCGCTCATGATCGGCTCCGCACTGCCATTTCACGCAGGTGGGCCAATTAAGGCTCTCCCTGTGTGGATCATGAGCGGTAGCGCTACGCTACCTATGCAGGTGGGGGTGGGCGGGTTGGGGGGGGGGGTGGCGTTGAGGGGGGCAGGGGTGGAAGGGGAATGGGCCCGGCGTGCAGTTTCCTCATGCACGCAAAAGAACACTTCAGCCTCCCTGAGGCACAGAGCTGCCTCAAGGAGATTGAAGCATTTTTTGAAATGACTGAATAAATACAATAAAAATTCAATTAAACATGCCCCCCTCCACCCCCAATCATGTGACTGTGTTACCTGAGATGGGAGATGTTTTTAATTTCAAAAGGAAGTTTTTATTTAATTTGTAAATAGCTTAAGGAAACCTCATCCCGCTCGTAGGATTATCGACCATCCCCAATTGCTCTTGAGAAGGTGGTGGTGAACCCAGGAGCTCTGAAGACCTGCCAGGAATAGGGGGCAATGGTGTTGTGATGCTATTGTCACTGGATTAATAATCCAGAAACCCAGGCTAATGTTCCGCGGACAGAGGTCCAAATCCCACCAAGGCAGCTGGTGCCAAATCTGGAAGGTGGTGGCGAGTCCCCTTCTTGAACCGCTGTTGGCAGCAGTGCTGTTAGGGAGGGAGTTCTAGGATTCTGACCCAGCGATAGCGAAGGAACGGCCGATATATTTCTAAGTCAGGATGGCGAGTGGCTTGCGGAGGAATTGGAGGTGGCGGTGTTCCCAAGCACTTGCGGCCCTTTGTGTTCTAGGCGGTGGAGGTCGTGGGTTTGGAAGGTGCTGTTGAAGGAACCTGGGGTGAGCTGCTGCCGTGCATCTTGTAGCCGGTACCCCATCCTGCTACTGTGCGGCAGTGAAAGAGGGAGTGAACATTTAAGTTGGGTGACAGCGCACTACTTCAACATGAGAGAATCTTTATCCATGTGGCTTTGTGAATGGAAAATAATCAGCTGAATCTGGATACCAATCAGGGTAATGCTCCGCTGCAGCACTGAGGGAGTGCTGCATTGTCAGAGATGCTGTGTTTTGGATGAGATATTAAGCCAAACACCTGACTGCCCTCTTGTTGGATGTAGAAGATTCCGTGGCATGATTCAAAGAGCAGGAGACTTCTCCCTGGTATGCAGGCCCATATTTAACCCTCAACCAGCAACAATAATCGAGATTGAAGTGGCATTTTGTCAAAAGGCTGCTTGTGGGACACGGCTGTGTGAAAATTGCCTGTAATGACTTCCCTGTTAACAGTGACTGTACTTCAAAAGAAGCCAAAGGCTATGAAGTACTTTCCAATGCCCTTCGGAGATGTAAATGGCTATTAATTTAAATATACGAATGCAAAAACAGGTATCAAATACAATGGCGTTTCTAATGTGGACAGTCACCCTAGAATATTGAAGATTTAAATACCTTCGAAACGTCTGTTGAAAGGTTTGGTCGCAATTCCTTGAACAGGTCAAGCAGGGAGTCTTGCGAAAGTAGATCATTATAGCCACATAAAGCTAATCGAGTATAGTACAGGTCACCAAGCAATAGAGCAGAGGGGTTAGACGGAGAGTTCCTGAGAAAATGAAACCACTGTTAAAAACGGTGGGCCTGATTCATCAAACCCAGCAGCAGGCAACAGAACAGGTCAAAAGCATGGCACTTTTACTTATAAAATAATAAATCAAAATAATGTCCTGCTGCAAGGCGCTACTCACTTTAATCTGTAGTTCCAACACTTCATTACTGCACGGTAATGCACAACTCCAGTATTTTATTTGCTTGGAATGTCAAGTTGTACAAGTACTTCATTCGCCTCCCATGAGCAGAGGCAAGGTACCAGTAACTATACACCAAAATACAGGCAAAATTCTGCGGATACTGCAGATCCGAAATGAAGATAAAAAAGGGGCTGGAAAAACTCCGGGGCAGCATCTGCGGAGCGAGAAACAAGCTAACACTTCGAGTTCAGGAGAATCATCCTCTTGGACTGGAAGCGTTAAGTCAGTTTCTCTCTCCACAGACACTGCCAGACCTGCTGAGCTCTTTTCCAGTGCCTTCTGTTTTAATGCCAGTTACTACACATTCTCATCAGTCAATTTGCCGACGGGCTCCATAAATTCTCAATCGCAAAACGCAATTCGTGGCTCTCTAAGATTTTCAAGTCACGTCGCAGCAGTTATAAAAAAAATACTTACTTCATCAAATTCCTTACACGTTCTACAGGCAGGAAGTTGAGAATGTCCGAGGGCTCGGTTAGACTTAGAAGGGTGCTGACCGCTTGACAGGCAACGTACATCCACCCTATCAAAATAAGCAAAGCCCCAGTCATGGACAACCCCGTCCAGAAATAAAGACTAATTTGCCCAAAGAGTTACATCTGTCAAGATCGCAAAGCAGACACAGATCAGCAAGGCTACTGGGGGCCCAACTTAGCCCATTCCATCCAGAGTGACACTAAGTCTTCACAGCATCTTAACTATATCTAATGTGGCTTCAGGTTTCTGCCTCAAATTTTCTTATCAAGTGTTGATCATTCAGTGGATCAATTGGAAGTTTATCAGTTTCTAATTGAGCCAGAACAAGCGAGCAAGGAGCACAGAGGTGTTTGAGAGAGAAACGGACAGCGGACAGGAGCGATGGAAGCGGATGCTGAGCCGGGTGGGGGGGGAGGGGGGTTGGTTTGGGTTAGCGGTCAGCGAGCCGGGGGGGGCAATGGGTGCGGGAATGGATGACGGGGGGGGGGGGGGGGGGGGGGGGAAGGGCGGGTGAGGGGGGGGGAGAGAGGGATGGGGGGAGAGAGAGGGATGGGGGGGAGAGAGAGAGGTGGAGGGAGAGAGAGAGGTGGAGGGAGAGAGAGAGGTGGAGGGAGAGAGAGAGGTGGAGGGAGAGAGAGAGGTGGGGGGAGAGAGAGAGGTGGGGGGAGAGAGAGAGAGAGATGGGGGGAGAGAGAGAGATGGGGGGAGAGAGAGAGATGGGGGGAGAGAGAGAGGTGGGGGGAGAGAGAGAGAGGTGGGGGGAGAGAGGGATGGGGGGAGAGAGAGGGATGGGGGGAGAGAGAGAGAGGTGGGGGGAGAGAGGGATGGGGGGAGAGAGAGGGATGGGGGGAGAGAGAGGGATGGGGGGAGAGAGAGAGGTGGAGGGAGAGAGAGAGGTGGAGGGAGAGAGAGAGGTGGAGGGAGAGAGAGAGGTGGAGGGAGAGAGAGAGGTGGAGGGAGAGAGAGAGGTGGGGGGAGAGAGAGAGGTGGAGGGAGAGAGAGAGAGGTGGGGGGAGAGAGAGAGATGGGGGGAGAGAGAGAGGTGGAGGGAGAGAGAGAGAGGTGGGGGGAGAGAGAGAGATGGGGGGAGAGAGAGAGATGGGGGGAGAGAGAGAGGTGGAGGGAGAGAGAGAGATGGGGGAGAGAGGGAGGGGGAGAGAGAGAGATGGGGGGAGAGAGAGAGAGAGATGGGGGGAGAGAGAGAGAGAGATGGGGGGAGAGAGAGAGATGGGGGGAGAGAGAGGGAGAGATGGGGGGAGAGAGAGAGATGGGGGGAGAGAGAGGGAGATGGGGGGAGAGAGAGGGAGAGATGGGGGGAGAGAGAGAGATGGGGGGAGAGAGAGGGAGATGGGGGGAGAGAGAGGGAGAGATGGGGGGAGAGAGAGAGATGGGGGGAGAGAGAGGGAGAGATGGGGGAGAGAGAGAGAGAGGTGGGGAGAGAGAGGGAGAGATGGGGGAGAGAGAGGGAGATGGGGGGAGAGAGAGGGAGATGGGGGGAGAGAGAGGGAGATGGGGGGAGAGAGAGGGAGATGGGGGGAGAGAGAGGGAGATGGGGGGAGAGAGAGAGAGAGATGGGGGGAGAGAGAGAGAGAGATGGGGGGAGAGAGAGAGAGAGATGGGGGGAGAGAGAGAGAGAGATGGGGGGAGAGAGAGAGAGAGAGATGGGGGGAGAGAGAGAGATGGGGGGAGAGAGAGAGATGGGGGGAGAGAGAGAGATGGGGGGAGAGAGAGAGATGGGGGGAGAGAGAGAGATGGGGGGAGAGAGAGAGATGGGGGGAGAGAGAGAGAGAGGGGGGGAGAGAGAGAGATGGGGGGAGAGAGAGAGAGAGATGGGGGAGAGAGAGCTGGGGAGAGAGAGGGAGAGATGGGGGAGAGAGAGGGAGATGGGGGGAGAGAGAGGGAGATGGGGGGAGAGAGAGGGAGATGGGGGGAGAGAGAGAGAGAGATGGGGGGAGAGAGAGAGAGAGATGGGGGGAGAGAGAGAGAGAGATGGGGGGAGAGAGAGAGAGAGATGGGGGGAGAGAGAGAGAGAGATGGGGGGAGAGAGAGAGATGGGGGGAGAGAGAGAGATGGGGGGAGAGAGAGAGATGGGGGGAGAGAGAGAGATGGGGGGGAGAGAGAGAGATGGGGGGAGAGAGAGAGATGGGGGGAGAGAGGGAGGGGGAGAGAGGGAGGGGGAGAGAGGGAGGGGGAGAGAGGGAGGGAGGGGGAGAGAGAGGGAGGGGGAGAGAGAGGGAGGGGGAGAGAGAGGGAGGGGGAGAGAGAGGGAGGGGGAGAGAGAGGAAGGGGGAGAGAGAGGAAGGGGGAGAGAGAGGAAGGGGGAGAGAGAGGAAGGGGGAGAGAGAGGGAGGGGGAGAGAGAGAGATGGGGGAGAGAGGGAGGGGGAGAGAGAGGGAGGGGGAGAGAGAGGGAGGGGGAGAGAGAGGGAGGGGGAGAGAGAGGAAGGGGGAGAGAGAGGAAGGGGGAGAGAGAGGAAGGGGGAGAGAGAGGGAGGGGGAGAGAGAGAGATGGGGGAGAGAGGGAGGGGGAGAGAGAGGGAGGGGGAGAGAGAGGGAGGGGGAGAGAGAGGGAGGGGGAGAGAGAGGGAGGGGGAGAGAGAGGGAGGGGGAGAGAGAGGGAGGGGGAGAGAGAGGGAGGGGGAGAGAGAGAGAGATGGGGGGAGAGAGAGGAAGGGGGAGAGAGAGAGGGGGAGAGAGAGAGATGGGGGGAGAGAGAGGGAGGGGGAGAGAGAGGGAGGGGGAGAGAGAGGGAGGGGGAGAGAGAGAGATGGGGGAGAGAGGGAGGGGGAGAGAGAGGGAGGGGGAGAGAGAGGGAGGGGGAGAGAGGGAGGGGGAGAGAGAGGGAGGGGGAGAGAGAGGGAGGGGGAGAGAGAGGGAGGGGGAGAGAGAGGGAGGGGGAGAGAGAGAGATGGGGGAGAGAGGGAGGGGGAGAGAGAGGGAGGGGGAGAGAGAGAGATGGGGGAGAGAGGGAGGGGGAGAGAGAGGGAGGGGGAGAGAGAGGGAGGGGAGAGAGAGAGATGGGGGAGAGAGGGAGGGGGAGAGAGAGGGAGGGGGAGAGAGAGGGAGGGGGAGAGAGAGGGAGGGGGAGAGAGAGGGAGGGGGAGAGAGAGAGATGGGGGAGAGAGGGAGGGGGAGAGAGAGGGAGGGGGAGAGAGAGGGAGGGGGAGAGAGAGGGAGGGGGAGAGAGAGAGATGGGGGAGAGAGGGAGGGGGAGAGAGAGGGAGGGGGAGAGAGAGGGAGGGGGAGAGAGAGGGAGGGGGAGAGAGAGGGAGGGGGAGAGAGAGGGAGGGGGAGAGAGAGGGAGGGGGAGAGGGGGCAGAGACAGGAACTTGCATTTATACTGTGCTCTTCAAAACCTCAGGACTCCCAAAAGGCTTTGCAGCCGATAAAGTGCTTTAGCGAGGAAATGGTTGGGATAGTCTAAAATGAAACTTGCCTTCCCCTGGAACAGCAAACTACTAACCTTCGTTACTGGAGTCACTTCCTTCCAGGGCAGTCAGAAGCCAATTAAGAAATGACTGAACTGGGACCAACACTTTTTCAGTTTTCACTGGCCTGCGAGAAACATTGAGGTGGTACATGTTGTTAAAATAAATGAATTGGATAAATGGAGCAAAACAGTGAAAGTGGGGACACGCACCCCAGATGTGGAAAGGGAACAACGCAAGTTGCACACGTCACAGCACAACTGGACTAGCCGGTTAACCTGACTTTCCGCTTCTGAAAGCACATCCGATGCCCCCCGAGCTCTGAGCCATTCCTTCACAGTAGGGCTCGTGTACCCCTATGGCCTGGACAACTACGCTGCTGGGAGTATAACTCCTGAGTGGCAGGGTAGGTCAAAAGGTCACAACAGGGCCATCAGGAGCCGAGAGCCAGGCTAGTGGGCTGTCCATAAAAATGCCCTCCGTTACAGAAGCAACCCAGAGACCAAGGTGGGCCTCACAAAATCTCTCGGCACAGAACGGGGCCAGAAGTAAAAACAGAAAATGCTAGGAACACTCAGCAGGTCAGGTAGCATCTGTGGAGAGAAAGAGAGTTAACGTCTCAGGTCGATGACCCTTCATCTGTGTTTTTTTTTTCAGTTTTATTTCAGATTCCCAGCATCTGCAGTATTTTGCTTCTGGGAGCCATTTGGCCCATCATGCCCATGCCAGCTCTTGCAGGGAGATGTCCAATTTAGTCCCACACCCAGCTTTTCCACACCCCACCCCCCCTGCAACTCTGAAAATTCCTGCTCAAGTACACATCCGATTGTCCTTTGAAAATTCCTGTGGAATTTGATGCCACCATTGTTTTAGGCAGCAGAATGTGAATCTTAACTGCCTGAGAGAAGATAAATTCTTTCCCCTCTAGCCCTTCTGCCAATTGTTTTAAATTTATGACCCCCTGGTTACCAACCCACACGCCAGAACAAACAGTTTCTCCCTCAACAAAACCCGTGATTTTGGACACCTCCACTAAATGTCCCCTTAACCTTCTCTGCACTTGGGAGAATAATCCCAGCTTTTCCAGTCTCTCCCTAAAACTGAACTTCCCCCATCCTTGGTATTATCCCAGTGAACCTCCTCAGCACCCTCTTCAAGACCTGGGTATCCTTACTGAAGTGCGGTGCACAAAATTGGACACACTACTCCAGCTGAGGTCTAGCCGAAGGTTTGCAAAGGATTAGTATGGCTTTCTTGTTTTCGCACTGAATGCTCCGACTGACAAAGCAAAGTATCCCACACAGGTTCTTAACCACCTTCTCAACCTGTCCTGCCACTTAAGGATTTGTGAATATGCACCCTCAGGTCCTTCCGCTCTTGCAACTCCCCCTCCCCTTTAAAATAGTACCATTTAGACTATAAACTGAGAATTAATATAAACTTGAGCGATTAGGAAAGCAAACGGAATGTTGTTTATTACAAAAGGAATGGAATATAAAAGTGGAGCTGTCTTGCTATTATAAAAACAAAAAAACTGCGGATGCTAGAAATCCAAAACAAAAACAGAATTACCTGGAAAAACTCAGCAGGTCTGGCAGCATCGGTGGAGAAGAAAAGAGTTGACTGTCAGTTCTGTGGAAGGGTCATGAGGACTCGAAACGTCAACTCTTTTCTTCTCCGCCGATGCTGCCAGACCTGCTGAGTTTTTCCAGGTAATTCTGTTTCTGTTTTGCTATTGTTGTACAAGGCATTGGTGAGACCACATCTGGAGTACAGTGTACGGTTTTGGTCTCCTTATTTAAGGAAGGATATAAATGTGTCAGAAGCAGTTCAGAGAAGGTTCACTCCGCTGACATCTGGGATGGGACGCTTATCCTACGAGGAAAGATTGGACAGGTTGGATCTATAGGCATTGGAGTTTTGAAGAATGAGAGGTGATCTTATTGAAACATAAGATCCGAAGGGGACTTGACAGGGTGGATGTTGAAAGGATGTTTCTCCTTGTGAGAGAGACCAGAACTAGGGGACACAGTTTAAAAATGAGGGGTCTCCTATTTAAAACAAAGATGAGAAAAAAAATTCTCTCTCACATGATCATGAATCTTTGGCACTCGCTTCTCCAGAGAGCGGTAGAGGCAGGATCAATGAATGTTTTTAAGGCAGAGGTAGACTAACATCCTTGTTAGTCAAGGATCTTAGGTTATCGGGAGTGGGCAGAATGTGGAGTTGAAGCCACAATCAGATCAGCCATGACCTGATTGAACAGTGGAGTAGGCTCGAGGGGCTGAAAGGCCTACTCCTGGTCCTAATTTGTATATTCTTATGTTCCTAAGTGCTGGATGCAAGACAAGATGGAACTTTGATCAGAGTCAAGTATTCGTTTGGAACAGGTGACAGTGGTGGGTATGGATTGTCTGGTGTTCCCACTTAGCACAATTTAACTAAACACAGACTGGGAACTTAAGACAGGCAATAACTGGGCTGCCCAAATGTGTGTGTAGAGATCACATTCATTGAAGTCAATTGACTGCAAAGCTAAGATACCTCAAAATGGCTTTTCTCACCTGATATGAGGAAGAATGACAAGAGCAGCCCAGCTATACGCAAGATCCGATCCCCCTCCATCTTCGGGTAGGTGCAGCAAAGACAGCATGAAATCTAAAACCAGAGTAACGGGTCCTCCATTCTTCAGGCTGTTGTAATCCTTTTCATCACTCAAATGGGAACTGGAGGACATTTAAAAATTATTTATTCGATTAGTACGCAGGATGTGAGTGAAAATGCACCAACGCCCAGCTTCCTGAAGCTTTGTACATTCCAAAATTACACTTCAGATCAATAATTTATTACACAGAATATGCAGCACAGAAAGAGCCCATTTGGCATGACTAGACTGTGCTGGTGTTTACACTCCACACGAGTCTCCTCTCATTCCATCTCAGCTTTTCAGCTTATCTTTCTCTTCCTTTTTCTCTTGGGTTCCCTGTTCTAACCACTCTCTGGGCAAAAATACATTTCCCTTACTTTCCTGTTGGGTTTATTTGTAACTATCTTCTCTGGCTGGCCCCTGGTTTTGAATTCTCCCACAAATGGGAGGATTTCTCCAGATCTACAATAAGAGAATACTGCGGATGTTGGAAACCTGAAATAAAAACAAGTAGTGCTGGAAATACTCAGCAGACCAGGCAACATCTGTGGAGAAAGAAACAGGGATAAGGCTTTGAGTTGAATATTACTTCCTCAGTTTACCTCTCCACATCTACCCTGTCCAACTCATTCATACTTTTAAAAGACCTCTGCAAGGTCACCTCTAAATCTCCTTTCTAAAGTAAAAATCCCTAACCTATTCAATCTATCTCAAAGCTGTGACAATGTTAGAAATGCAGGTCCCTTTAAGGCTAAACCAGGATAAGCTTCAGAGCGAATTGACAGCAGGTGACGTACATTGAAGCCCGTACTTAAGAGCTGGGTTTTTGCCCCAGTAAGGGGGCTTTTGCTTCTGGACAGGGAAAGGATCCCAAAGGGAAGAGTGAAAACTGGTATTTGTTCTGAACTATAAATCAGTTTTGATTCACAGGATGTCTTCTGCTGCTTGATTCGATAGATGGATATCCACCGATTAAACAAGCTGCAATCTTTCAGCTCTGGTACCATTCTTGTAAATCTATTTTGTACTTTCTCCTGTGTTCGCTACGTCCTTTTTATAAATGGAGAGCAGACTGTGCACGGTACTGTGAGAACACCCTGATCAAGGTCCTATACAAGTTTAATAAAACTGCACTACTTTTCAATTCTATACCCCCAAGTAATAAATCCCAGCAGCATTTTGAATTGTTTTGCTAACCTGCGATGCTGCTTTTAATGATGTGTTCATCTGTATCCCTGGACCCCTTTGATCTTTTACCCCATTCAGTTATATTTTCCCAAGTATAGGCAATGCTTCCACTTTTCCAATCAAAGTGTATGACCTCACATTTATCTCTGCTGAACGTTCATTTGCCACTTAACTACCCAGCTGCAATATCATCAGTGAGCAGGCAGCACAGTGTTTTCTCAGAAGGTCACTGTGCCAAGTCCCCATGAATATTCAGTTAGTGAAGCAAGCATAATTTCACGTGCACATCACTGCATTTAAAGGGACTGCTATATTATAAACAAACTGACAACTTAGTAGCACAAGTTTTGTATCACACATCGGCACTTGTCAGGATTACAGACAGTATCGCAGAATTACACACACACTCATTGACTTTAGGTTGAGCGGAAACCAGTGGGTTCTCAGGAACACAGCAGGTAACAGCTGTGGAACATCAACTTCACAATTTTATACACTACTGCTGCAGATTCCAGTGCTGGCTGCCAACTGACCTGAGCTTTCCCATTCACTCAATATCCATTCTAACAACAACATCATCCTGCGTTTATATAGCGTCTGATGTAAGAAAACAACCCAAAGTACTTCACAGGAGCACAATCAGGCTAATATTGACACCGAGCCAAATAAGGAGATTTCAGAACTGAGAGCTGGGGAAGCTCAGCAGATCTAGCAGCATCTGTGGAGATGCTGATGACCAGCACTTTCTGTTTTATATCAGGCTTCCCTCAACCATTCTATGAGCAGTAGGAAACTGTCAGTATCACCCTGTTTCAATTCAATTCAATTCAATATCACTTTATTGTCCATATGGAAATTCATTTTGGATACATTGCTCATCCAAAAGTTACATATAAATGAATAACAACAATAAACGACCCTATCACAGAGGCACAACTTTAAATTGTATTAAAAATTATTCCAATGCATTTGTTTTTAGTCTTCCATGGGATGAGGGCAGGGGAGAGTCAACCACATTGCTGTGGGCCAGACCAGGTAAGGATGGTAGATTCAGCAGGTCTGGCAGCATCGGCGGAGAAGAAAAGAGTTGACGTTTCGAGTCCTCATGACCCTTCGACAGAACTTGAGTTCGAGTCCAAGAAAGAGTTGAAATAAACTCTGGAGCACAAGTCTTCAGTACTATTGCCGGAATATTTACAGGGCCCATAGTCTTTGCAATATCCACTGCCTTCAGCTGTTTGATGTCATGTGGAGTGAATCGAATTGGCTGAAGACTGGGATCTGTGATGCCGGGAACCTCTGGAGGAGGCCGAGATGTATCATCCACTTGACACTTCTGGCTGAAGATTGTTGCGAATGCTTCAGCCTCATCTTTTGCACTGATGTGCTGTGCTCCTCCATCATTGAGGATGGGGATATTTGTGGAGCCTCTTCCTCCAGTGAGTTCTTTAATTGTCCACCACCATTCATGACTGGATGAGGCTGGACTGCAGAGCTTAGATCTGATCAGTTAGTTGTGGGATCGCTCAGCCCTGTCTATCACTTGTTGTATGTGTTTGGCATAGTCCTGTGTTATAGCTTCACTAGGTCTACAGCTTGTTTTTAGGTGTACCTGGTGCATGCCCTCCTGCACTCTTCAATGAACCAGGGCTGATCCCCTGGCTTGACAGTAACAGTAGAGTGGGGGATATGCTGAGCCATGAGGTGACAGATTGTGTACTAGTACAATTCTGTTGCTGCTAATGGCCCACAGCGCCTCATGGATGAATTGCTAGACCTGTTTGAAATTTAACCCATTTAGCTCTGTGGTAGTGCCACACAACACGATGGAGGGTATCCTCAGTGTGAAGGTGGGACTTTGTTTCCACAATGACTGTGCGGTGGTCACTCCTACCGATACTGTCATGGGCAGATGCATCTGTGGCAGGAAGGTTGGTGAGGATGAGGTCAAGTATGTTTTCCCCTCTTGCTGGTTCCCTCACCCAGGCACCCACCCCTCTAGCAGCTATGTCATTTAGGACTCAGACAGCTCGGTCAGTAGTGGTGCTACCAAGCCACTCTTGGTGATGAACATTGAAGTCCCCCACCCAGAGTACACTCAAGTGTACCTTTGCCGCCCTCAGTGCTTCCTCCAAGTGATGTTCAACAGGAGGTTTCCTTGCCCATGTTTGACCTGATGCCATGAGACTTCATGGGGTCCGAAGTCAATGTTGAGAGCTCTCAGGGCAACATCCTCCTGACTGTATACCACTGTGCCGCCACCTCTGCTGGGCCGATGCTGCCGGTGGGACAGGACATACCCAGGGATGGTGATGGTGGTGTCTGGGACATTATCTGCAAGATATGATTCTGTGAGGATGACTATGTCAGGCTGTTGCTTGGCTAGTCTGTGAGACAGCTCTCCCAATTTTGGCACTAGCCACTTTGCATGGTCGACAGAAACATTGTTTCCAGTGCAGTCTGGTTTCATTCCTTTTTTGTGACCTTGTAGTGGTTTGTTACAACTGAGTGGCATTTAAGAGTCAACCACATTGCTGTGAGTCTGGATTCACATGTAGGCCAGACCAGGTGAGGACAGCAGATTTCCTTCCATAATGGGCATTAGATGGGTTTTTACAATAATTGACAATGGTTTCATAGTCATCAGACTTTTAGTTCCAGATTTAATGGAATTCAAATTCCACTGTCTGCCGTGGTGGATTCCGAACGCCAGAGCATTACCCTGGGCCCCTGGATTACTAGTCCAGCGACAATACCACTGCGCCATCGCCTCCTCCCCTTCATGATCACCATTACTGAGATTCACTTTCAAATCCAGATTTTGTTAACTGAATTTAAATTCCACCAGCTGCTGGGCTGGGATTTGAAGCCAGGTCCACAGAGCATTAGGCTCTGGATTACTTGTCCAGTGACAGTGCCACTACACCACCATCTCCATTAATAAAATTAGTCAGTGAGTCCCATCGTGAGTGCATACCTTTATCCAATCATCAAACACCCGCTAAAAGTTCTTATAGAGAAAGGCACAAATAAGTTCAGGAACTGATTTGTCTTGTATCTGTGGGATTGCAGCCTCTTCCCTGAACGCAGCCAGCAGTAATACTGAGACAGGGATGATTCTCTTTGTTCATGACAATCTACTTCCATCAAAATTCCTAAAGGGCAGACTTCATCAAGAAAGATCTGCTCATCAAACACCCATCCTGCCCAGTTCAGTAACCTGTGTATGCTTAAAGAATCTACTTTCCTAAGACAACAGAGCCAGGAGAGATATCCAAAAAGGATAGCACTCAACTACAGCCGTATAGAAGAGTTTCATGATTGTGGGATCTACATGAAAGGATTTTAATTTTCTGAAGTAGCAAAATCTTGTATGTTCCTTGGTTAGCACACCTGTACACTTTTGATAACGTCCATCATCAAAGTCCGTGCTATCATCATACTCACGCTTGCACTTGCCCTGTGAAATGAAGAGGATACTTTTCAAATGCCATCGATCCAATAGTCGGGGGCTCAGCTTTGGCCAGGATCAGTTTCACCAAAAGTCCCAGAGTTTCTTCCCTGGCGGATTGATCATCAATGGCAAAACATTCTTCCACATACAGCAGCAGGCTTGGCAGAAACAGCTATAAACAATAATAAGCAAACAACTGAAAGACAATTTTTTGTAGGGTTTCTTATTTTCAGAGTCTACAATTTTCCAAGTGCCATTAGACTACTTTTCTTTTTAAGCTTCAAAAAAAACTTTTACTTTCCATTTTGCATTCACTGATAAAGAATAAAATGAGAGTGAGATTGTGCACAACAGTCAATGATGGAACATGGCTACTTCCTGCCATGTTGGATTTGAATGCTACGACCTGGAAATTTCCCACAGCTGTTCCTACTTTACCAGAGTAACTTTTATAGGAGTATGTTATGATGAGTCTTTAGGGCAACACCCAGTGAATTAATGCTGGCAGAGTCACAGGATCTTCCCTCCCTTCCCCCTAGTGTTTAGAAGTAATTATAATCAAAACAAAAGCAAAAATACCTGAAAAAACTCAGCAGGTCTGACAGCATCTGCAGAGAGGAGCACAGTTAACACCTCGAGTCCGTATGACTCTTCATCAGAACTAAGAAATATAGAAATGAGGTGGAACATAAGCTGGTTGAGGGGGGTGGGACAGGTAGAGCTGGATAGAAGGTCAGTGGTAGGTGGAGGCAAAGAAGACATTGCCAAAGATGTCACAGACAAAAGGGCAAAGGGGTGTTGATGGTGGTGATATTAGCTAAGGAATGTGCTAATGGGGACATTAAGCGTAGAAAGCAGGAGGAGCAAGGTACAGATAGACCTAGTGGGGGGTGAGGTGGGGGGAAGGGATCGAAATGGGCTAAAAGGTAGAGATAAAACAATGGATGGAAATAAATTTAAAAATAATGGATAGGTGGGAAAAGAAAAATATATATTAAAAAATATATATATAAAAAATTATAAATTATTGGAAAAAAGAGGATCGGAAAGGGGGTGGGGATGGAGGAGAGGGTTCATGATCTAAAGTTGTTGAACTCAATATTAAGTCCGGAAGGCTGTAAAGTGCTTAGTCGGAAGATGAGGTGCTGTTCCTCCAGTTTGCATTGAGCTTCACTGGAACATTGCAGCAGGTCAAGTATGGACATGTGGGCATGAGAGCAGGGTGGTGTGTGTAGAAATGACAAGCGACAGGGAGGTCTGGGTCACACTTGCGGACAGACCGAAGGTGTTCCGCAAAGCGGTCACCCAGTCTGCGTTTGGTCTCTCATCATAAGTTCCTTTACTTATGTTTTAGGTCGGAAACTTCTCTCCCTCCATGTCTTGCTCACTCCCCACTGCTCTTTCCTCTTTCAATGCCTCCCTCCCCCTTGATCCCCCTTTCTCTCATCCATCTCCTTACTTTCTCCCCACTTCTGCCTCTCTCTCTCTCTCTCCACCACATCCATACTCTCGCCTTCACTGGTTAAGCTTTCAAAATAACACTAAAATAAGGTGTCAACATAGCAACTGTCCTGACATCCATCCAAGCAAGTATTTCCGGCAAGTCTTGCTGGCACATAACTCTTTACCAATCAATTATGTTTTGGGTCAGATAACTGAAACACAAATTATTGGGCCAAAGGTGTAACGACATTTGCAACAGGTGAATTCAGTAGATCAGCTCCATCTGTCAAACAGCTGACATAGACCCCTTGGGCTGAATGGCATCCTGTGCCTTATAAGCATCTACAGTTCGATGGTGTGTTGTCTACAGAAGCCAAAATAAGATATGGCGTAAACTGCATATTACAAGCAGATTGAAGATGGCCATCAGGTGTCCTTTTTTTTTTGCTGGAGTCCTCATTTTCAAAATGGTCATCGTCTGAACTATAAAAACTTTCAGTAGAATGGGGACTTCTTTACCCAGCATTCCCAGGGGTAGAGAAACTACTCTATCTCTGGGGAAGAGGCGTGCGAGCGTTCAATCCCAGAGATTGAGAGGTTCCTCTGAGGCTGCGGACATTGGTTAAGGAGGTCCTGTTGGGTCAGGGGATAAAAGAAGCAGAAAGGCACTTGGAAAATTACAAAATTAGCTTAACAGAGAGGTAGCTGGGAAGTTTAAAAGCCACTGTGGCATACAGGACAGAAAAAGTGCTTGCTTATCAAGCTAGCAATGTAGTGAATTAGACACTGTGACTGGACCTTAAAGTCTGCCAGGTACAGCTTTCAAAGATGTGGCTGCCTCTTGGTAATTTTCACACAGAAAGCAGATACCGGATGAAAACATACTGAAAAAGGCAAAAGGCAACATCCAATCTAACTTTTGGATGGGGTGGGAGGGGGAGAGAAGGGGCACGCAGGAGGGGTTTGAGTCAGTCCACAACCTATGGAGAATCACTGAACTGGGCGCACCATGTGATGTCAGCTGGGAGAGAAGGGAGCACTCAGAGGAAAAGAGGTAATTTAAATCTGTTACATTTAGAAAGCATTTATAAAAGGAGACATTGTGTGCTTTGAAAACCAGTAGTGAGAGCACACACGTTTCCAAGGGCAGTACTGTATTAGCTGTCTATTCCGTTTGTAAATCGCTTTCTTTGCCAACAGGAGAAATAATGGTATCGACACCCTCAGCACGGGCTATTTCTGGCACTGCTCAAGTACAAATCCATCATTTCGACATGTTTTTTCTGCATGGGGAGTCCCCACCATTGCATAAGTGCCATTTTTCACAAAACCCATTGCTGCCACGCACTGACTGGCATTCACTGACCCCAGAAGAATTTGGGGAGCAGGGGGTGCGAGCTGTGAGGGGGAAGCGCCAGTGATCCCAACTCAGTGAAAACTCCAGACACGGCAGCTTTGCAACAGGCGGAGGTCCTAGTGCTTTAAGTTGCAAAAGGGCTTGGTGCATTGAAGGGTACCCATAGTTCATACTTAGCAAGTGCCTGTGCTTTCAGAATGCCTCTGGTCTATTTTACCATGCAAGTTCTTTGGGCCTCGCAATAAATTGTCCAATTTTTGCAGGCGTCTGTTTTTGGGGGCTGGTCCATCAATATGGATTTCAGTGTTTCGGATACTCGATTAGTAATCCTGTTTAGTGAGAAACGAATGGGAGATTCCTGACTTTGAACTCGGAATCAGAATCCACTTCCCGGAAGTAAAATCTGAAAGCCCCACTTTAGCACAAATTACGTGTTTCAAATTTACCTGTTCGAACTGGTGCAAGTTAAACATCACCTCGGAGAAGTCCAGAATCAATGCTCTCTCAAACTCACTGCTGAAAACCTGCAATAGAAAATTAACTTAAAATTAAGTTAAAAATCTCCATCTTCAGTCACAGGCTTTTGCCATCAGTACTTAATAACAGGGACAATTTGTTATTTTTAGCATTCCAAAGCCAAGGAGAGATGGGAGTGGCAGTGGGGCGCGGTTAAGAAAAGTGTGATGGGGTAGGGGAGGAAAGTGAAGGTACAAATCACACGTTTTGGAAGCTATTAAAGATGACGAGATGCATCTTGGCAGAAAGGTTTGGGATGTTAAACAACACTGGTTAAGCATCAACTAGAGTATTGTGTCCAATCCTGTGCACCACACTTTAGCAGGGATGTCAAGGACTTGGAGAGGGTACAGAAAAGATTTACAAGAACGATTCCAGTGATAAACAACTTAACTTCAGCTCTAGTGAGACTGGAGAAAATGGGTCTGTTCTCCTTAGGACAGGGAAGGTTGATAACACTGTTCAAAATTATGACGGTTTTGTAAATAAGGACAAACTGTGACCAGCAGCAGAAAGGTCGGTAACCAGAAGACAGATTTAATCGACAAAAGAACCAGAGGTAACATGAGGAAACTTTTTTTTAAAAATACAGGTGAGTCGTAATCTGGAACGTGCTACCTGAATGGGAGTTGGAAGAAAATTCAATAGTAAATTTCAAAAAGGAAATTGGATAAATACCTCAAACAGAAAAATCTGCAGGGCTATGGGGAAAGAGGAGTGGGATTAATTGGATAGCTCTTTCAAAGAGCCAGCACAAGCACAATGAGTCAAATGGCCTCTTTCTGTGCTCTGTCATTCTAATATTCATTATGAGACAGTTTATGGAGGTGGTGGAGGACGAGAGCAAGCGGTATACCTGAAACACAGTAGGTTAAGTAGTGACTGTTCATTTACTGCAATCCGGACAGGCTTCTTCTGCAGCAGCTCCCAAACCAGTGACCCCTCCGCCCCCCCCACCAATGCCCAGTAGGACGAGGACAGCAAGTGCACAGGAGCACCATCACCTCCAATGTTTCCTCCAGATCACACACACCATCCTAACTTGGGCATGTCTCAGGTGTTCCTTCATCGTTGCTGGGTCAAAATTGTGGAATGCCCTCCCGAACAGCACTGCGGGAGTATCCCTACCTCACAGACTCAGTGGTTCAAGAAGGTGGCTCACCACTACCTTCTCAAGAGGTAATTAGGGGTGGGCAATGAATGTTGGCCTAGCCGAGGATGCCAACTTCCATGGAATTTTTTAAATGAACAGCTGTAGAGACGCACAGTTGATACAGGCACTCTTTTTTTTGGTAGCACAGCAATTGAATCTTACTGAAAAGAGAGACATGTTGCCAAAGCTTTTCATCTTGCACTCATCAGGACGAACACAAGATGCCAAATTTCAAACAATCACAACTTATATTACACGTGCTCATTGGTTGGCAAGTCAACTATGAATAACCGAGAAACATCTACCGTTAATTGTGTTGCCGCAATTGGGCAGCACTTGCTGAACAATCCTGAGTGCATTATTAATTACACGAAGAGGGGAAGGCGGTGGGGTAGTGGAGTCGTCACTGGACTGGTAATCCAGAAGCCCGGGGTAATGCTCTGGGGGTACCAGAGTTCAAATCCCACCACAGCAGATGGTGGAATTTGAATTCAATAAAAATCTGGATTTAAAAGTTTAATGATGACCATAAAAACCACTGCTGATACTTGGAAATCCCCTTTAGGAGAAGAAATCTGCTGCCCTCATCGGACAGGGAACGGTATAGCAAGCCACTCAATTGCTTCCAACCATTAAAAACTCTCAAAAAGTATGAAACTTGACGCACCACCGGCATCTACCAAGGCACCGGAAAAAGACAACAGCACTCAGCCCTGTTGACCCTGCAAAGTCCTCCTTACAAACTTAGAAGAGCTGTCTCACAGGCAAGTCAAGCAACAGCCGAACATTGTCAAGCTCACGGAATCATACCTTACAGATCATGCCCCAGACACCACCATCACCATCCTGGGTATGTCTTGTCCGGGCAGGAGAGACCCAGCAGAGGTGGCGGTACAGGGTACACAGTGGTATACTGTCAGGAGGGAGTTGTTATGGGAGTCCTCAACGTCAACTCCGGACCATGAGAAGTCTCATGGCATCAAGTCAAACATGGGCAAGGAAACCTCCTGCTGATTACCATAAACTGTTGGGCCTTGGCTAATGAATCAGTACTCCATCTTGAACACCACTTGGAATGTACTCTTGGTGGGAGAGTACAATGTCAATCAGCAAGATTGGCTCGGTAGCACGACAGACCGAGTCCTAAAGGACATAGCTGCTAGACTGGGTCTGCAGCAGATGGCAAGGGAACCAATAAGAGGGAAAAACATACTTGACCGCATTCTCACCAATCTACCTGTCGCAGATGCATCCGTCCATGACAGTTTCAGTTGGAGTGACCATCGCACAGTCGTTGTGCAATGTGTGACTTCACATTGAGGATACTCTCCATCATGTTGTAAGGCACTACCGTGCTAAATGGGATAGATTTCAAACAGATCCAGTTACTCAAGACTGGACATCCAGGAGGCGCTGTGGGCCATCAGCAACAGCAGAATTGCACTCAACCACAATCTGTAACTTCATGGCCCAGCATATCCCCCACTCTACTATTACCATCAAGCCAGGGGATTAACCTTGATTCAATGACGAGTGCAGGAGGGCATGTCAGGAGCAGCAGCAGGCATACCTAAAAATGAGGTGCCAACCTGGTGAAGCTATAACACAGGACTACTTGCATACCAAACAGCATAAGCAGCAAGTGATAGACAGAGCGAAGCGATCCCACAGCCGACGGATCAGAGTTAAGCTCTGCAGTCCTGCCACATCCAGTTGTGAATGGTGGTGGACAATTAAACAACACACTGGAGGAGGAGGCTCCACAAACATCCCCATCCTCAATGATGGGGGAGCCCAGCATATCAGTGCAAAAGATAAGGCTGAAGCATTTGCATCAATCTTCAGCCAGAAATGCTGAGTGAATAATGCATCTCAGCCTCCTCCTGAGGTTGCCAGCATCATAGATGACAATCTTCAGCCAATTCGATTCACTCCATGTGATATCAAGAAATGACTGAAGGCACTAGGTACTGCAAAGGCTATGGGACCTGACAATATTCCGGCAATTGTACCAAAGACTTGTGCTCCAGAACTTGCCGGACCCCTAGCCAAGCTGTGCCAGTACAGCAACAACACTGGCATCTACCCAGCTATGTGGAAAATTGCCCAGGTATGTCCTGTATACAAAAAGGTCAAATCTAACCAGCCAATTACTGCCCCATCAGTCTACTCTCGATTATCAGAAAGGAGTGAAGGAGTCATCAAAAGTGCTATTATGCGGCACCTGCTCACTGATGTTCAGTATGGATTGCACCAAGGCTCCTGACCTTGTAACAGCCTTGGTTCCAACATGGACAAAAAAGCTGAACTCCTGAAGTGAGGTGAGAGTGACTGTCCTTGACATCAAGGCAGCATTTGACCGAGTGTGGCATCAAGGAGCCCTAGCAAAACTGGAGCCAATGGGAATCAGGGGGAAAACTCTCTACTGGTTGGACTCATACCTAGCACAAAGGAAGATGATTATGGTCGTTGGAGGTCAATCATCTCAGTTTCAGGACATCACTGCAGGAGTTCCTCATGGTAGTGTCCTTGGCTCAACCATCTTCAGCTGCTTCATCAATGACCTTCCTTCCATCATAAGGTCAGGAGTGGGGATGTTCACTGATGGTTGCACAAAATTCAGCACCATTTGCGACTACTCAGTTCTTAAGCAGTCCATGTCCAAATGCAGCAAGGCCTGGACAATATCCTGGCTTGGGCTGACAAGTGGTAAGTAACATTCATGCCACACAAGTGCCAGGCAATGTCCATCCTCAACAAGAGAGAATCTAACCATCATCCCTTGACATGCAATGGCATCACCATCAGTGAATCCGCTATGAACAACATCCTGAGGGTTACCATTGACCAGAAACTGAACTAGCCATATAGATACTGTGGCGACAACAGCAGGTCAGAGGCTAGGAATCCTGCAACAGGTAACTTACCTCCTGACTCCACAAAGACTGTCCACCATCTACAAGACACAAGTCAGGAGTGTGATGGAATACTCTCCACCAGCCTGCATGAGTGTAACTCCAACAATACTTGAGAAGATCAGCACCATCCTGGGCAAAGCAGCCTGCTTGATTGACACCCAATCACTCCCTCCACCACCGACCCACATTGGCAGCAATGTGTACCATCTACAAGATGCCCTGCAGGAACTCACCAAGGCTCCTTAGACAGCATCTTCCAAACCCACAACCGCTACCACCTAGAAGGACAAGGGCAGAAGACACACGGGAACACCACCACCTGGAAGTTCCCCTCCAAGCCACTCACCAACCTGACTTGGAAATATATCACCGTTCCTTTAGTCACTGGGTCAAAATCCTGGAACTCCCTCCTTAACAGCACTGTGGGTGTAACTACATCACATGGTCTGCTGCGGTTCAAGAAGGCAGCTCATCACCACCTTCTAAAGGGCAATTAGGGGCGGGCTATAAATGCTGGCCTCGTCAGTGACACCAATACCTCATGAATGAATTAAAAAACACTTACACCCAATTTAAGATAATCAGTCGCATTATAATATGACTCATTTAAGTTTTCTTGAAGCGACGTACATTCATACACTGCGACTCCCTCTCTGGGAACAGTAGCCTTTTTGTTTGAATTACCCAGGAGATTGAGAAGCCTATTGTTCCCCGTTGTTTCGTCAGCCAGTCAACTCCCCAACCAATCAGCATCCTTGTTTCCTATGGTATTGATTGTTGTGATCATTTGAAATTTGGCATTCTTGCGTTTGTCCTGATGAATGCAAGATGAAAAGATTTGACAACATGTCTCTTTTTCCAGCAATATTGTCTTTTTTCTGTCACACATGGAGTCAATGCAAAGCTGCACAATCAATGCAGAATTCTCATATAACAAAAGGGTGTTAAAGATCTGGTTAAATAGCTGAAAGGCATACAAGGGCCTCCAAACCTAGAAATAACCCCATTGGCAAAATGCATCACAACTATAATCATGCTGTTCACATTTTGTACATTAAACAAGAAACGGGCAACAATTACCTTTCTAGAAGCTTCTTCGATCAGCGCTTTTGGCAGAGTAACATTTTCAGCCTTGAGGAGGGTGGAGAGCACTTCGAGCAGAGTCTTACAGCATGGTGCGCTCATCTGTGAATTCTGCAGCATCTGGATCAGGGTCTAAAGCAAAGAACACATTGGGTTGAGAGGATAAATGAAAAGCAGGTCTGGTCTTACTGTGTAGGGAGTGGAATCACCAGGTCCATTGTGTGAAGAAAATGAAGATGCTGGCGTTAACTGTTTGGTAATGGAGTATTTAATTGTATTCAGGTTCTGGTTATTAACTGGGGATCCACTTGTGCTCCTACAGATAGGAGATGCATGCTTGTAATACATAAGTAAGAGCGTGTAAAAATTAGGCCTCAGTTTTATCCTTCTTCAACTCCCTTTCTGGATTAGAAGAGGTGGGATTATTTTCCTTAGAGCAGAGGAAGATAAGGGGAGACTTAATAGAGATATTCAAAATTATAAAGGGTTTTAATAGGTCAAGTAGGGAAAAACTGTTTCCACTGGCAAATGGGTCAGTAACCAGAAATCACAGATTTGAAATAATTGGCAAAAATTGAAATAAGGAGGGATATTTTCTCACATAGGGGTGTTATGATGATCTGGATCACACTGCCTGAAAGGGTTGCAGAAACAGGTTCCACAGTAATTTCCGAGTAGTAATTGGATATGTACTCGAAGAGGGCTAATCTGCAGGGTTACAGGGAGATAGCTTGGATGTGGGACTAAATCGGACAGCTCTTGCAAACAGCCGATACAGGCACGATGGGCCAAATGGCCACCTTCTCTGCTGTAAACGTCGATGATCCTATGATAACGGGCCTCACCTCACAGACCACCTCAGGATGGGTAACCTTTGACCCCTGTCCACTTTCCAACAGCACCAGGTATATCTGCAGTAAACGCTGGATTTGTTCAGAGCCTTGTTGTCGGTTGTCACTGCTTAACTTGTCACGCAGGCCCAGGATACATCTCTATCAACGACACAAAATGCCAATCGTTCACTTTTTAATTACAGAAAATGCTCTTACTATGGCCCAGTTACACACGCTCCCTCAACATAATGTATCCTTCTAATTACCCTGGCTTCTGCTGCTGCTTTCATCTGTCGCTTGCGAAACTGAAACTTATTCTAAATCATAGAACTTTCCTTTTTTATAAACACAGACATCAGCAACAGTTACTATAAAAACAGGATCAGCCAGTGTTCTGCATCATTTTCTCATAACTTATTCATTTTAACACAGCACAATCAGAGGGTCCAGTGTGCCTCTGTGGTCCGTCACACCTAGGTAAAGGGGGGGATGGTGACATTGTGGTAAAGGCACCGGACTAGTAATCCTGAAGCGCAGGTTAATGCTCTGGGGACATGGGTTCAAATCCCACCATGGCAGCTGGTGGAATTTGAATTCAACTAGTAAATCTGGAATATGAAGCTAGTCTCAGTAACGGTGACCGTGACAACTAACACCAATTGTTGTAAAAACCCATCTGGTTCACTAAGATCCTTTAGGGAAGGAAATCTGCGGTCCTTATCTGGCCTACATCTGACTCCAGACCCACAGCAATGTGGCTGACTCTTAACTGCCCTCTGAAATAGCCAAGGGCAGTTAGGGATGGGCAACAAATGCTGCCCTTGCCAGCGATGACCATGTCCCATGAAGCAATTTTAAAAATGGCATTTACTGAGCACCTTTCACAATCTCAGGATGTCCCAAAGTGCTTTCCAGCCAATGAAATACTTTTTCTGAAATGTCAGAAATGCAGCACCAAGATAATGACCAGATTGAGGGGTGAATATTGGCCAGGACACCATGGAGAAGTGCCATGGGATTTTTATGTCCACCGGAAAGGATAAAAAGGATCTTGGTTTTATGCCCCACCTGAAAGTCAGGTTCAGCACTCCCTTGGTGCTGCACTGGGAGAGTCAGATTGGATTATGTGCTCAAGTCTCTGGTGTGGGACTTGAGCCCACATTTGTAATTCAAAGATACCAACACCAGCAGCAAAACATATCTCCCTGACACAGGAGTCAGAATAATTTCACTCCCTGACTAACCTTAGTAATCACACTTGGAAAGGGAAAAAAACGAAGCCAGGCATCTCACAGGTCCTGACTCCCAGTCCGGAGAAGAGTGCAATTAAACTCTTGGGTGACTTCAGTTTTTTCTTAGAAGCAATCTGACATTCCCAAAAGGCCATTGCAACAGAATACACCATATGATCAAAGGAACAGAAGGGCGTTTTGCAGCTCCTCGATCTGGTTTCGCCAGTTAGATCATGGATGATCTTCATCCTAACTTCGTTTACCCACCTTGGTTCCAAAACCCTTGTTTAAAAAAGAAAATCCATGGCCAGCATCTTGCGGGTCAACGAGCGGGGTTGGGGTCCGCTGGCCGATGTGTAGAATGACATGGGGGTGACATCGGGTGTGTACCCCAAGGTCACCCTGCGTCATTTAGATTGTCAGGTCGGCCTGTCAACGACCTATTGAGGCCATTAAGAAACCAACTGAACTCATTAATGGACCTGCCCGTCTAACATTAAGGTTGGCGGGCAGGCCAGGAGCTCAGGTGGGCTTGTGAAAATACATGAAACCTCATCCACAGGCGGGATGGGGCTTCATGAGTGATTTTAAAAAATGCAGAATATTGTACAATAAAAGTCATGGACATGTCCCAGCTCACGTGACAGTGTCACATGAGGGGACATGGCAGAGAAATTTTTCTCTAACATTCTTAAATCTGTGCCAATCTCCCTGAGGCAGCACTATGCCTCAGGGAGATCTGTGCACTCTTTTGCGTGTGTGTTCCTGGCTAAGGGAATCCCGCCACCCCACTCTCCCCCACCCCCCTCCCCGCACAGGGAGCGCTCAGCACTTCCTGGCGCACGTCACGCCTTAATTGGCCCGCCCACGTAAAATGGCGGCGCGCCTCCGGTTGGGGGTGCTGATCGGAAGCGCGCCCGCTCCTGCAACATCCCTCCACCTGGACGGGGGGTGGTGGGGGGACTTTGCCCTATCAATCTTAGTTCTGAGAATTTTCAACTGACTCCAGCTTTTTGGGTGAGAGTGTTCCAGATTTCCAATATCCTTTGTGTGAAGAAATGCTTCTTGACATCACCTCAGAAAGGCATAGCTTTAATTTTAATGCTCTGCATTCTTGTTCTGGACACCCCCCCACATTCCCCCCTCCTCCCCCCCCACCACTCCACCCTCCCCACCACACCCACGAGCACCTCAGTTAGATAACCTCTTCATCTTCTATACTCAAACAAATATATGCCTTGTCCATGTAACCTGTCTCATAATTAAAGCCTTTAACCCGTCTTGGCTCCTTGCACTCCTCACTGAATAACTCATCATATGAGCTGTCATGAGTAATGTTGCTGGAGGTTTTCTAGCACCTTTCAACACTGATGAACTTACGTGTAAACAGCTCCAGATTACATCGAAGTGCTCCTTGTCGACATAGGCAGCACAAGACTTGGCCGTGTGAACAACTGCTTTCCCAACCGCATCCCATGGTAGCACAGCATCTGTCTCTGTGACAGGCCCCAGTTTTTGTATGACAACAGGAAAAACCTGCAAAATAGAAAACAAAACTTTACAAACCTCAACCACAAATCATTTTCATTTTCGTAAAAGAACAAAGCTCATTAAGACTTCCCTCAGAAAGAGCCCTGCACAATCATCTGGTAAGATTCTACACGGTGCTAGCGTTTCAATTTCAATTGTATTTTTACACACACATGCTTTCATTTTATTAATGCATGTACACACACACACACCTCATACAGACGAAGGCAGCAGATAGTTGGGAACACCACCACCTTGAAGATCCCCTCCAAGCCACTCACCATCCTGACTTGGAAATATATCGGCCGTTCCTTCACTGTCACTGGGTCAAAATCCTGGAGCTCCCTCCTTAACAGCACCGCGGGTGTACCTACACCACACTGACTACAGCAGTTCAAGGCAGCTCACCACCACCTTCTCAAGGGCAATTAGAGATGGGCAATAAAAGCTGGCCCAGCCAGGGGCACCCACATCTCCTGAAAGATTTTTTTTTAAATGGGTGACGTGGACAGTGCCATGACACAGCAACTCATCTGCTGGATCTGCAGATTTCTAAGCAACAGACTGTGTTACAATTTAGTAATTTAGAGGTGTATACATTGATTTAGACCCTCATCTCCATCCAAATTCTCCATATAAACAGCTTTCACTTCCTGTCGCAGTAAATCTAACAGGTTCCCTAATGGCCCTTTAGAAAAGGAAGCTCACAGTCCTTACCCACTCCCGGTCCATCTGTTTCAGATGAAGTTACATTATTTCATAGTTTGCCATTGTGAGATTTGAACTCTTGATACTCTTTCGAGTACAAACCTGTTTCCATCTGTTTCAGATGAAGTTACATGTTTCACAGTTTGCCATTGTGAGATTTGAACTCTTGATCTTGGGGTTACAAACCCAGTACCATAACCACTTGGCTATTTAGGCCAAGCTTAAATATTTACTGCAGATGTGTTCGCTCTGGATCACCTTGGTGTCCAACAGCTCCCACATGCTGCAGCAGCAACACATCACCCATCTGTTTCAGATGAAGTTACATTGTTTTATAGTTTGCCATTGTGAGATTTGAACTCTTGATCTTGGGGTTACAAACCCAGTACCATAACCACTTGGCCATTTAGGCCAAGCTGTTCCCATTTGTAACTCTTTCGACTACAAACCCATTTCCATCTGTTTCAGATGAAGCTACATTGTTTCATAGTTTGCCATTGTGAGATCTGAACTCTTGATAATCTTTTAAATGGCTATGTGGAAAGGACAGGGGAAACTCTTTTGAGTACAAACCTGTTTCCATCTGTTTCAGATGAAATTATATTATTTCATAGTTCGCCATTGTGAGATTTGAACTCTTGATAATCTTTTAAATGGCTATGTGGAAAGGACAGGGGAAACTCTTTTGAGTACAAACCTGTTTCCATCTGTTTCAGATGAAATTACATTATTTCATAGTTCGCCATTGTGAGATTTGAACTCTTGATTTGAACTCTTGATTCAGATGAATTTACATTGTTTCATAGTTTGCCATTGTGAGATTTGAACTCTTGATACTCTTTTGAGTAAACCTGTTTCCATCTATTTCAGATGAAGTTACATTGTTTCATAGTTTGCCATTGTGAGATTTGAACTCTTGATTTGAACTCTTGATTCAGATGAATTTACATTGTTTCATAGTTTGCCATTGTGAGATTTGAACTCTTGATACTCTTTTGAGTAAACCTGTTTCCATCTGTTTCAGATGAAGTTACATTGTTTCATAGTTTGCCATTGTGAGATTTGAACTCTTGATACTCTTTTGAGTAAACATGTTTCCATCTGTTTCAGATGAAGTTACATTGTTTCATAGTTTGCCATTGTGAGATTTGAACTCTTGATCTTGGGGTTACAAACCCAGTACCATAACCACTTGGCTATTTAGGCCAAGCAGGGACACAGTGTAACTCTTTCGAGTACAAACCCATTTCCATCTGTTTCAGATGAAGTTATATTGTTTCATAGTTTGCCATTGTGAGATTTGAACTCTTGATCTTGGGGTTACAAACCCAGTACCATAACCACTTGGCTATTTAGGCCAAGCTCATGTGGTGAGGCACACCCACAGTGCTGTTAATTGTATGTTAATTATATTGTCAAGGTTAAGATACACAGGTGAAGGGCATCGATTAAGTACCTTGAGCACATATAAAGAAAGGCTCCCCCTCCCCCAAAATGATATTTTAACTTAACTTGGTAAGTTCCCTTTAAAGTTTTTTTTGTTACAGTGCCCCTTTAAGGATGGTGCTTTAGTTAATTTGACTTGTTTTACTCGAAAGAGTATAAAGAAAGAGTTACTATCTCATTGTGGCTCAGTGGGTAGCACTCTCATCTGAGTCGCCGGATTCAACGTTCAAAACACACTCCAGGGCTTAAGCCCAAAATCAAAGCTAACATTCCAGTGCTGCACTGTCAGAGCGACAGTGTTATATGAAATGGATGCAAAGGATCCCATGATGTTATTTTAAGGGGTTGTTCTTTAGTTAATTGGTTCATTTGTTTAACGTACATTCAAAGGGGTATTAAGACAGACTTGTGGGACACTGAGTGCTATTAGGTAGGTGGTAAACATATGTAATACTACATTCTTTAAAATATTGGTTTGGGGTTTCATTATGTACTTCACCATCTTGGCTTGGCATCTATTTAACATCTCAAATGGCTCAGTAAGCCACACCAGGTTAGCACTGAAGAGGCACAGCCAACCCCTTGGTAGTTGAGTTGCAATGCCCTTAACGCAACACTAAGGATGAGCAATAAATAAGGCATTGCCAGGGTCATCCTAGGCTAATGAAAGCATTAAAAACAAAAATAAAAACAAAAAACTGCGGATGCTGTTAAAAGGTCATGAGGACTCGAAACATCAACTCTTTTCTTCTCTGCCGATGCTGCCAGACCTGCTCAGTCTTTCCAGGTAATTCTGTTTTTGTAATGAAAGCATTACCTTGGCTGCACATGAGTGGAAGGTATTTTGGACCCCTTTGTACACATTGAAAAGCAGCTGCCCCACTCCTTCGGCCTTCATAGGATGCTGCTCCAAGTCAGCAAACATGAAGTTGAAAAGGGCATTGTGATCAGGAACCTGCAAATACACAAAAAGGAATCACCAACTGTTACACGAAGGAACAAAAACACACATCAAAACAGTTCAATGGAATAAACAGAGAAAAAAAAATCTTGCACTTTCTCTCTTCAACATGATAAGAACACATTTTACAACAATTTGTATTTATATAGTGACTTTAACACGGCAAAAGATCCCAAGGTGCTTCATGGAGTGTTAGCATGCAAACACGGACACTGATCCACAGGGGAGATATCAGACAGCTGGCCAAAAGCTCCAGTCAAAGAGGTAGGTTTGAAGGAGTCTTAAAAGGAGAAAAGATGTAGGGAGGGGATTAGGAAGTTCAAAACTCGGATGGCCAGATGGTTAAATATAAAACATTGGGGCCTATTCTTTATTCACTTACAATCTTTTATTTGCAAAGACACATCTCTGCTCATTTATTCATTATATTTCATATGTGTGTGTGTGTATATATATATATATATAAAATATATATATCTATATATTACACATTACAGACACACAAAGAATTAATACAATTAAAACCCAATCGATATACAGTTAACAATTGGGTCCTCTGCAGCTGAAGGTGCCAATCCCAACAATGAATAATATTAAAATAAACTCACCTTTCGCACCAAGAAAGCAAAACTTTCAGCTGCGAAACATCTGATGTGTTCCTTACGGTGGCCCAAAAGTGAACTGTACAAGCTAAAAACAAACAGGAGCATTATACTAACAACTGCAATAAATTCAAAGCAATGACACAAGACATGGTGTTTCACAAAACATGCAACATGAGAAGTGGCATTTCTCACGTTGTCACAAACCATTATTCCCCTTAACCAATGTCCCAAAATAAATGATGTGGTCATTTATTTCATTGTTATTTGTGGGACCTCGCCATGTGGAAATTGCCTGACCCATTTCCCTATATCACAACCGAATCTTCACTTCACCAAGTATTATGTTTGCTGTAGGGTGCTTTGGGACATCCCAAACAGTGCTGAATAATTTCAAGTTTGTTATTCCATTATAACTGATGCTTTCAAACGTTTTTAATTCTCATTGTCTGGCAAAACTATTGACTCTCACCTTTATGGTATTTGTATCAGTTCATTGAATACATTAAAAGGAAAAATAAGCTCAAGTGCAATGGACAGACATTAGCCATTGCAACTTGATGCAGAAAGATGTTGCAGTGATTTTGGAGAAAGTATCAGGATAGACGAAATAAAACAAATGTACAATTTTCATGGGGTGGTACAAATAAATATCAGGTTGGGGTTTATGTGCACAAATCTTCGAAAGTGGCAGGACAAGGTGATAAAGCTGGTGTATAAAAAGAATATGGAATTCTTGGCTTAACAATTAGAGTGCAAAAGCAAGGATGGGTTGTTAAAGCTGGGAGCCCCTAAGAGCTGGTACAGGCTGCAAGATTCAGGCCTTCTTCTCGCTGTAAGATTCTGCGATTGGGTACGATTTACCTAAGATTTACTGATGTATTTAAGTATGTATTCCACCACCTCGAAAGCAAAGTATTGCCTGTGATACGGGAAGAGATTCCGCTTATAAAAAAAATCAGCACCCAGGACAAAGCACTCGCTTGATTGGCACCCATCCATCAGCTTAAACATTCACTCCCTCCACCAGCGCACAATGGCAGCAGCGTGCACCATCTACAAGATGCACTGCAGGAACCCACCAAGGTCCTTAGGCAGCACGTTCCAAATCTGCCACCTCTAGCACCTAGAAGGACAAAGGGGAACACCACCACCTGCAAACTGCACCCCCACAAGCTACACACCAGGCTGACTTGTAACTATATCAAAATTCCTTCACTGTCGCTGGGTAAAAATCTTGGAACTCCCTTCCAAACAGCACTGTGGGTGTACCCGCACCACATGGGCTGTAGCAGTTCAAGATTCTCAAGGGCAATTAGGGATGGGCAACAAATGCTGGCCCAGACAGCGACATCCACATTCCATGAACAAATAAGTCTCTTGGCATAAAACATTCTTCAACTATTTATCAAAGCAGAACATATATATCTTAAAACATGTTAGCATAAAGTAGGCATTGAATATGCGTCAGAGCTGACTACCTTGCTTTCAACCACTTACTTAAGTAAAGCATGGTAGGTCCTGCATAAAAATGAAGAAAACTTTCCCAGTTGAGGGTAAAGGGAGGGAGTTTAATAGCCTGAAGAGAAAGCACGTTATAAAAAAAGCGAATGCACACCTGTAAATGCCCGTTATGTCCTTCACCATAAGTCTCCAGAGGTACTTGTACAGATAGGAGAGGCAGGTGAAGGCCCACTCCAACAGCTCTGTGTCCTGTGTGTTCAGCAGGGAGGTAATAATTACAAAGAAGTCTTTGAAGTGAGGATAGAAATCCCTCTGCAGATCTCTGGCTAGCTGTACCACCAGGCTGTAAGATAGAAACAGTAGATAACAAGCATCACACCACCACAATTGGATAGTGCTTCTAACATAGTAAAAGCAGCCCAATGTGCTTTATAGCAGCATTAACAAAATTTGACGCCAAGTCACACAAAGTGATATTAAGGCACGTGACCAAAAGCTCAGTCAAATAAGTTGGTCTTAAGAAAATTACAAATAGAAACAGGGGTAAGCCAGTCATCCATTTGAGCCTGCTCTGCCATTCAACAAGATCATGGATGTTCTCCTAACTCAACTCCACCTTCCTACACTATCCCCTTAGTGTTCAAAAATCTTTTGATCGTGTCTTCAATCTATTCAGGCACAGATGACGATGGCAGAAATCGAAAATGTGCAATTGGTCAGAATTGGAGAAGGGCAAAGGCCTCAGAGGGCTGTGGAGGTGGAGGAGGTTACTGAGATAGGGAGGGGCTAACCCATGGAGGAAATTAAACATAAGAATGCATATTTTAAAAATCGAGACCAGAAGCCAACATAGGTCAATAAATTAGGGGACGGGGTGTAGATCGAACAAGACTTGGTGCCAGTGATACACCTGTATTTGTGGAACGTACATGTTTGAAACAATTCTATGCCAACACAAGCACTGCTTGTACAGGGCTCAACCTGCACAGCTCACCTCTATATATTCAGAGTGCTCCACCTGAGCACGGCAAAAATCTTCTGCATTGTGCAATTCAATCCACATCAGTCTACATGCAAAGTGACAAGTGTCTGCTTGATCCAGTGACAGCAGAGCCTAGGTTATACACTGAGGCTTCAGGCGAGGTTGAGGACATAATCTAGACTGAGATTCTAATGCAGCACTGAGACAGCGGCACACTGCCAGAGGGGCTGCACTGAGGCAGTGCCACATTGCCAGAGATGCTGTCTTTCAGGGAAGGCATTAAACCAAGACCCTATTTGCCTGTTCAGGTGTATAGAAAAGACCCCAAGGCATCATTCAAAAAAAGGACAGGGGAGTTCTTCTAGGTGTCCTGACAATATTGATTTCTCAACTAACATCACTGAAACAGGTCATCTGACCATTACCTCAGACTGTTTTTGAGAGCTTGGTATGCACAATTAGCTATTAGGTAATTACCTTAAGTAATGTGGTTAATAACAGTTTCAGTCGATCCTTTTACATTTGCTTAACCTCTCACAACAATATACAGTAGATACAATACCGTGACCGGTGTGTGAAAGGTCGTACGCTTTCTCTGGGTGAACTGATTGATTGTATTGAGGGGAAGAGTTAATCTGTTCAGGTCCTTACTCAAGCAAAGGCTGATAGGCCTGGCTGTTCTTGATTTCTAGATGGTTTTTCAAGCTTTCCACCACGGCATTCTGATGGTATACCAGCTGATTAAAAGATTGGGTCCTTCCGTACACCTCTTTGTGAAATTTAACTAGAAAGAAAAACACAGGTTAGAATCCAGTCATCAAGTTACAACCCCACAGGTTTTGCTTCTTTATCTTAGCCTTTCATCAGTTTCAGTTTCATCAATCTCTACCTCACAAGGTCATGGGACCAAGCCCCACTCCACAAGTTGAGAACACACAGGGCAGCCACTAGGAGAGTGCTGCACTGCCAGGGGAGTCATCCTCCAGGGTGTTGGTAAGCCAGCAATCAAGTCTGCCTCTTCAGACGGGTGTTAATGGAACCCAGGGCCCTAGTTGAGGGGGAGTAGAGGTCTGCCTACTGTCTGAGACAACATCCTTCCTTCAACCAACAGAATCAGATTAGCCACTGCTGTGCACAAAGCAGCGGCCTCTTCATCCATATAATAGTGACTTCCCTTCAAAGCAAGTCACTGAGTGGAAAGCACCTTGGAACATTAATGGAGATGTAATAAGGCACTTTATAAATGCAGAGCCTTTCTCCATTTTCAGAAAAGTTTCATTTACTTCTAGCCCATTCCTGGGTACCCATCTTAATGTAGCCCCAGGCAAGAATTTAATCTTTCCTATGCTGATACATTGGGCCTTAATATTAGTCTAATAATCATACAATTTTAGAGAAGGAGGTCATTCAGCCCATGATGTCTGCATTGACTCTTCGAAACAACAATCCAATTAATGGGGGGGCCACAGGGTCCACTTGTGCTCCCATTTCCTGTGTTAGTCCCACTTCTCTGCTCTTTCCCCACAGCCATGAAGATTCATCCTTTTCAAGAATTTATCCTCTTGAGCACATCAGATAGTTGTGTATCAGGTTGGCTTACAGGATTATCTTGACCAATTATAGTGAGAACCGGTGAAAAGTTGACTCCATATTTCACTGAAAAATGTAATAAAGTTCAGACAGGTGTTCGAAGTGTAAGTGTGTAATTGAAGTAAGCCATACCAAAGTGTTCCGTGCAATTCAGATCTCTCCATTTCTCCAGCCCTTCATAAAAATAGGTTTCGACCTCCTGAGTGAAGAAGTGCAGGCTTTTACTTTCACATGCAGTGAAGTGTGGTTTGTAACCACAAGCACAAAGGACAGACAGGAGTCACAATCACAACAACTATCAACATATTCTAGAGGAGTGAGCAAACTCTCCGGCCCTGGGGATCAAGTCCTGGTAATGTGCACTACACTCACATCTCTCACTCACTGGTCTGTTCTGTCTGAGCCTGGTCATTTGGAAAGGGCTGTCTGTAGCGTTGTCTTCATGGTGGAAAAATCCCAGATCAGAGCCCCAGAGTGTCGGCATCACCAGGCATCCGGAACTTAACAGAACAGAGGTCGCAGCTTGCTGTGTGGTCCAAGTACAAACCACAAAATGCTTAAACAGCCCCATTCTAGGCAAATAAGATAAAAGCAAAATACTGCGGATGCTGGAAATCTAAAATAAAAGCAGAAAATGCTGGAAAAACTCAACAAGCCTGGCCACATCTGTGGAGAGAGAAACAGAGTTGAGGTTTCGAGACGGCATGACTCTCCTTCAGAGCTGATGAAGAGGAGTCATAACGAAGAGGTCGTACCGACTCGAAACGTTAACTGTTTCTCTCTCCAGAGGGTGTTCCCAGACCTCCTGAGTATTTCCAGAATTCTCTGTTTTTATTGTAGATGGTACATACTGTGCACCAATGGTAGAGAGGGTGAATATTGAAGGTGATGGATGGGGGTGCCAATCAAATGGGCTGCTTTCTCTTGGATGGTGTCGAGCTTCTTGAGTGTGGTTGGAGCTCTCATCCAGGCAAGTGGAGAGTATTCCATCACACTAAGGTAAAAGCAAAGTGCTGTGGATGCTGGAAATCTGAAATAAAAACAGAAAATGGTGGAAAAGCTCAGCAGGTCTGGCAGCATCTATGGAGGGAGAAATAGGGTTAACGTTTCGAGTCCGTATGACTCTTCAGAGCAGAGTCAGAACTGAAGAAGTCATACGGACTCGAAACATTAACCCTGTTTCTCTCCCCACAGATGCTGCCAGATCTGCTGAGCTTTTCCAGCACTTTCTGTTTTCAATTCTGTTCTAGGCAAAGTTACTCTCTGTGCTGACAGGCCACAAATGAAACTGCACAGCCATTGGATTAACAAAGCAAGACATCACTGGGGGCAAGATCAAGATAGCAGCGTGGATTCAAACTTGCACCGGAGCTCAACATGAAGTTGGTTCAAAAAGCACCAACCATGGCTCAGTTAGGAAGGACTCTTACCTATGTCAGAAGCTTGTGGGTTCAAGTCTCACTCCAAGACTTGAGCACATATTCCAGACTGGCATTCCCAGAGGTGCCGTCTTTCAGATACAATATTAAATCGAGACCCCCATCTGGCTTCTCAGGTGGATTTGAGAGGTCTCATGGCACTATTTTGCAGAAGGACAGCAGAGCTCTCCCATGCCCTACTATCACTTACTACCAGCCAACTATCACTAAAACAGATCATCTGATCATTATCACACTATTACTTGTGAAAACTTGTTCTGTGCAAATTAGCTGCCACGTTTTCCTACATTACAACAGAGGCTGCATGTAAAAAATAACTAAGTGGCAATCAACTGCTTCAGAACATTCTAATAACAAAAGGTGCTATCCAAATGCAAGTTCCTGCTCAGTTACAAAGTATTACAGTTTGCTCATTTCAGTGCACCAAAGGCAGTAAAGCTGAAACTTTCTCAAGCTTCTGTGAATTTATTTGCAGGAGGACTTTAAATAAGAACACTATTTTTACAATCACGAGCGGGATTTTTAAAAAGACAATCACTGTTCAGATCACAGCAATTACTCACAAACGAGGCCACTCAGCCCATCAGGCCAATGCTGATGTTTCATTCAGACTAATGAGCTCCCATTTCCCCTTGCGTCTCATTTTTCAAATCCTTATCCAATGCTTCAGGCTTTGTCTCAATAGCCCCATTGTGGTTAAAACATTCCTAACAATTTTTGGTGTAAAACAGTTTTAAAGCCCCTTTCATGTTTCTAGTGTTATTCCAGCTAGTGCAGCATTTGAGGGAGACATTTGAAATGTATTAATTATAAGAAGGCCTATGCAGTCCGCCTGGCTCTTTACCTCAGCATAGCTCCCGGTTCTATCAATCCGGTGGATTATATCGATATTCACATTCGCCAATCGTTCTGAGAAGGTGAGAAACTGTAAACACAGAAAGATTCATCTCATTAACTCCAAACAAAGCATATCATCCAGAACCACTGCACATGCAGTGAAGCAAAAACAGACTCTTTATGTTATTCAGTCAGGCATTGAACAAATTAAACAATTCTACATTTCCTCCTTTGCTCAGTCAGCAACATCTTCCATTGCAACTTCAATCAGCACACAAAATTTATTTCAATATCAATACAGGTAGTAAGGGAAGCTCCCTAAATAAGTTTTGGTTCATTTTACACCACCTAGCAGTGTCCATGTGGACATAAATCTAGTATCTTGCTAACCAGCAGCAACACTTCCTTGACTATGGAGTGTTCCCATTTGGAGACAAAGAGTGTATCATGAGGGGGAGACCTTATATCAGGGATGCCTGACAGTTTGGAGACACGAAGGGTATATTTGTACAGGTATAAAATTGGCACGAAGTGGTTTTGGCTTCAAACTAATCTCATGTAAATTGCACTTCAAATCCTAAACAAACTCCAAAGAAACAAGGTATGACTCTCCTTCAGGAGTTTCACTCTAAAACCATAGAAAGGTTATTGTGCAGAAAGAGGCCATTCAGCCCATCATGTCTGTGCTGGCCAAAAGGAGAAGAAAGAAACATTTTAATCCCACTTTCCAGCACCTGATCCATAGCCTTGCAGGTTCCAGCACTTCAGATGCAGATCCAGGTGCTTTTTAAATGAGTTGAGCATTTCAACCTCTAACACCAACTTAGGCAGTGAATTCCAGGTGCCCACCACCCTCTGAGTGAAAAGATTTTTCTTCATATCCCCTCTAAACCTTCTACCAATCACCTTAAATCTATTCCCCCTGGTAACTGACCCCTCAGCTAGGGGAATCAAGTCTTTACTGTCTACCCTATCTAAGCCTCTCATGATTTTGTACACCTCAATTAGATCACCCCTTAGCCTCCTCTGTTCTAAGGAAAACAACCCCAGCCTATCCAATCTCTCCACATAGCTGCAATTTTCAAGCCCTGGCAGCATCCTTGTAAATCTCCTCTGTACTCTCTCCAGAGCAATTACGTCCTTCCTGTAATGTGATGACCAGAACTATGCACAAAATTCCAGCTGTGGCCTAACCAGTGTTTAATGTAGTTCCATCATTACATCCCTGCTTTTGTACTCAATACCTCGCACAATAAAGCATTCCATATGCCTTCTTGACCACTTTTCCCACCTGTTCTGTCACCTTAAAGGACCTGTGGTCATGCACTTCAAGGTCTCTCACTTCCTCAACCCCTCTCAATATCCTCCCATTCACTGAGTATTCCCTTGCTTTGTTTGCCCTTTCCAAATGCACTGCACCACAGTTTTCCGATTGTATTCCATTTGCCACTTCTCCACCCATGCACCCAAACCATTGATATTATTCTGCAGTCCACAGCTATCCTCTTCACCATCAAATAAATGGCCAATTTTTGTGTCAGCTGCAAATTTCCCAATCATGCCACCCACAATTAACTCTAAATCATTAATATATACAACAAACAGCAAAGGCCCCAACACTGAGCCATGTGGAACACCACGGGAAACATGTTTTCATTTGCAAAAACATCCATGGACCATCCATTACCTCTGAGACAATTTTGGACCCAACTTGCCACCTTCCTGTATCCCATGTGATCCACTTTCCTGACCAGTCTATCATGTGGTACCTTGGCAAAAGCCTTACTGAAATCCACGTAGACAACATCCACTACACTACCCTCATCAATCCTCCTTGTTCCTTCCTCAAAACATTAAATTAGTAAGACACGATCTTCCCCTGACAAAACTATGCTATACCTGATCAACCCATGCCTTTCTAAGAGACAATTTAACCTGTCTCTCAGAATTGTTTCTAATAACTTGCCCACCGCCAAAGTCAGTCTTCACCCCTGTACTCTCTCTACCCCTCTAGGCTTTCTACAGAACTAAGTCTTTTGTGACTGTCATAAGCTTTCTTTTTCTGCTTTATCTTGGCCTGAATGCTTCTGGATAACCAGGAGGCTCTAGATTTGGCAGTACCACCCTTTTTCTTTGCAGGGCATGTCTACACTGTGCATGTAGAATCTCGCCTTTGAATGCCTCACATTGATTTGTAGCCCATCTAGTTTGTACAGGACTGAGATGAATATCCTTGCAGGCAGAGTTTTTCCATCTAATAGCTGTATCCAGTTCACTCTCACCAGCTCGCCTCTCAGCTTTGTAAAATTTGTCTTCCCCCAATTTAGAACTTTTACTCCTGTTCTAATTTTGCTCTTTTCCATAATGATGCTAAATCTAACTATATTTTGGTTACTATCTCCAAAATGGACCCCCACTGCTATTTTATCGACTTGTCCAGCTCCATTTCCAAAGACTAAATCTGGAATTGCAGCCCTTCTCGTTGGGCTTGTTATGTACTGGCTAAAAATGGTCTCTTGAATGCAGTTCAAGAATTTTGCACCCACTGTGCCCTTCACACTGTTCGTATCCTAATTGATATTAGAGTAGTTGAAATCCCCAACGATTACTGCGCTATTGTTTTTGCACTCAGAAATCTGTCTACATATTTGTTCTTCTAACTCCCGTCCACTACTTGGGGGTCGATAGTACACTCCTAGCAATGTGGCTGCCCCTTTTTTTTATTTCTGAGCTCAATGCTTTTGGCCTCATTTGATGCTTCATTTAGTATATCATCCTTCCTCACAGCTGTAATTGATTCTTTACGCTTCCATCATAGTGATGGAATCATGCTGCCATGTGTCTGTGCCCTCAGCTCATTGGCTTTATTTACTATGCTCCTTGCATTTACATATACGCCTTTTAATACTGCCAAATTCCTGTGCTGTACACTTTTAACCTGTGCTGCTTCTGTTCTTCAGAGTCACTCGCTAATTCTCCAACTCCCATTCCCTGAATTTGCCCTCAGATTCCCCATCCCCCTGCCAACCTAGTTTAAACCACCCCCCAACCCAACAGCACCAGCAAATCTCCCTGAGAGGGTATTCATCCCAGTCCTGGCTGGATGGGCTACACCTGTACAGGTCCCACCTCCTCAGAGCTAGTCCCAATGCCTCAGAAATCTGATGCTTTCCCTCCTACACCAGCTTTCCAGCCATGTGTTTATTCACTTAATTCTTCTATTTCTATTCTCGCTTGCACATGGGATTGGGAGTAATCCTGAGATTACTGCTTCAGAGATCCTGCGTTTCAATCTCCTTCCTAGATCCCTAAAGTCTGCTTTCAGGACCTCATCCCCTTTCTTACCAAAGTCATTGGTGCCAACACGGATGACAACCGGTGGCTGATCACCCTCCCCCAGAAGAATGTCCTGCAGTCGCTCCATGATACCCTTGACCCTGGCACCAGGGATGCAACATACCATCCTGGAGTCATGTCTACAGCCACAAACGCCTGTCTGATCCCTTAACTAACAAATCCCCTATTACTACTGCTCTTCCCCTCTTCTTTCTCCCCTTCTGTACAGCAGAAATGCCTGTGGTGCCACAAACTTGGCTCTGACTGCACTCTACTCTGCTGTCAACACAGGCCCCTGATTCCAGATTCATACTGTATTTCCACTGTAAATTCCATTGTAGCCTTGCTGTGAAATAAAACTGATTCACACTGAAAACTCCACATTTGCAGCGTAAATGCAATACCAAAGTTGATGGGTTTTGGCTTATTTTGGTTGGCCAGATAATGAGTTTTTCCAACAGTCCTGCCCAAATCCCTAACTTAATAGGAAACCAGCATTTCTCACATTAATTAATATGCTGCTCAACAAGGAATGGGCAGATTTACCACAAGCCCCGTGAAAGTTTGTAAAGGTTGGCGTATTACAGGCAATGATTCCGGGTGTGGAGCCACACAAAGGATCACAATCCACTCAGTTCATCATGTCTGTGCCAATTCTCTACTGAAGCAATCCAACCCTACAGTCCTGCTCTCACCCCACACGTTCATCCGTAGCAAGCGTTTAGCCCTGATGACTCAAAAATGCAACAGACTCTGCCTCAAAAGCCCCCTGTGGCATCAGTCCTCTGTGCAGGGAATCTTTCAGGGGGAAGCCAATGACAATTTTAATACAAAGGCAAAATACTGCAGATGCTGGAAATCTGAAACAAAAACAAAAACAAACAGGAATAGCTGGAAATACTGAGGTCTGACAACATCTGTCTTTCTGACAGCTAACGTTTCGAGTCCGTATGACCCTTCAGCAGGACATAATTTTACTGATAATTTTAAGTCGATCTTTCATCACTGACTCCCTGATCGAGAGGAAACAGTCTGACCCTCTTCACTTTAGCAAAAGCTTTATTTCTTTTTCTGGAACCACAGAACAGTTACGGGGCAGAAAGAGGCCATTCAGCCCTTCACGTCTGCACCAGCCAGAAAAAAACGAGAGAGAAAAAGAAACAAGCCGCTCGTTTTAATCCCACTCTCCAGCACCTGGTCTGTAGCCTTGCAGGTGACAGCGCTTCAGGTGCTGATCCAATAACCTTTCTAAAGACAAGAGCAAAATACTGCGGATGCTGGAAATCTGAAATTAAAGCAGAAAGTGCTGCGGAAACAAGAGTTAACGTTTCAAATCCTCTGACTCCTTCAGGCTCTGGTCACAGACACCGAGCCCGAGCCCAGGGGAGGAGGTTCTCGCCCTCCCCAGACCCCGGGGCCTAGCCTCCCGCCGCTCACCCGGAATGTGTTGTCGCTCCGGTGCCGGGCGGGTTTGTTCTTCATATTGAGCGGGCGGGGTTCCCCCACACCCGACGGCGGGGACGGGGGGAACGGCACAGACAGAGAGAGCGGGAGACGCTTCCCTTCCTTCACTCAGCCGCACGTCGCCAGCTCCTGGGCGCCGCCATCTTCACCGCGGCATTGTGGGAAATGGCAGCACGTGGCCCCCCACCGCGGCTGACGTCACTGGACAGGTCGACCAATGGCAGCCCGGGTCCGTCCGGTCGGCCGCGCCCCGATCCACGCATGCGCGGGAGGGGCACCACCTGCTCGCTTTCCCTCCATAAACAGGAGCTGGGGGTGGGGGGGGGGGGGGGAGACCATTCAGCCCATCGAGACTGTTCCACCATTCAGTGAGATTGAATCCAACTCACTTTATTGTCATCCATACGGAAACTTGTTTCGGATACATTCTTTATTTATTATATATGTAAAAATAAATGAATGATAGCAATACAAGAAAGAAAATTTCCATATTACAAAGATCTAACTTTAATTAAAATGTGTATTAAAAACTATTCAAATGTATCAACATTGTCAGTCGGTGAGTCCAGCCCTGACTGCATATCTTCATCTATAAATCAAACTCCTGTTAAAATTTCTCATAAGAGATGGACACTAATGAATTCAGGGACCAATTTGTCCTGCATCTGCGGTCATGGCTCATCTTGCACCTCAACTCCACTTGCTGCACCATCCCGGTTTCCCTTAATTCACTTACAACCCCAGCACCTACTGAACTCTTTGGTTGGACCACACTTAAGAGTACTGGTTTCAGTTAGTTTAGGTGACTTGAGAATGATGCCAATGGTGTGGGTTTAATCCCCATACTGGCTGCAATATTTTGTGGAGGCCTGTCTCCTCGCCTTGCCCCACACTTGTGGGGTGGTCTCCCTCAAGCCGTATGTAACCAGGTGTCCCTCTCTATTGGAGAGAGATGCCTATGGTCCTTTGTGGAATATGGCTAATTACCTTATCTTCTGGTTGCCATCTTATACAAAGAATATAGAGGCACTGGAGAGGCCACAGAGAAGATTGGGACCAGAAATGTGTTGGTATACTTACCAGGAAAGGATCGACAAGCTGGGTCTTTTTTCTCTTGAAAGGAGAAAGCTGAGGTGTGACCTAGGAGAGGTCTTTAAAATTATGAAGGGTTTTGATAGAGTAGAGAATTTTTGCTCTTGTGGGGGAAGAGCATATCTAGAGGCCATCAATATAAGATAGTCACCAGGAAATCCAATAGGGAATTCAAAAGAAATTTCTTTACTCAAAGGTTGATGAGAAGTGGAACTCATTACCACAGGAAGTGGTTGAAGCAAATAGTATAGGTGCATTTAAGGGTAAACTGAACAAGCATATGAGGGGAGAAGAGAATAGATGGGTGTTATGATAGATTTAAAGGAGGAATCTATTGATCTCTGTCCTAATCATACTCAATGACTGAGCACCCATAACTCTTGAGTAGAAAATTTCAAAGATTCACAAACTTTTGAGTGAAGAAATTTCTTGTTCTCGCAATCCTAAATGGTTGGTCCGTTATTCTGAGACTGTGAACCTGTTTCTAGATTCCCTAACCTAGGAAACATTTTCTCCGCATCTCCCTTGCCAAGCCCCTTAAGACTTTCAAATGCTTCAATTAGATCATCTCTCATTCTTCTCAGGGAGAGGTGGTGGTGTAGTGGCAGCGTCAATGGACTGCTACTCCACAGGCTCAGGCTAATATCCTGGGGACAAGGGTTCAAATCTCACAATAGCAGCTGATGGAATTTAAAATCAATTAATAATCTGGAATTGAAAAGCTAGTCTTGGTAATGATGACCATGAAACTATCATTGACTGTTGTCAAAACCCACCTGGTTCACTGATGCCCTTTAGGGAAGGAAATTGGCCAGTCTGACCTACACATAACTCCAGGTGCACAGTAATGTAGTTGAATCTTAACTGCCCTCTGAAATGGTCTAGCAAGCCACTCAGTTCAAGGGCAATTAGAGATGGGCAACATCACCTTGCCAGTAATGCAAGGGGGAAGATCAAACGCAGACTGGGTAACACCTTCAGCTGACAAGCTCAAGGAAACAGCACCTCATCTTTCACTTTGGCACTTTACAAACTTCTGTGCTCAATAACTTCAGCTCATAACCTCTGACCCCAACCAACCTCCTTCCCCAATTTTGTTTTGAATCACAAAAACAGAAAATGTCACATGGGAAGAACGAAGCCATAAGGATCAAGTGCTGCTTTATTTTAGGAACAAGAACAGAAAATGCTGGAAATTCTGAGCAGGTCAGGTAGCATCTGTGGGGAAAGAAATACAGAGTGAACTGCTCTTATCGCCGGCTTTATCACAGTTCATAGAACCGTAGGCTGGATGTTTTCGTCCCAGTTTGCGTTGGGCAGGCGTGAGTGGACAATATGGTGAGAAGGCCAAAAATCAGTGTCTCGCCACCATGACAATATGAATGGGAAGGCAGAAAGTGTGAAGGGTAGTTGGGAGGTGTTATGGAATAAATGAAATCATGGCTGTTCATTCTGTGTTAATATGAAATAATTTGTGCTTTAATGTGAAATTGCACAGCTAAGTTCTGAACTTAGGGTTCAGCATTCCATTTAGAATGTATCAATCCAACAAAGTAATACAGAAATTTGTGAAAGTAATATAGTTTTCTTCATTGTGTTTATTTCCAGCCCAAGTGGGCTGAACAAAAAAAAAGACACAAAAGTCGCTGATAGCCTCCCTCTTAGGACAGAGTCTGGCCAGATTCAGAAAGGAGCCCCTCTAATAGGTCCCCAAGTCTGTCATTGACAGTGTTCTCCAGTAAGAGATCCCACACACCAGACCCTTATTCACATTATCCACTATCCCTCCTTGATCCTTTATAACCTCATGCGTTTTTTCTACCACCTCTTTGGCCCCATTGCTTAGCTCCATGAGGGACAGGGCCAGTTACCTGTTCACCAATTTGATTTCTTTGTTTTGTCCTTTCAATAAACTTTGAATTTGCCAGATTATTTGTCATACCGATTTTTGACATTCTCGCGGGACAAGATTATACTTCCATCTAATCTTTGAGTATACAACCTGTGGTATTAGTTCTGCTACTAACAGACTGCTGGGCCCTTCACTTATCTATGAATATTCATGGTTACATAGCTCCTCCCAGAACCAGTTATCGCCACCTTTAATTCTTCCAAATGTCCTTCCTGATTTCTACTTTTGCACTTATATTTAGTTCCTGTCATTTTTTTTTGGTATGGAGGTATCAGTGACATGGGGACCCCTTGCCTAGTTATTTAAACAAATTGCATTTGGGTAATGACTTTTATGACCACCGGATATTCCGTAGCACTTTTGTTATGTAGGAAATGTGGCAACCAATTTGCGCACAACAAGATCCCACAAGCACCACGGTGATAATGGCCAGACAATCCCGTTTTAGTGATGTCAACTGAAAAACAAACATTATCCAGGACATCAGGAGGACCCCCCTGCTTTTCTTGTAAATAGTGCCATGGGATCTTTTATTTCCACCTGAGAGGTCAGACAGGGCCTCAGTCTAACATCTCATATGAAGACAGCGCCTCCAACAGTGCAGCACTGCTTCAGTACTGCACTGGAGTGTTAGCCTCGAGTTTTGTGCTCACAGGCAAGTGCACTACCAACTGAGCCACTGCTGCCTCCTTATGATCTTATTCCCTTGCGTAAACCAAGGCTTAAAATAATGATCCAACATAGTCCCATTCACATGCATCCAACAAGTCATTTGGCAGTACAGAACTGGAATATTGCTGAAAAAAAGACACGCTGTTGAACCTTTTCATGTTGCACTCATCAGGACAACTATGCAAGATAAACCAACGTTAAAGGGAACAATTTATACTGTATGAGAAGAGAGCGCTGATTGGTTGGCAAGTGGACTCTGGTTCATGGAGGAGTTGCAATGGAGAATGCAACAGAGAACAGTTAACTGCCAAGCTTTCGTTTCAAATTCAAACCATGTGTCCAACATTGCAATACATTTGAGTCTTATATGCCTTATTTTGCTACCTGTGGTTTCAAGTTGTAATTTTGTCTGTAAGTCAAGGAGCAGATGATGCAAATTTCATTTTCACTTGATATTCCTGCAGTCTCATTCCTCAAATCTTCATCTAGCCCGGACAGCATTATTTTGAGGGTCAGTAGCTTCCTAGCCCTCCACAGTGACCCGGGGGGGTGGGGGGCTTAACCCTCCACAGTGACCGGCCCCAGCTGTTTGGCTAATGCCCTGAAGCGGGTTTCAGGCGCACCCGCTCCGGGCTGAATGTCACGCCGGCTCCCGCTTCTGCCTGCGCCGGTCTGAGGGAGGGAGGCGGGCGGGTGTCTCCCGAGCTATCGGGGTCCGGGCTGGGATTACACGCGGCTCCGGACGGTCTCCCCGCCGCAATTCTTCGTGGAGGTTTAACCTGTCCTCCAGCGCCTGCATCTTTGAGCTCGCACCCCGCGTCCCGCCCATGTTCCGCCAATTCGCCCTGCGGCTCTGCCTGGTTTTCCGGAGCAGCCGCCTCCACCCTCGCCTGTAACAGGGTCGGGACGGGCTCCAGACGGTCAACTCTGCTCTCCGGCTTCTCCCGCTCTCCCTCTTGCTCCTCCTGGTCTCCGCCAAGCCTTTGGTCACCGCGCTGAGCGCAAAGGTGAGCGGCGTAAACCCAGCAGACGTACCACCCCTTGGTCCAAGGTGAATTTCGCTGCTGGATGCGCTCAGCCGCTGTCTGATCAGGGCTGGCGAGGGCGTTGCGGGGCCGCTCGGCCGCGATTCTACCAAGTCCCGCCCGATGCAGTTCGCGGAAACCCCTCATCCCCGAGCAATCTCGACCGCTCTCCATTCTGCCATTTCCACTTGGCGTTCTCACAGTGCCCCGGGTACCCTGTCTCAGCCAGCCACCCGGTCCGGCCCAACTTGGACCAAGTGAACTCTTGGAAAGCAAAGCGGGGTGGGTCACCAGTTTGCAGCCCTCCACTGCTGGGGAGCTTAAGCTCCAAGTCTTTCAGGAGTTGGACAGGTGTGGGCGACAGTTAAGACTGAACACCTTAAAACAGTGAGATACAAACAAAAAAAAAACTGCGGATGCTGGAAATCAATGCGGAAGGGTCATGAGGACTCGAAACGTCAACTTGCTCCACTTGCTATACCTTGAGTGCCCTGCCATCCATTCTTAATTAGCACATTCGTTTAGATAATATCACCAACTTCAACACCTCTATGTTCTTTAGTTCTTTTGTCTGACATCTTTTGATTATCTGCTCCTATCGCTGCTTGTTTGTCCCTACAACCACAGTACCCCCCACCCTCCACTTCTCTCCCCCCCTTAAACCAGCTTATATTTCACCCCTCTCCTTGGATTCACCCAGTTCTGTTGAAGGGTCATGAAGACTCGAAACGTCAACTCTTTTCTTCTCCGCCGATGCTGCCAGACCTGCTGAGTTTTTCCAGGTGTTCTTGTTTTACCTTAAAACAGTATTTGGAGGGGGGAGGTGTGGGGTGGGAGGCAACAGTTTGCAAGGCACAATTAAGACTGGTATTACCCCGTTGTTGTCCCGGGCATACACTCCACGCCTCTGGCTTCTGGTCCTCCCTGCTGGGGGGTGGGGTGGGGTGGGGTGGGGGGGAGTTCTTCTCCAGCTTCTCTTCTGTCCCACCTACTCCTGGATCCAGGGCTGAAGCTGCTTTCCCTTTTTACCTCCAGCTGGGTGAGACCAGGTTGGGATTCTCTGCAATCCCAGGATAACTGGGTTACCTGAGCCTTGGAGAGAGTTACCTGAGAGTTACTTGGACAGAGTTACCTGAGCCTTGGAGAGAGTTACCTGAGAGTTACTTGGACAGAGTTACCTGAGCCTTGGAGAGAGTTACCTGAGAGTTACTTGGACAGAGTTACCTGAGCTTTGGAGAGAGTTACCTGAGAGTTACTTGGAGAGAGTTACCTGAGAGTTACGTGGAGAGAGTTACCTGAGCCTTGGAGAGAGTTACCTGAGAGTTACTTGGATAGAGTTACCTGAGCCTTGGAGAGAGTTACCTGAGAGTTACTTGGACAGAGTTACCTGAGCCTTGGAGAGAGTTACCTGAGAGTTACTTGGACAGAGTTACCTGAGCCTTGGAGAGAGTTACCTGAGAGTTACTTGGACAGAGTTACCTGAGCCTTGGAGAGAGTTACCTGAGAGTTACTTGGACAGAGTTACCTGAGCCTTGGAGAGTTACCTGAGAGTTACTTAGAGACAGTTACCTGAGCCTTGGAAGAGTCCTTTTGTTTTTAATCAGCAGAGACACAAAGTGCTAAGGCTGTTCCTCCTAACTTGCACAGGCATTAATCTTCATTTGTCTGCAATAACTTACAAGTCTAATGATTCTTAATCCGTGTCCCCCATCCCCATCATTTAACTCCCTCCATCCCGTCCACAAAGCTGCTTAACGGACAAGGCGGCTCCAACTACGCCGCATGGGCCGCTCCGAGGGGGGGGGAATACACCACGCCCCCGGCCCTCCAGCTGCGCATGCGCAGCCATCACGGCAGCCGGCTTGGCCGTGTCCCGGCCGTCCAGGCAGGTGCTCGTGCGCCATCGCTGGGACCAGGCCAGCTCCCGCCGGAGGTGCGCGTGCGCGCCACTGCGCTCGCCGCCACGCTCCTTCCAGCTGCCATTCATCTGGTTTTTTAAACTTTTAAGTCTGTTTAACCCACCCATGTAAAATATTAGACACCTGCAGGGTTCCGTCAGATGCATTAAGTTTTAACGTAGTTATGTCGCATCCTTTTTGTAAAGATCAGAAAGTTAATTAACATGTGAATTACTTTAGTTGCATATAAATTCTCAAACTTATTACTGATTCAAAGTACTATCAACTCAGCCAAACACACCTCTGTGGGCCAGATTAACTGTGTTCAGCAAAATAATGCTTCTTAACGTGCAAGCGTTTTTAAAGTTTCTTACGCCTTCTCCCATTTTACTAGGGAGTCATAGGAAAAGGAGTAGGCCATTCAGCCCATCGAGCCTGTTCTGCCATTCAATAGGATCGTGGATGATCATCCACATCAATGCCTTTCCCCCCACCCCCCCCACCCCACACACTATCTGCATAGCCCTTTGTCATTGGTGTTTAGAAATCTGTCAACCTCTACTTTAAACATATTCAGTGTTGTGAAGATTCTCCAGAATCAACACTTGGAATGCTGAACATGAGATGCAGACTCCATTTCCACACACGCAGGATACCTGTGGCTTACCACAAGTCAGAACCAAAGATCTAGCAATACAAGTTTGAGATATATTTCACACTATTTGAATGCAAACTATTTAGTTACATACCTTGTTCCATTAAAACCACATAAACCACAACTGTCATTGTGCAGCTGGCACTTGACTATCTCTACTTCTCTGGAAACTAGAACTGCATAAACACACTTGACCCTGTTTTTGCTAATGGTTGCTGCTAACTACAGCTCTTCCTGCAAGCTAGTCTATTTTTATTTGCTGTAGCCTTATCTAAGCTATTATATGTCAAATATCCCAGCAGTCTCTGCTCTGCAAGCTCATTGAATATTATTGCTGTTTAATTTTTCCTAACACTCAGTGACAGCTTCCACAGCCCTCTGGGGTAGAGTATTCCAAAGATTCCGTCTGAGAAAAAATATTGTCCTAATTTCAGCCCCAAGTAGCTTCCCTCTTACTTTGAAATTGTGTCCCCTGGTTCTAGACTCCCCAACCAGGGAAACCATCTTACCTACACCGACCCGTCTATTCCTTTAAGTATTTTGGAAGTTAGAATGAGAGGCAATTTCATTCTTCAAAACCCTAGAGAACCCAGGCCAAGTTTCCCCAATCACTCTTCACAGGACAGTCCTGTCATCCTCAGAACAATTCTGGTGAACCTTCATTGCACTCCCTCTATGGCAATGTCATCCTTTGTGGTAAGGGGACTAAAACTGCACACCGTACTCCAGGTGCAGTCTAACCAAGGTTCTATACAATTGAAGCAAGACTCTTGTACTCAAATCCTCCTCTGATAAAGGCTAACATTGCATTATTCTTCCTAAATGCTGCTGCACCTTCATGTTAGCTTTCAGTGGCTCATTGATAAGGACACCCAGGTCCCTTTGTACATGCACTTTCTAACCCCCTACCATTTAAAAAAGTACTCTGCACACCTTCCTCCTACCAAAGTAGATAACTTCACATTTTTCCACATTATATCCCAGCTGTCATGTTCTTGCTCACTCACTGTCTATCTCAATCCTCTTGAAGCCATTTTGCATCTTCCTCAAAACACACATTCCCACCTAACTTTGTGTCATCTAAGAACTTGGAGATATTACATTTGGTGCCCACATCCAAATCATTGATATATATTGCGAACAGCTGGGTCCCCATGTACTGATCCTTGTGGTGTCCCACTAGTCACAGCTTGTCAATGCGAGGATGACCCGTTTATTCCTAGTCTCTTCTGCCTGTTAACCAATCCTTAATCCATGTCAGTATATTACCTCCTATCCAATGTGCTTTAATTTTGCTAACCAACCTCCTGTGGGGCACTCAAAAGCCTTCTGAAAATCTAAGTACACGACATCCACTGACTCCCCTTTATCAATTCTGTTAGTAACATCGTCAAAAAATCCAACAGCTTTGTCAAACATGATTTCCCATTCGCAGACCCCATGCTCTCAATGCCCAATCTGATTATTATCCCAGTGTCCATTTATCACATCCTTTAGAATAGATTCTAGCATTTTCCTACCACTGATGTATGGAGTCACCACAATGCTGTTTGTTCACCCTACTGCATCTCCTCTTGTCAGTCACACATTCTTCTTCCGATCCCACTATGTTTAAGTCTCTTGCTACTGCATCCTTCCATTGGATCTTAGGCCTTCCTCTTCCTCCTGGAGCCCCATCTTCAACACTCACCTCACCACATTTCCTCTCTCCGTACAACAGATGACCATACCAGTTCAATGGTATTGTTACTTGACTAGTAACCCAAAGTGATGTTTCGAGGCCACAGGTTCAAATCCCACCACAGTAGATGGTGGAATTTGAATTAAAAGTCTAATGATGACCATGAAACCATTGTCAATTAATATAAAAACCCATCTTGTTCACTAATGCCCTTTAGGGAAGGAAATCTGCCGACCTTACCTGATCTGGCCTAACTGTGACTTCAGATCCACAGCAATGTGGTTGACTCTTAACTGCCCTCTGAAATGGCTGAGCGTGCCACTCAGTTGTATGAAACTGCTAGAGAGTCAATAAGGAATGAAACCTGATGGACCACCTAGCATTGACCTAGGCACCTGAAATGACAACAGCAAACTCAACCCTGTCAACCCTGCAAAGTCCTCCTTACTAACATCTGGGGACTAGTGCCAAAATTGGGAGAGTTGTCTCACAGCCAACCAAGCAACAATCTGACATAATAATCCTCACAAAAATCACACTTTACAGATACCACCATCACCATCCCTGGTCTGTCCTATCCCAATGGTAGGACAGACCCAGTAGAGGTGGTGGTGCAGTGGTATACATTCAGGAGAGAGTTGTCCTGGGAGTCCTCAACATTGACTCTGAACTCCATGAAGTCTCATGGCATCATGTCAAACATGGGCAAGGAAACTTCCTGCTGGTTACCATGTACCACTCCCCCTTGTTAGATAATTGTTTTAGAAATGAAGACCAAAACCAAACATACTCCTTTAGACGGTTTTATTGATCATCATAAAACTCTCCACAGACCAGACTAGTCTCAGTTGTTATCCCTTTTATACAATCAGATGGGTACTTAGTTAAAACAACTAATAATTAACAATTGAACTTCTTTAACTGTTCCTTTCCCCAACAGGTTCCCCTCTTCTTAAAAAGAAAGTATCCCTTAAGTTTATATAAATCACAAACAAAATGGTGACAACAAACATCAATATATTTTTTCATTCAATAAATTGACCTTATTCCCCCTCCTTAAAACAAACACATAAGATATGTCCACACAAAAGTAACATTTTTTCTGAGAGAGAAAGTATGTCCCTCTTTGAGGAGCTCTAGTAACCTCTTGGATCTCGCTCGTCTTTTGGTGAAACAGTCAGATAATTGGTAGCCGCTATCAATCCATTTGATCTTGGCAATCTCCTTATTCTTGAGGATCTGCTTTAAGCTTGCGATGTCAATTCACAATCTCTTCTTGTTAATGCACTTTGTAGAGTGAACATTTTCCCCAAAGTGACTTGTTTTCAATAGATACGGTTCCCGAATACCCTTTTCCATTTAAAGCTTCTGCCAGTATCTTTGAAATAAAAGAATGCCGTATCGATCGCCTCGGCAAGGGCGAGGGTCTCCGCTGCTAACATACTTTTTACAACTGTTCGTATCTTTTTAGAATCCTATGCCAAAGGGCAGCATTTGTCTTCCCCCCATGAGAAATATTATAAATCCTCCTGCACTCAAAAATCCATCACATCAATTTGCATCAGTTTCACTTTTCTAAGATCACCCAAAGGTGGGAATTTCAAAACACACGGCTCCATTTTTAATTTTGGCAGTGTTTTCTTTGCCCAAATGATTTCTTCAACCTTGGGATCGTTCATATTAGTGCTCAATTCCAAAACATCAAAACTGACATCTGGCTTTGTTTGTTTGCCTAGCCAGCTGGAGTTGCCCAATTAGACTTCTGAGTTCCTCTTTCTGTTTCAGAAACTGCTGTCTTTTTCTGGGAGGACCTACCAGGACTAATTGCAATGGGACTGAGGTTCTCTGAGTAGGATTGCTGATGTAAAAGGATGTGTGATCCTCTCAGCCTGATTTCCAATCCAATGTATTTAAAATGCACCAGAAGCCTGACTTACAGTTTTAAATTCTGTTCTGAGCCCATTAACGACAACTGTTGCAAATTCATTACTACTACCCCATAAAAAAATCAATTACATGCATTATAAAGATGCCTGCTAGTTTTATTTGGTGCCAATAAAACATTGTTGGGTCTGCTTCCAACTGAAGACAGCCCAACTTCAACAAAGCTGACCTTATTGAGAAATACAAAACTCTGGAGACATCATATAAACTGTATACACATTTATTTAACCTCCACAGTGTCCCTTCTGTGTTTGGCACCTCTTTTGGTGGATGGAGAGAAACTTCCCTTTGACGTTGAAGTTGAAGTTGGTGTCCGTGCAAAAAAGCAGCTTTAATATCAATGGACTTACCTTCCCAAGCATTTGTAGCTAATAGAGCTAAAAAGATCTTCAGCATAACTTTCCCTGTCATAGGTGAATCTACCCTTATATCCTGGTCACTCAATTTTTCTTCAAACCCTCGAGCCACTAGCCTGATTTTAGCTTTATAAGTCCCATCAGGAAGCACCTTTTCCATGCATATGCATCTGTAAGATAGAGCTGGTTGTCCCCTATCTGGCACCTCTGTGTATACCCCAAATTCCTTCCAACTCTGTAGCGCTTGCTGTTTGGCTTCCTTTATTCATTTATCACCTCATTTACTTGAAGCCACTAAGACTTCTCGAACACATGGGCTTCTGCTCCTCGTGGCGTTACCAGTCTGTTCCATATTCCTTGACCTGGTTAAGCTACGCCCTTTATCCTGCCTTCTATCCTGCTTTCTATCATGCTCCGGACTATTACTGTTGATCTCCCTCTCCCATATATAGATGTTCTTTCAACAGTTAGCGATCTCTTCCTAGAGGCACGTTCACTCCCAGACCCACTGTCTGAACTGATGCTACATTTCCGTGCCTTCCATTCTAGTACTTCATGTTCCCAATCCATAGGCCTAATTTCCTGTCCTTTATCTCGTACATTTAACCAGTTTTTATGTTTTCCAGTGGCCTTCCCTGCTCTACCTACAATCGTCGCATCCCACCATTGGCCGGCCCCTTCTGGCAAATATGTACCTTGCATGCCAGCTTTTGGCAGTTGTCCTCTGGGACAAGTCGCTTCATCTTCTTCATCCAAATTACAATCTCCATCTTCAGATATCCTGTCAACATCAGCTACCTGGTCCTCACAATCATGCAACATATAGGTGTGAGAAGTTCATGGTTCCTCATCACTTCCTATGCTTTCCAGACCTGTAAATTTGTAATCTTTGCCAACCAACCTTGATGAGTCTGGTTCCCGTGTTGAAATTTGACTGTTTTACCATCTTTACCTATAATCTTTCCCAGGCCTTTCCACTCGTTAAGTCCTCCTCTCTCATAGCATACCATGTCTCCCTGATTGAAAATAGTTTCCAATGGTCGTATATGGCCTTAGAGTTCACCGAATTCTCTGAAACTTCAGCTTTAAGGAACGCTCTTCTACCCGTGTGTGGTGCATTTAAATGCTCAGAAAAGGTAGAGCTAATCGTAGTTCCCTCCCAAGCTGGGGGATGATCACTCAGGACTGAAGGAATTTTTGATATGGACTGTAAATCCCAACCATCAGCAGTGAATTCTTGGCATGGACAGCCCATGCTGGAGCTGATGTTAACTTGCAGCTTGGTCTATCTGCCAATATTTTACAAAGCATCTCATCTATCACCGCATGATTCACACACTCCATTACAAAAAGGGCTTTCAGCTGCAGTAGTCATAACTATTATATTCTTTTCACTCATATCCCAGAACTCGTCATTAGCAACTTCCATTGGATCTCCATTATCAGTGAGGAATTTGGCTGATGTTCCCAATCTGGTCCCTATCCACTTCGCCATTACCTGATCTACAATTATTTTCTTTTCTTTACTGTATATGATTGTTGACTGGCTAAACCTTGTTGCCAAATCTACAAAATGTAAAATAAAAATGTTCTTTTCTTTATCCCACACCTTTAACTCCATTGCCACAACTTCATTGAAATCCCTCTCTAATAGTAGACTCACAATCAGCCATGAGAGTGTCCTCCTGTATTTCTTACATATATCACATCTATCGCTTATCTCCTCTTTAAGTTTAGTGTACTCCCCATCCCTTAGCAACATTTTTAATCTTTGTGAAGGGTGGGTGAACTGCCAATACAATTTTAACAATTTGCTTTTTGTCTTCCAAATTCCTATCCCCTGATGCTAATAATACTTCTTCAATCTCCTTAGTAAAGTTGGGTTGCATTAAAGGAATACAGTAGTTTCCAGATTGTGTAAATCCACAGGTTTTACAAATACAATGGCCTTGTCATTTTCCATGTCCAGCTACATTTGTGTACTTTTCATCGATGGTCTGCTCGACATTAATGGTATTTCGCTAGACACTGCATCCATGCTAATAAAATGATTGACTCCAGCTATCTTTCATTACCCTTTCTAAAGATTCTAGGATTTAATCATCTCCAAATCTAAAACTGGTGGAACTCAAATTCTTTAACCTTATTCCAGTCCTTGCCATTTAAGGAGTCCAGGTAGCATTTTAACCAGTCTATTCCACAGACTGTAGATGTGCATCCGCTATCTAGCACTGCACAGTTGAAGGTTTCTGCCACCAAGACATTCATCACCGGGCTGAAACCTCTTGTAACTAATACAATGCCCTCTCTTCAGTCAATATCTCCATCTTCTGCTTCTGAGTCTTCTGTCTCTTGTTTAATTTCGAACACATTATATCGTTTAGGACAGTTCATTGCATAATGGTATTTTAAATACCATCTAAAACACCGATTGACCACATCCTGGGATTTTCCTGAGTTCATTCTTTTAAATCCCCAATTTTTTTCTCCTGCCATAACTGGCCAAGGTGTTTCTGCCCCATTGTTTCTAGTTATAAATCTCCTTTCGTACTGATGCCTGTTTCCTGTTTCTAAACAATCTCGCCATCCAGTTAACATTGTATCCTCCATTTTCTGTCCTACCACCAAATGGCTCATTTGTGCCATGAACGCTGCCGGAAAGGAATGTTTTCCGAAGAATTTTTTTTTTAAGAGATTCTGACATCTGTTCTAGCAGTGTGTGTCTTTCTGTAAAGATAACTTCCCGTTAGAACCAGGAGCCTGTCTATATTTGATACTTTTACATGGTTTAGTAACTTGAAGCCAGCATCGATAGGGGAATTTCTCAATGGAACATTTACAATCTTGCATATCGTCCACTGAATTCCATTATGTAATCTCCTATGGAATTTTCTTCCAACTTCCCAAATTTGTCAAAATCGGACCATGCTTCATAAGCACTTAATAAATCATCTTTTTGATAGATCTTATCCATAAAATCTAATAAAGCTTCCAAACCTTCATCTGTGTCCAAATGCTTAGGCTCCAACTCCAAAAATAATTTGCATCTTATTTTGCTTTCATATGGTAGCGAAAGTGCCAAAGCTATCCCCTGTTTTTACTTTGGCAAGGACGTAACTTCTGTCCACATGGTTAATTCATTTCTCCACTGGTCATATGACTGATGCTCAGAAAACAGCCGTGGGTAATCATACCCCAACACTCTACATTTTTATTCAGCCATTTTTTTTGTTGTTTCTTTTTGAGTGACTCAAAACCACTCTGCACTTAAGGTTAACTCCAAATACAGTCTTTTGTCCAAAGAAAGCTTAGTTTCCAATCTTCTTAATTACAAGCAGGAACCATTCTCTGTTACTACTGTCAAGAACCAATAGTTGTTTAGAAATGAAGACCGAAACCAAGACAAACTTCTTCAGATGGAGTTTTATTGCTTGTCATAAAATTATTCACAGACCAGACACTATCCCTTTTATACAAAGCTTTTTTAAGAGTACATTGTTTCATAATTTGCCATGGTGAGATTTGTACTTTTGATCTTGGGGTTACAAGCCTAGTACCATAACCACTTGGCTATCATACCAGAGCTCCCTTGTATACAAATGTGTACTTAGTTAAGCAACCTAATAATTAACAATTTAACTTTTTTAACTGTTTCCTTCCCTAACACCCTTCAGCTGATGAATCAGTACTTCGTCATGTTGAACACGACTTGAAACAAGCACTTAGGGTAGTAAGGACACAGAATGTACTCTGGGTAGGGTACTTCAATGTCTGTCACCAAGAGTGGCTTGGTAGCACCACCACAGACCAAGCTGGCCGAGTCCTAAAGGATGTAACTACTAGACTGAGTCTGCAGCAGGTGGTGAAGGAACCAACAAGAGGGAAAAATATACTTGACCTCATCTTCACCAAACTGTATGCTACAGATGCATCTGTCCATGACAGTATTATATTAGTAGGAGTGATCAATGCACAGTCCTTGTGGAGACAAAGTCCCACCTTCACTTTGAGGATACCCTCCATTGTGTTGTGTTGCACTACCACCATGCTAAATGGAATAGATTTAGAACAGATCTAGCAACTGAAGACTGGGCAAGTATGAAGGATTGTTGGCCATCAGCAGCAGCAGAATTGTACTCAACCACAATCTGTAACCCATTTCAATCCCTTCCCCCACCTCACCCGCACCTGCCGCACCAGGGCCATCTGCCACTAGCTTGCTACCCTTAATGTCCCCATTAGCACATCCTTTAGATAATATCACCACCATCAACACCCCTTTGTCCTTTTGTCTATGACATCTTTGGTAGTCTCTTCTTGGCATCCACCTATCACTGGCCCTCTATCCAGCTCTACCTGTCCCACCCCCTCTACCAGCTTATATTTCATCTCATTTCTATATGTCTTAGTTCTGATGAAGGGTCATACAGACTCGAAAGGTCAACTGTGTCCCTCTCCGCAGATGCTGTCAGACCTGCTGAGTTTTTCCAGGTATTTTTGTTTTTGTTCTAGATTTCCAGCATCCGCAGTATTTTGCTTTTAACAATCTGTAACCTCATGGCCTGGCATATCCCCCACTCTACCATTACCACAATGCTAGGGGATCAACCCTGGTTCAATGAAGAGTGCAGGAGGGAATATCAGGAGCCGCACCAGGCTTACCTGAAAATGAGGTATCAACCTGATGAAGCTATAACACAGGACTACTTGCATGCCAAACAGCAAAAGCAGCAAGTGATAGACAGAGCTAAGCGATCCCACAACCAATGGATCAGATCTAAGCTCTGCAGTCCTGCCACATCTAATTGTGAATGGTGGTGGACAATTAAACAATGCACTGAAAGAGGAGGCCCCACAAATGACCCATCCTTAATTATGCCCACCACATAGTGCAAAGGATAAAGCTGAAGCATTTGCAACAATCTTCAGCCAGAAGTGCCGAGTGGATAATTCATCTCGGTCTCCTCCTCAGGTCACCAGCATCACAGATGCAAGTCTTCAGTTAATTCAATTCACTCCTTATGATATCAAGAAAAGGCAGAAGGCACTGGATACTGCAAAGGCTATGGACGCTGACAATATTCCAGCAATAGTGCTGAAGACAATTGTTCTGAAGAACTCCAGAACTTGCCACATCCCTAGCCAAGCTGTTCCTGTACAGCTACAACACTGGCATCAACCTGGCTATGTGGAAAATTGCCCAGGTGTGTCCTGTAAACAAAAAGCAGGACAAATTCAACCCGGCCAATTACCGCCTCATCAGTCTACTCTCGATCATCAGTAAAGTAATGGAAGGGGTCATCAACAGTGCTATCAAATGGCATTTGCTTGGCAATAACCTGCTCACTGATGCCCAGTTTGGGTTCCGCCAGGGCCACTCAGCTCCTGACCTCATTACAGCCTTGGTTCAAACATGGACAAAAGAGCTGAACTCCCAAGGTGAGGTGAGAGTGACTGTCCTTGACATCAAGGCAGCATCTGACCAAGTGTGGCATCAAGGAGCCCTAGCAAAATTGGAGTCAATGGAACTGGGGGGAAAACTTTCCGCTGATTGGAATCATACCTAGCACAAAGAAAGGTGCTTCAGATCGTTGGAGGTCAATCATCTCAGTTCCAGGACATCAGTGCAGGATTTCCTCAGTGTCCTAGACCCAACTATCTTCAGCTGCTTCATCAATGACCTTCCTTCCATCATTAGGTTTGAAGTGGGGATGTTTGCTGATGATTGTACAGTGTTCAGCACTATTCGCGACTCCTCAGATACTGAAGCAGTGCATGTCCAAATACAGCAAGACCTGGACAATATTCAGGCTTGGGTGGACAAGTGGCGAGTATACTGGCATTGGAGGCAACCCAGAGAATCTTCAGTTGGTTGCTTCCACATATGGAGGGATTTTCTTATGAGGAGAGGTTGAGTAGGTTGGGCCTGTACTCATTGGAACTTAGAAGAATGAGAGGTGACCTTATTGAAACATATAGAATTCTTAGGGGGGGTGTGACAGGATAATTGCTGAGAGATTGTTTCCTCTATGGGAGAGTCTAGGATCAGGGGGCATAATCTCAGAGTAAGGGGTCACCCATTTAAGACAGAGATGAGGAGGAATTTCTTCTCTCAGAGGGTAGTGAATCTGTGGAATTCTTTACCGCAGAGGTCCTGTAGAGGCTGGGTCATTAAATATATTCAAGGCTGAGATAGACAGATTTTATAGACATTAGTAAGGGAATCAACGGATGTGGAAAAAAGGCAGGAAAGTGGAGTTGAGGATTATCAGATCAACCATGCTCTCACTGAGTGCAGAGCAGACTGGATGGGCCAAATGGCCTACTTCTACATCTTATGGCCTTATGGTCTTATGCACTGCAGGAACTCACCGAGGCTCCTTAGACAGTGCCTTCCATGACCGCTGCCAACTAGAAGGACAAGGGTAACAGACATATGGGAACACCACCACCTGGAAGTTCCCCTCCAAGCCACTTACCATCCTGACATGGAAATATATCGCCATTCCTTCACTGTCCCTGGGTCAAAATCCTGGAACTTCCTCCCTAAGAGCACTGAGGGTGTACCTACACCACAGGGACTGCAGCGGTTCAAGAAGGTAGCTCACCACCACCCTCTCAAGGGCAATTAGGGATGGGCAATAATGCTGGCCTAGCCAGTGACACCCACATCCCATGAATGAATGAACATAAATCTCTTCTTGGCTGCTTTCTCCCACAATCTTCATTGACTCCTGTTGTGTTGGTTCCTGGTATTGTTCTTTTCCAACAGTCCACACATCCATCTCAGTATCTGCACCTTATTAGTATCTGGTCATTGTTCTTCTCTTGTTTATGTTGCCCAGATGTCTGCACCATACAACAATGCTGGTTTCACAATTGTCTCATCGATTAACCCTTTCAGCTTTAGCGATTATTTTCAATCGGTTAACACTCCACTGCAATCAGAGTTAAACCGTTGCTTCATTTCCATTTCAGTACTTCCATCTTCTCTCACCACTGACTCCAGTTACTTGAAGCCATTCACTTTCCCCAAGTCCTCATCCATAATCATTATACCTTTGCTCTGATCCTCTTCCCTAGGTTTAAACTAACAGTCCATAAATTGGGCCTTTGGTCTACTGATCTTCATGCCCTTGGCTTCTAGTGCTTTTCTCCAGTTATCCAGGTACTCAGTCATGTTCCCTGCCACATACCTCAATGTCATCTGCAAATATCATTAACTATGATACTTACGATCTAATTTTTCTTTAATAATTTGCCCAAAAGCCACTTTCTAACCCAATTTGGCTTTAAGACATTAGTTGACAGGATTAAAAAGGGCATAGTTCTCAAAATGGAGGGCTGGTAAAGTTCAGAAGGGGGCCGGTTTGTTTGTTGTGCCTTTGCTGGCTCTCTCCGAGTGCAATTCAGCTGGTCCCTTTCCCTGTAGTCCTGCAAATTTTTCCTCTTCAGCTAATTATACAGTTCCATTTTGTAAGCAGCAATGAATCTGCCTCCACCACACTCTCAGGCAGTACGTTCCAGGTCCTAACCAATCGTTGTGTAAAAAGTTGTCTTCAAGTCACATTTGGTTCTTTTGCCAATCATTTGAAACCTGTGTCCCCTGGTTCTCGATCATTCCACCAACGGGAACAGTTTCTCCCTACCGACACTGTCCTGAACCCTCCATGAATTTACACCTGGGCAGGACTGAGACTGATGTCCTAGGGGGAATATTTGCTACAGTGGTTGGGGAGCATTTAAACTAAAATGGCAAGGGGATGGGAACCTATGCAAGGAGTCTGAGGAGGGGGAATCAAGGACAAGAACAAAAGACAGAAAGGGGAATAAGAAAAGTGATGGGCAGAGAAATCAAAGGCAAGAATCAAACAGGGCCTCAGTGAAAAATAGTGGAAACGGGATAAGTACTGTTAAAAATACAAGCCTTAAGGCTTTGTGCCTTAATGCGAGGAGCATTTGCAATAAAGTGGATGAATTAACTGCGCAAATAGATGTAAACAGGTATGATATAGTCAGGATTACAGAGACATGGCTGCAGGGTTACCAGGGATGGGAACTGAACATCCAGGGTATTCAGTATTTAGGAAGGTCAGACAAAAAGGAAAAGGCAGTGGAGATGCATTGCTGGTTAAAGAGTAAAGTAATGCAACAGTGAGGAAAGATATTAGCTCCGACGATATGAAATCTGTATGGGTAGAGCTGAGAATTACTAAGGGGCAAAAAACATTAGTGGGTGTTGGATACAGACCCCCAAACTGTAGTGGTGATGTTGGGAATGGCATTAAACAGGAAATTAGAGATGCATCCAATAAAGGAACATCTGTAATTATGGGTGATTTTAATCTGCATATAGATTGGGCAAATCAAATTAGTAACAGTTCCGTAGAGGAGGAATTCCTGGCGTGTATAAGGGATGGTTTTCTGGACCAATACATTGAGGAACCAACTAGGGAACAGGCCGTCCTAGACTGGGTATTGTGTAATGAGAAATGAATAATTGGCAATCTAGTTGTGCGAGGCCCCTTGGGGATGAACAACCATAATATGATAGAATTCTTCATCAAGATGGAGCGTGACATAGTTGATTCTGAGACTAGGGTCCTGAATCTTAATAAAGGAATCGACGATGGTATGAGACGTGAGATGGCTATGATATTGGGAAACGTTACTTAAAGGGATGACGGTGGATAGGCAATGGCTTACATTCAAAGGGTGCAACAATTGTTTATTCCTGTCTGGCACAAAAGTAAAATAGGGAAGGTGGCCAAACCATGGCTTACAAGGGAAATTAGAGATAGTATTAGATCCAAGGAAGAGGCATACAATTTGGCCAGAAAAAACAACAGACCTGAGGATTGGGAGCACTTTAGAATTCAGCAAAGGAGGACCAAAGGATTGATTAAGAAGGGGAAAATAGAGTACAAGAGTAAGCTTGCACTGAATATAAAAACTGACTGTAAAAGTTTCTATAGGTATGTGAAGGGAAAAAGATTGGTGAAGACAAATGTAGGTCCCTTACAGTCAGAAACAGGGTAATTTATAATGAGGAACAAAGAAATGGCTGACCAACTAAGTACATACTTTGGTTCTGTCTTCACAAAAGAGGACACAAATAACATACCAGAAATGTTGGGGAACACTGGGTTTAGTGAGATGGAGGAACTGAAAGAAATCAGTATTAGTAAGGAAATGGTGCTGGAGAAATTGATGGGATTGAAGGTGGATAAATCCCCAGGGCCTGATAATCTACATTCCAGAGTACTTAAGGAAGTGGCCTGAGAAATAATGGATGCATTGGTGGTCATCTTCCGAGATTCTATAGACTTTGGAACAGTTCCTATAGATTGAAGGGTAGCCAATGTAACCCCACTAGTTAAAAAGGGAGGCAGAGAGAAAACAGGGAATTATAGACCAGTCAGCCTGACGTCGGTAGTGGGGAAAATTCTAGAGTCCATTATAAAAGATTTAATAGCTGAGCACTTGGAAAACAGTGGCAGAATCAGACAGAGTCAGCATGGATTTACGAAAGGGAAATCATACTTGACAAATCTACTGGAATTTTTGGTGGATGTAACTAGTAGAGTTGATGGGGGGAGCCAGTGGATGTGGTTTATTTGGACTTTCAGAAGGCTTTCGACAAAGTCCCACATAAGAGATTGGCGTGTAAAATTAAAGCGTGTGGGATTGGGGGTAGTGTATTGAGTTGGATAGAAAACTGGTTGGCAGACAGGAAACAAAGAGTAGGAATAAATGGTCTTTTTCCGAGTGGCAGGCAGTGACTAGTGGGGTACCACAGGGATCAGTGCTGGGACCCAGCTATTCACAATATATATATATATATATATATATAAATAATTAGATGAGGGAACTAAATGTAATATCTCCAAATTTGCAAATGACGCAAAGCTGGGAGGGAGGGTGAGCTGTGAGGAGGATGCAGAGATACTTCAGTGTGATTTGGACAAACTGAGTGAGTGAGCAAATGCATGGCAGATAGAGTATAATGTGGATAAATGTGAGGTTATCCACTTTGGCAGCAAAAACAGGAAGGCAGATTATTATTTGAATGGCTATAAATTGAAAGAGGGGAATGTGCAACGAGACCTGGGTGTCCTCATACACCAGTCGCTGAAGGTAAGCATGTAGGCGCAGCAGTTGGTAAAGAAGGCAAATGGTATGTTGGCCTTCATAGCAAGAGGATTCGAGTACAGGAGCAGGGATGTCTTGCTGCAATTATACAGGGCCTTGGTGAGACCACACTTGGAATATTGTGCGCAGTTTTAGTCTCCTTATCTGAGGAAGGATGTTCTTGTTATAGAAGGAGTGCATCAAAGGTTTACCTGACTGATTCCTGGAATGGCGGGACTGACATATCAGGAGGGGTTGAGTCGGTTAGGGTTATATTCACTGGAGTTCAGAAGAATGAGGGGGGATCTCATAGAAACCTGTAAAATTCTAACAGGACTAGACAGGGCAGATGCAGGAAGGATGTTCTCGATGGTGGGACAGCCCAGAACTAGGGGTCAAATTCTGAGGATGCAGGGTACATCATTTAGGACTGAGATGAGGAGAAATTTCTTCACCCAGAGAGTGGTGAGCCTGTGGAATTAGCTACCACAGAAAGTAGTTGAGGCCTGAACAGTGTATGTTTTCAAGAAGGAGTTAGATATAGTTCTTGGGGTGAAAGGGATCAAAGGATATGGGGAGAAAGCGGGAGCAGGCTATTGAGTTGGATGATCAGCCATAATCATAATGAATGGCGGAGCAGGCTCAAAGTGCCCAATAGCCTACTCCTGCTCCTATTTTCTATGTTTCTATGAATTTGAAAACCTCTATCAAATATCCTCGCAATCTTCTCTTCTCGAAGGAGAAAGCAGAAAGTTTTTTTATTATTCATTTATGGGATGGGTCATTGGCAAGGCTAGCATTTGTTGTCCATCTCTAATTGCCTTAGACAGATGAGCCGCCTTCTCGAACTGCTGCAGTCCGTATGGTGTACGTATATCCAGTGTGCTGGTGGAGAAGGAGACTCTAAGGGTAATTTCTTGGAAACTTTGCACTGAAAGCATGTATTGACTATTGTCAATTATAAAAAGCATTTGAACTAATATAGCATGTACCAAAAAACCAGTGATAGAAAAGAAGAAACAATTCTTAACAATTAATTCTCATAGTCGTTTGGTAGCACAGAACTTGAGTATTGCTGAAAAAAAGAGGCATGTCTAAGCTTTTCATTTTGCACTCATCAGGACACTTGCTTGAATACCAATATTAGGGGAAAACAACAATTTACACTGTATGTGAAGAGAGTGCTGATTGGTTGACAAGCGGTGTTGCATTGCAGAATGCATCAGAGATGGTGACTGACAGTTAACTGTCAAGCACTGTTTGAAATTTAACCAGGCAACTTGACCCTGATTGGGCAAGACCAAAGGTGTTCTGCAGTTTCCTCTACATTGGAGAGACCAAACGCAGACTGGGTGACCGCTTTGCAGAACACCTTCGGTCTGTCCGCAAGCATGACCCAGACCTCCCTGTCGCTTGCCATTTTAACACTCCACCCTGCTCTCTTGCCCACATGTCTGTCCTAGGCCTGCTGCATTGTTCCAGTGAAGCTCAACGCAAACTGGAGGAACAGCACCTCATCTTCCGACTAGGCACTTTACAGCCCTCTGGACTGAATATTGAGTTCAACAACTTTAGATCTTGAACTCGCTCCTCCATCCCCACACCCTTTCCATTTCTTCCCCCTCCCTTTTGTTTTTTCCAATAATTTGTATAGATTTTTCTTTTCCCACCTATTTCCATTATTTTTAAATGTATTCCAGCCATCGTTTATTTCACCCCACCCGCACTAGTGTTACCTTGCTTGTCCTGCTCTCCACTCTTAATTAGCACATTCTTTTAGATAATATCACCACCTTCAACACCTCTTTGTTCTTTTGTCTGTGACATCTTTTGGTTATCTCCTCCTATCACTGCTTGCTTGTCTCAACAACCCCCCCTCCCCCCTTCTTCCCCCTCCCCCACCCCGCCCTTAAACTAGCTTATATTTCACCCCTTTCCTATTTCTACTTGGTTCTGTTGAAGGGTCATGAGGGCTCGAAATGTCAACTTTGCTCTTCTCCGCCAATGCTGCCAGACCTGCTGAGTTTTTCCAGGTATTTCTGTTTGTTTTAGAAATCCTTCTGTAGTTTAATGCTTCAATGATAGTTAGGTAACAGGAATAACAAATCACGTATTTCTTTCAAGCCGGGGAGGCTAGAATAATATCTCTCCAAGAACCACTGTTACTGAGTCAATCTTTTAAAAATTGATTGAGTAACTGAAGGTCAGTGTCAAGAGGGAGCGTGGGAATGTCAGATTAGAAAGTTGCTTTCGTTGAGGGAGATAATTATTGAGACAACAGCATTTCAGTAAAACATTACTGAGGACTTTTCTGCCAAAGTTAACAGCAGAAGCTAACTGTGTGGCTCAGTGAGCTTGTTCAGTGAATCACAGGCTGGGGAAGTCCCAGATTCTACTCCGTGGCCAATGTTGACCTGGCCGAATTTAGTCTCTGGGCCCCTAGATTAGGGAGGGGCTATTTGGCCATAGCTGCTGTACCTGATCACTGATGGTGGCTGATGGACATGACAAAACCCTCATCCTCACCCTGTGACTGAATAACCCTTCCAACACACTCACACAGGACTAATGACCATTTGACCAAGGCCCAGGAGGGAATTCAGAGCCCATAGATCATTTCATCCCTCTGTCCTTCTCATCCTTCCTTCCTGTCTTTCTATATTTCTTGCTTTCTACCATTCTTTCTCTCCTCCTCTCTTTATTTCTGCCTTCCTCCTTCCCTCCTTCCACAATATGCTACAATGGCTGCGAATGAAGCAATTCCCACCAGTGTTGGTGGAGGAAGGGTACAAAAAGAACTGGATGAATTCAACTCATTCCAGTAGCCACAGATTTGTCCAGACCTCCTTTGCTTGTATCTTCTCAATTAGTGAGCTAAAAAAGTTATTTTTCTTTCTGAAGGTTGACCACCCTCCAAATGCAGTATGAAGGTTAATGAATTTCTATGTGCAGATTTAAAAATCATGCTTCCTGGTTAAGCATGATCTTTAATGGTTAACGTGTGGGACACTTCTTATAAACTCAGCCTGAGAGATGGGTAAACAGGAAACATGTAAGATTGGTTTGACATTAACTTGGTACCAGGTTTGGAGGTTGATGCCCTTCAATGTTTCCCCTTACTGCTGCGTGGATAGGTTGTACAGATCTGCGGTGAAGCTCCGAGCTGAGAGAAGGAAGTTCTGAAATATGCCTGCACCTATTGTTTCTGACAGTTTCAGTACCTGGGACTACATGGTTTTTGTTGCTATCCTGCTGATCTCGGCCCTGGTGGGAATCTACCATGCGGTGGTGGGAAGAGGACAGGAGACGTCCGAAGATTTTCTCCTGGGAAGACGGCAAATGAGCACCGTGCCAGTGGCTCTCAGCCTCACTGCCAGCTTCATGTCTGCAGTGACAGTGCTGGGGGCCCCATACGATACGTATCACTTTGGGGCTGTCAACAGCTACTTTGCCATTGCTTATATGTTAACGGTGATTCTCAGTGCTGAGGTCTTTCTGCCGGTTTTCTACAGGCTCGGTGTCAGCAGCAGCTATGAGGTAAGAGCCAGGTGAGGGGGAGGGTTATACCAGATTGCCAATAGTCCAAGTAATTAAAATGGTCGCATTCAGTAAACCCTCAAATCAGCAGGATTCCATCTTGATATGTGATCACTGATCAGCTCTTTAAATGCTTCTCTTTACTGACATGGTAACGTGATAGTTTCTGCATCTTCTTAGGCAGTTCCTCGGGATCGAGGATGACTCGCTTCCACTCTGGTTCAATACATTCTGGGAAGGCTGATAGGTCCAGTGCGTGATCTGCCACCTGTGGGGCAGTTCATGCTTGAAGGGTTGGGTAGATGGGGGTTGTTTGGAGGTTGGTGCGCTCGCTCCGACAATTCAACCTCGTTCCCAGAGAATGTGCTCGCTGCCTTCTTGAATGAACCTTCCCCATTTTGGTCGGTCACAATCCAGGGACTCTCATGAGTCGGTGGGGATGTTTGACATCTTCAGGGATGTTTTGACGACATCCCTAAAGTGATTCCGGTGTCCTCCTGGGAGCCTCCTGCCATGACTGAGTTCAGAGTAGAGCAGTTGCTTCAGGAGTCTCATGTCAGGCGTAGGACCAACATGTCCAGTGGAGCTGGTTTTGAGTGACTAGCGCCTTGATACTCAACAAGTTGGCTTGGGAGAGGACACTGCTGTTGGACTGTTTAACTTGCCACTGGATTTGGGGATCTCATGAAGGCGCCACTGGTAGCACCTCTCTGGTGCTTTGTGCTGACTGCTGTAGGTTGTCCAAGCTTTCCAAACAAGCACTTCAACCAACATGATCTGCCCTTGACATTAAGGCAGCATTTGACCCAGTGTGGCATCAAGAAGCCTTAGTAAAACTGGAGTCAATGGTAATCAGGGGGAAAACTCCTCGCTGGTTGGAGTCATACCTAGCACAAAGGAAGATGGCTGTGGTTGTTGGAGGTCAATCACCTCAGTTCCAGGACCTCACTGCAGGAGTTCCTCAGGGTAGTGTCCTCGGCCCAACCATCTTCAGCTGCTTCATCAATGATCCTACTTCCATCATAAGGTCAGAAGTGGGGATGTTCGCTGATGATTGCATAATATTCAGTATCATTTGAACACCTCAGATACTGAAGCAGTCCATGTCCAAATGCAGCAAGACCTGGACAATATCCAGGCTTGGGCTGACAAGTGGCAAGTAGCATTCGCGCCACACAAGTGTCAGGCAATGACCATCTCCAACAAGGTAGAATTGAACCATCGCGCCTGGACAATCAATGGCATTATCATTGCTGAATACCCCACTATCAACATCCTGAGAGTTACCACTGACCAGAAACTGAACTGGACTAGCCATGTACAGACTGTGGCTTCAAGAGCAGTTCAGAATCTAGGAATCCTGCGGTGAGTAACTCATCTCCTGACTCCCCAAAACCTGTCCACCATCTACAAGGCGCAAGTCAGGAATGTGATGGAATACTCCCCACTTGCCTGGATGAGTGCAGCTCCAACAACACTCAAGAAGCTGAACACAATCCAAGTCAAAGCAGCTCACTTGATTGGCACCAGTCCCACAAACATTCACTCCCTCCAACACAGATGCACAGTGGCAGCAGTGTGTGTGCCATCTACAAGATGCACTGCAGGAACTCACCAAGGTGCCTTAAACAGCACCTTCCAAACCCATGACTGCTACCATCTAGAAGGACAAGGACAGCAGACACATGGGAACACCACCACCTGGAAGTTCCCCTCCAAGTCACTCACCATCCTGACTTGGAAATATATCAGCCGTTCCTTCACTGTCGCTGGAACAAAATCCTGGAACTCCCTCCCTAACAGCACTGTGGGTGTACCTACACCACATGGACTGCAGCGGTTCGAGAAGGCAGCTCACCACCACCTTCTGGAGGGCAATTAGGGATGGACAATATATGCTGGCCCAGCCAGTAGCACCCACATCCCCTGAATGAATAAAAAAAGCCTACATTAAGAAAGTTGGGAGGCCAACCAGTACAGATAATTAAGCAGATTCAGCAGCAACAGTACTGAGGAAAATGGTAAATGGGGTTTTCCCTTCTGTCTCTGACATAAACATCTGTCTCCCTACCTGTCCAGCTTACCTTTGCAAACCATTCTTAAAACCCGCCTCTCTGACCAAGCTAGTGATTACTCTTTCCTGGAGAAGCTTTGAGCTTCAGAAGAAAGAAAGAAATTACATTTCCACAGTGTCTTTCACAACCTCAGGACATCATGAAACATTTCACAGCCAATGAAGTACTTTCTGAAGTTCAGTCACTGTTGTGGTAGCTAACTTGCACACAGCAATCTGGTTATGATCAGATAATTTGTGTTTGCAATGTTGGCTCAAGGATATATATTGGACAGGGCACCAGGGAGAACTCCCCTCTCCTTCTTTGAGTCGTGCCATAGGGATCTTCCATGTATTGACTTCAATGGAATTACAAATGCAGAGAGATATAAAATGGCTGCTGACCCACTAAAGCCTGTTTAACCCTGTCACACAAAATCAGGATGTACCCCATTGCTCTTGTGTTGGATATCTTTGCTTGGCTGAGGCATATTGCTTAGATTCCCATATCAATAATCGAACAAAAGTATCCATTCAGAATGTTAACTATTTGATGCTCATCATTAGGTTTAAGCCTGTTTGTACTTTCATGATTTGCTGTTGTTTAATATTATTGCAACTCATTTGAATGCACATGATTCCAATGATACAACCTGACAGAATTCTCAATAAAGACTGACAGTCGCTGAATTCTGTATTCACTGTTCCTCACTTAAGGGAAAAGCCGTGGTTGTGCGTAAAAGAAACACTTACAGCTGCAGTTCCCCATCGATGTCTCATTAACCTTTCCAAGGTGTCGTCAGGAGTCAAGGAAGTCCAACTATCATTCTCCCTCCACTGTGCCCTGTAAAAGTATTCAAGGCTCCTGGCAGAGGTCAGTTCCAACAGACACTAGCCTAGAGTACACACCAGCTGCCTCCCCATTGAGTCCAAAGGCAGGAACCCAGGGATCAAGAGTTATTACCCGACCTGCCCACCTCCATGTTTGCTCAAGCAAAGCAGCTGCTGTAATCTACCCTTTTTCTCAAACTCTCTTCTGAACACACGTGCTGGGTTTCCAGTTTTAAGAGATTCCTACCTCTCCAACGTGAACACACATAGGCACTGCTCATTGTCAATCAAATCTGAAATGTAGAGGGGGAGGGTAGGTATAGGGAGAGTAAAAGATGAACAGGGTTTGTCTTGCAGGTTCTTGTTAAACTTCAACTTCTGATCCCACCGATGTGAATGGAGATTTGAATGGCTTGCCAACCCCATCGCAGGGAAAACCATCGCCGGTGGTGGTATCGGAAGGTTCTGGCCTTAAGAGTCACCTTCTCCTGTTTAAAATCCGGGTAGTGTCATTTCCAAATTGGAAGACCTAGTTTTTAAACATTTTCCATTATGTAGCCAGCAGTTATGTTCTTCCAGAACAAAAACAGAAGATGCTGGGAATACTCAGCAGGTCAGTCAGTACCTGTGGAGGGAGAAACAGAGTTAATGGGCCGGATTTTCCCTGTTGGGTTACACTCCCAAATTCAGGCTCAATTCTGGATGGATCCCTGGAAGTGGCCATCGTGGGATGTTGGCTGCGATCTTCCCGGAGGCGGCCAATTAAGAACCTGCCTCTGGGAGCCCCATCCAATTAAGGATGGCAGAGGGACCAGGGAAGTGAGAGGTGCTGTCCACTCAACATCCCCTGGGAGAGGTGAGTGCTGTCCCTACCTGGTCTAAAGGTTCTTGTCTTGGCTATCAACAGCACACAACAACCTGGATGAAATTTCACCAAAGGTGATACAGTTTTATTAAACCACTAAGCAGCAGTACATACTCACGATAATACTGGTTGCTTAGCTTCCATCCATCTTGGTGGTCAATCCGATGATGAATCCTCCGTGTGCATCTTCTGAGCAACTGACCAAATTGCTCTCACCGCTGCAGCAAAGATGGCTCCGTGGCCTCTTGTTAACTGTTCTGCTATGGGCCTGTGCCATATCAGGCAAAACCTGCTTTTCGTCCATTTACTTGGTTTTTAATTACATCACCGTGCATCTCCATGCTTTCTGCAGATGTAGCTTGGCTGAGCCCCCTTTGAAGGTCACACTAGAGGTACTGTCACCAGCTTGACACCACGTTGTTACCTCCAACACCGTTATCAATCTCCAGAACTGGGAGAAGGCAGCACATTTATTGCCCCTTAACGAGGCTCAGTCTGTTTATCTTCCCTGGTACCAGCCCTCCTACAGGTTAAGTCATTTTTGCAGAACTTGCTGATTCTGACAAGGCCTTGACTTGTCTAAGTTAACCATCATGCTTTGTGTTTTGAGCCCACAGTGCAGTTCAGTTCAGTTCAGTTCTTTAGATATACCTTGGTTCTGTGTTCTTCTTATACCTCAATGCTCCTTGTTACCATCATGAGATAGACTCCACGCACAGGGTTACACCACAACCAGTCTACATTAACTAATATAAAAGAAATAGAGAAACTGTTACACAGTTAAGAAGTGATTGTACATTCAAAAAGTAAATAATATGTCGGCTTATAGCAGGTGGGAGATTGAGAAGACACCTCGAGATGGAGGTGGCTCTGCAGCATTGGGAAAAAAAATAAAAACCCTGCATGGCCACAGCTGTTAGGTCATCATAGCAGAGGGGAAACTCTGCAAGGGGTGGCTTGCAGCCATAGCTATGGCCATCGTATCCCATTGACTCCATGCTGGGTTGATTGAGTGGAGGCATCGACGGTAACCTGGCCTGTCACAGGAGGCTGTCTCCTGTTGCCCGCCGGTCTCTGGGCTCAGTCAGAGGTTTGTCTGCCTTCAAGAAGGTCCTGGCTGCACCATCAAAAATCTCCCAGTTGGCTCATTTAATACCAACAGCTATTGGGCAGGTAGCCTCTGTCACACTACCACCCCCACTGCCCCTACCAACCACTACATCCAGCAAGACTGCTCAACGACAGGGGTTTATTGGGTAACAGACCCAGTGCTCTATTTTCCAACTTTGCTCCCAATTCCTCCTCCTAACCCACTTCTGTGGGGCTGTGAAATTTCAACTCGATGTTTCAGCTAGGTGACCCTTTCACCTGTAACCACCGAGGAGTGAACATCACTTTTAGAATCACTCAGATGGCAATTTATAAATCCTGGTGCCCAGCATTGCTCTGCTCCCCACACCCACTGCCCCCCCACCCCACCTCACTCCATATTGCTTTAGGAGAAGTGGCTAAATTCTATGGAACTCTCCACAAACCCCAATCTGTGTTAATGCTTTCCAGAACATTCCAAATACATTGGAGGACAGCAGCATCATCAGATAACAGAATACTGAGGACAGCCGATTCGACAATTTTAAATCAAATTGAAGGAATTGAAAGAGTCAGTCGAGGCATAGATTACAAAAGTAGGGAGGTCATGTTGGAGTTGTATAGAACCTTGGTGAGGCCACAGCTGGAGTACTGTGTGCAGTTCTGGTCACCACATTATAGGAAGGATGTGATTGCACTGGAGGGGGTGCAGAGGAGATTCACCAGGATGTTGCCTGGGATGAAACATTTAAGTTATGAAGAGAGGTTGGATAGACTTGGGTTGTTTTTGTTGGAGCAGAGAAGACTGAGGGGCGACCTGATCGGGGTGTACAAGATTATGAGGGACATGGGCAGGGTGGATAGAGAACAGCTGTTCCCCTTAGTTGAAGGATCAGTCGTGAGGGGACATAAGTTCAAGGTGAGGGGCAGGAGGTTTAGGGGGGATGTGAGGCAAAACTTTTTTACCCAGAGGGTGGTGACGGTCTGGAATGCGCTGCCTGGGAGGGTGGTGGAGGCGGGTTGCCTCACATCCTTTAAAAAGTACCTGGATGAGCACTTGGCACCTCATAACATTCAAGGCTGTGGGCCAAGTGCTGGTAAATGGGATTAGGTAGGTAGGTCAGGTGTTTCTCACGTGTTGGTGCAGACTCAATGGGCCGAAGGGCCTCTTCTGCACTGTATGATTCTGTGATTCTGTTTAGGCAGGAGGGAGGGATAAAAGGAGACAAAGGATGGAAGGATGGTTGGAGGGAGAAGAATTCAGAGAATCATACACCAGAGAGGGAGGCCATTTGGCCCATCATGCTGGTGCTGGTTCTTTTGAAAGAGGTATCCAATTAGTCCCACTCCCTCCGTTTTTCCCCCACAGCTCCTGCAAATCTTTCCTTCAAGTATTTATCCAATTCCCTTTTGAAAGTTATTTTTGAATCTGCTTCCACCGCCCTTTCAGGCAGCGCATTCCAGATCACAACAACTCACTGTGTAATTTTGCTTTGAAATACTCATCTCCTTTCTGGTTCATTTGCTAATTACCTCAAAGCCTTGCCCTCCAGTTACCTAAACACAGCAAAAAGAGGAGCCTCTTGCAATTCACAGCCTCCTTCTAACCCTCAATGTTGTTCTTACACAGTCACTGAAGATCCTAACCAGAAAGATAATTCACCCCCTCTCCCTGTCCGATTGTCTTTACTGCCCCCCACCCCCCCACCCCCCCCACCTCCTGGAGAGGGCAGCTGGCTGGGTTTTGACAGCACCAATGCTGTGTCCCTATTCCTCATTGATCCTACACATTAACGTTCCAACATGCCGCACATGCAACCTGGTAGGAAATGCTTTGTAAAGAGTCCTTTACCTATGATGTGTTTGGCTTGGAGAGATAGGGCATCAAGAGGTTGATCAGAACTGAGCTCTGCTTGTTACCTTGTATGGACTGACTTATTCTGGAAAGAGGGAGAAGGAGGGAGGGGAGAAAGGATGAAAAGATGGAAAGTGGGCATGCATTTCTTTAGCACCTTTCACAATCTCAGGAACCCACATTTCCTGCCTAAAATTCTAGAATAGCTACACCACAGAAGGAGGCCATTCAGCCTGCGAGCCCTCACCAGTTCCCTGCAAGAGCACTTCAGCTAGTCTCAGTCACCCACCCTCTCACTATAACCCTGCATTTTTTTCAAATGACGATAGTGACTACATTTCAGAATCACCTCATTGAAATGACATGGCATTTCCTGAAGCTGTGACAGGTACAATATAAATGCTTTCTTTAATCTGCGCTACTCTAACTCAGCAGTGACACACTGATGGAAACTCCTTTCAAACCTTGTTCTCAACTTGTATCAAGATATTTGAAATAAAACGTTTTGTTTGTACCTAGTTTAAAAAAAACAAACCCAGCTTTAATTCTTTTTTTTACCGGGTTCGAAAGTGTAATCATTCATAAAATTAATCTATGGGAAAGCCTTTCCTCAATACAAAAGGGAAAGGAAAACCACAGGAAATACACAACAGGTCGTCTTCATTTGCAAAGTGAGAAGACAGGTTAATGTTTAGAGTTTAACCCAATTGTTAAAGATCTGCTGTAGAGCCGACACTCCAGACATTAAGCCATAGAACAAAAGAAAGAAAGCATTCCCATGAAGTGTTATTTTTTTTTTGTTCAAATAAAATTAATTCTTGCTCATTGGAAAAGCACACCAAAAATGTGTGCTGAATAGATACATCTGACAAGTCCATACTAGCAAATCAAGAGGGCAGCATGCTGACTCTTCATCTGTTTTTAATGGTAATCATTTCAAAATAGTGTCTTCATTAGCTTCTGCCAATTGTTTCGCAATACGCTCAAGCTCCTCTCGTTTCTTTTTTTCTTCAGCCTCAACTCTCCTCTCCTCTTCAGCAACAGGCTTTAGATAATTGAAGTGTTATTTATAGTGAATGGGTGGGGGACTGGGGCTAATTGGGTAGCTCTGTCAAGGAGCCAGCACAGGCACGATGGCCCCAATGGTTTCCTTCTGTGCTGTAAAATTAAACAATCGTAGAATGATGCCGCACAGAAAGAGGCCCATTTGGCTCATTGTGCCTGCCCAGGCTCTTTGAGTTATCCACTTAGACCCACTACCCCCCCAATTTTTCCCCTAGGCCAGCCAATTTTACTTTTTCAAATATTTATCCAATTCCCTTTTGGAAGTTACTGTTGAATCTACTTCCACCGCCCTTTCGGGCAGCACATTCTGGATCAGAACTCGCTGGGTAATAAAAACGTTTCCTCACGTCACCTCTTTTGGCCAATCACCTTAAATCTGTGTCCACTGCTTACTGACCCCACTGCCACTGGAGACAGTGGTTTCTCCTGATTCACTCTGCCAGACGCCTTCATGATTTTGAGCACCTCGGTTAAATTTCCCCTCAACCTTCTCTACTCTAAGGAGAACAAACTGGTTCTCTGAGGCTCTTTGCATTTTTAATTCGAACAATTTTATTGCCCTTATTTTAAATTTGTGAAGGTTCTCTTTTTATTTACGTCCAGCTTCTTGTTTCGTCTGCCCAAAGGGGAGATGTTTCATAATAACCCTTCAACAATTCCAATTGCTTTCCAACCATAAGGTTTTGAAAGTACAGCAGTGGGAGCCGGCATCACAAAGTGTTGAGCAGGTTAAGGCTCCCTCGGGTAGGTGCAGAGCCGGGAGCTGCAGCTCCTGAAGGATGTCCAGCACCGACACTCTGAGCTCCTTCACTGCCTGGGATTACCTGGTCTTTGCTGGGTCTCTGCAGCTCTCCACGATGGTCGGGGTTTATTATGCAGTGTCGGGGAGACGGGAGCCAAGTCCGAGCCATTATCTGATGGCTATAGCCAGCTGGGAGCCGAGCCCATGGTTCTCAGCCTCACCGCCAGCTTCAACTCAGCAGTGACCGTGCTCGGGACCCCTGCTGAGGTCCAACACTTCGAGGCAGCCTTCTCCTTGGCGGCTCTTCCTATTGCTTCAGGATGGCCCTCACCTCCGAGATTTCCTGCCAGTGCTCTACAGGCTTGAGATCACCAGCACCTCCCAGGAAGTAGCATTGGGGATGAGGGTGGGGGGGTGGGTGCAGATTTAGCAATTCAAGACTGAGCATCCATAAGGCGCTGTGGGCCATCAGCAGCAGCAGAATTGTACTTGAACACAATCTGTAACCTCATGGCCAGGCATATCCCCCACTCTACCACTACCATTGAACCAGGGGATCAACACTGGTTCAATGAAGAGTGCAGGAGGTCATGCCAGGAGCAGCACCAGACATACCTAAAAATGAGGTGTCGACCCGGTGAAGCTACAACACAGGACTATGTGCAGGCCAAACAACAGGAGCAGCAAGTGATAGACAGGGCTAAGCGATCCCAAAACCAAAGGATCAGATCTAAGCTCTGCAGTCCTGCCACATCCAGTCATGAATGATGGTAGACAATTAAACAACTCACTGGAGGAGGCTCCACAAATATCCCTGTCCTCAATGATGGAGGAGCCCAGCACATTAGTGCAAAAGATAAGCATTGTTACAATCTTCAGCTAGAAGTGCCGAGGGGATGACCCATCTCAGCCTCCTCCGGAGGTCCCCAGCATCACAGATGCCAGTCTTCAGCCAATTTGATTCAGTCCATGTGATAACAAAAAATGGCTGAAGAGACTGGATACATCAAAGGCTATGGGCCCTAACAATATTCAGGCAATAGTACTGAAGACTTGTGCTCCAGAACTTGCTGCGCCCCTAGCCAAGCTGTTCCTGTACAGCTACAACACTGGCATCTATCCAGCTATGTGGAAAATTGCCCAGGTACGTCCTGTACACAACAAGCAGGACAAATCCAACCCAGCCAGTTACTGACCCATCAATCTACTGTCGATCATCAGTAAAGTAATGGAAGGGGTCATCAACAGTGCTATCAAACGGCACTTGCTCAGCAATAACCTGCTCACTGATGCCCAGTTTGGGTTCCGCCAGGGCCACTCAGCTCCTGACCTCATTACAGCCTTGGTTCAAACATGGACAAAAGAGCTGAACTCCCAAGGTGAGGTGAGAGTGACTGCCCTTGACATCAAGGCAGCATTTGACCGAGTGTGGCATCAAGGAGCCCTAGCAAAACTGGAGTCAACAGGAATCAGGGGGAAAATTCTCCACTGGTTGGAGTCATACCTAGCACAAAGGAAGATGGTTGTGGTTGTTGGAGATCAGTCATCTCAGCTCCAGGACATCACTGCAGGAAATCATCAGGGTAGTGTCCTTGGTCCAATCATCTTCAGCTGCTTCATCAATGACCTTCCTTCCATCATAAGGTCAGAAGTAGGGATGTTCACTGATGATTGCACAGTGTTCAGCACCATTTGTGACTCCTCAGATACTGAAGCTTTTCATGTTGAGACTTCATGGCATCCGGACTGCCTTCTGACTGTACACCACTGTGCCGTCACCTCTGCTGGGTCTGTCTTGCCCAGCGATGGTGTTGGTGTCTGGGACAATATCCAGACTTGGGCTGAGAAGTGGCAAGTAAGATTAACACCACTGAAGTGTCAGGCAATGACCATCCCCAACAAGAGAGAATCCAACCATTACCCCTTGATGATCAATGGCATTACCATCACTGAATCCCCCACTATCAACATCCTGGGGATTACCATTGACCAGAAACTGAACCAGACTAGCATTATAAATATTGTGGCTACAAGAGCAGGTCAGAGATTAGGAATCATGTGACGACTAACTCACCTCCTGACTCCCCAATGCCTGTCCACCATCTACAAGGCACAAGACAGGAATGTGATGGAATACTCTCCAGTTGCCTGGAAGAGTGCAGCTCCTACAACACTGAAGAAGCCTGACACCATCCAGGACAAATCAGCCCACTTGATTGGCACCCCATGCACAAACATTCACTCCCTCCACTACTGACACACAGTAGCAGCAGTGTGTGTACCATCTACAGGGTGCACTGCAGGAATTCACCAAGGCTCCTTAGACAACACCTTCCAAACCCATGACCATGACCATCTAGAAGGGGAAGAGCAGCAGATAGATGGGGACACCACCACCTGGAAGTTCCCTTCCAAGTCACTCACCATTCTGACTTAGACTGTGTGTCGGTGGTGAAGAAATTAAAAATTTAAGGTGGTGAATGGAGTGCTGATCAAGCACGGTGTTTTGTCCTGGATGGTTTCAAACTTCTTGAGTATTTTTGGAGCTGCACTCAGCCAGTTAAGCGAAGAGTGTTTCGAAATTGGCCCTGGCACTTCTGCCGCTCTTGGTGGGCGGGGGGGGGGGGGGGGGGGGGGGGGGGGGGTGGCCAAAGATGCCTCTTCACGATGGATTAGTTTTAGAAATTAGATTTAGAACCAAACTTCACCTGTGGCTCTTTGATTTTCAGTACCTGGAGTTGCGGTTCAATAAATGGGTCCGTTTATGTGGGACGATATTGTTTATTATTCAAACAGTAAGTGTCCAATTAAAATGTGTGCAGCTCCTACTGTCTAATTTATTGTTGCAATAACCAAAAGGACATTGGTTCTGAGTGACAGATTCCACAGTAAACAATCTGTAACATTAAAATATAATCAAATCACTATCCCTGGCAGCGGACCACTTGTGATGTTGAGCTGTCTTTATTGCTTTGATATAAAGCTTGTATTAATTATTTGGCCGTGAATTGTTTTCTACATGAAGGCCTCCTTCTGGCCTCTGTCTTGCACTGTTCTTCAATGAAATTATCAAATTCGTGTTTGCTACACTGGTTTCTCCAGTGGCAGCCTGTATCCAACTATTAGAAGGTGTAATTCAATGCTCCGAGTTCACTCCCCTCACTGAGTCTCACACCCTTCTCAGAATCACAGAAGTTTCTGTTAGTTCCATTAACTGTATGTTGAGGAAGAATGAGTCTGAAGCCTCCAAACTGGTTTATTTCCAAGAAAAGTGAAAAGAAAAGTAACAGACTCTCCCAGATCCCCCCTTCCCTCAGTGTTCCAGCTGTTCCCAATTTATATGCTCTTTTAGTTAAACCAATAACAAAGGGGGACAAATTAACAGAAGTCTATAAATTAACAGAAGCTGTCCTCATTTACAGGTGGGCCAATATCCATCACATGTTTAACAGTCCAATTGCCTCAACAATATAACCACCATTAAACCTTTCCAACTGCCAATTAAAGTGATTGCCTTTGGACCTTAACAATGTAATTATTAAGGCATTGACAGTTTTCAATGCAAGGAAGCCATTTGGCCCATCATTTCTATGCAAGCTCTTTGAAAGAACTTCCCAATTAGCCCCATTCTGCTCTTTTTGTACAGCACAAACTCAATGTGCCAAAGGTCAAAAATAATTTCTAAATTTGTGGATTATAGGAAACTTGGAAGATTTGTAAGCTGTGAGGAGGAAAGTGTAGAACTTCAAAAGGACAGAGACAAGTTGGTGGAGTGGGCACATAGATGGCAGATGCGGAGAAGTGTGAGGCCGTGCATTTTAGTAGGAAGAACATGGAGTGACAATATAAAATAAGGGGTACAATTCTTAAGGGGGTGCGGGAGTAGAGGGACCTGGGTGTACTTGTGCATAAATTGTTAAAGGTGGCAGGACAGGTGGGGAGAGTAGTTAATAAAGCATACGGCTGTAATTAATAGGGGCATTGAGTACAAGAGCAGGGAGGTTATGTTGAACTTATATAAGACACTAGTCAGAGCTCAGCTGGGGTATTGTGTACAGTTCTGGCTGCCCCACTATGGGAAGGATATGAGTGCATTGGAGACAGTGCAGAAGGCGTTTACAAGAATGGTTCCAGGGATGAGAAACTTCAGCTATGAAGATAGATTGGAGAGGTTGGGACTGTTCTCCTTGGGGAGGAGAAGGCTAAGGGGAGATTTGATTGAGGTGTTCAAAATTGTGAGAGGGCTGGACAGATTAAGTAGGGAGAAACTGGAAAAGGATCAAGAACGAGAGGGCACAGATTTAAAGTGATTTGCAAAAGAAGCAAATGTCTTGTGAGAAAAAGCTTTTTCACACAGCGAATGGTTTGTGTCTGGAATGCACTGCCTGGTAGTGTGGTGGAGGCAGGTTCAAGCAAGGTATTCAAGAGGGCATAGGATGATAATTTGAATAGAAACAATATGCAGGGGTTACGGGGAAAAGGCAGGGCAACGGTACTAAGTCATAAGGTTCATTTGGAGAGCCGGTGCAGACACGATGGGCTGACTGGCCTTCTTCTGCGCTGTAACAATCCTGTGATTCTGATTCTGTCTTCTTTCTGCGCTGTGACCATCCTATGATTCCCTGTAAGATTTTACGTTTCAAGCTTATATCCAGTTCCCTTCCTGGAGCGCTTCGCTTCTCAGTGATGGCTGGGAACGCTTCATGTGGGCAATTGCTAACATTAACATGTCCTACCAGCCTGTGACACTACATGTTGCCCCAGCAATGCACAATACCACAGTGATGTCTACCTGTCTCCACCTGTCCTGACACCTTTAATGATGTAAGCACATATACACCCAGGTCCCTCTGCTCCTGTACCCCCTCAAGAATTGTTCTTCTTATTTTATAATGTCTCTACATGCTCTTCCTACCAAAATGCATGATCTCACAATTCTCCGCATTGAACTTCATTTGCCATCTATCTGCCCGCTCCACCAACTAGTCTATGTCCTTTTGAATCACTTTTAGCACATTTTGAAGCAGTTTCATTTATTTGAGTTTTATCAATGCATTCCATTTTGCATGCTGATGTGTTTTGTAGCATTTAAACCAGAATTTGTATCAGTAAACATGATTAAATAAGTTTTCATTTTGCTAAATATAAATATTATGGTTGCATCGCATGTGGCAAATCACCTCCCAAACCTTTCCCAAGGCATAATGGCCACAATTTCAAAATGTGCCTCATAACTGACCTCAGAAAGTCTCACTCTTTCTCTTTCTCTCTCTCATTCTGTCTATCACTCTCTTTTCTTTCACTCTTTCTGTCCTCTTTCTCCTCTCCCTATTTCTTGTTTTCTCTCTCTTTCCCTTGTTCTCTCTGCCTCTTATTCTATTTCTCCCTCTCTGTCCCTTTCTCTAATTTTCCCTTTCTTTAATTTCAATGGCTTTTGAAGTCAGCCCTTGGTTATATGAATTATGTATCATTTATTTCAGATTTTATACACAGGAATTGTTATTTATGCTCCGGCATTGGCATTAAATCAAGGTCTGTATTACTATTCTGCCCCATCATTTTTCAGTTAAGCAATAACTTTATCTCCTGGTGATTCACAGATATCTTATTTTCTTGCTTTCAGTGACAAATTTCAATCTCTGGGGCTCTATTGTCTCAACTGGAGTAGTCTGCACTTTCTACTGCACCTTGGTAAGCTAAGATAATCAGGTTGGTAAAGCTAGCAATGAGAGGGCACAGGGTTAAAGTAATCATAAAAAGATTCAAAAGGATATTTATAGATAATGGGCAGAATTTTCTGGTCGATGTGCCAGGGGCAGGCCCGACACGCCGATGCGTAAAATGACGCGCGATGATGTTTGGCGAGCGTCCCGACGTCATTGCGCGCTGTCGGCTGCGCGCCCGCTGAAATGTCAACGGCCTATGAGAGCCGTTAAGAAATGAATTGAAGCACTTGTAAATGCTACCTGTCCCACCTTGAGTTTGGCGGGCGGGCGAAAAGCCCACAAGCTTTTACTATCCATTCAATCTCCCCGAGGCACGGAGCTGCCGCTCAGGGAGATAGCTGTGCCCCTTCGCGCTCATGCTCTCCACCACCCCCCCCACCGCCTGCACAGGTAGTGCTGAGCGCTACCGGTTGCGTATAATACGCTGGGTGGGCCTTAATTGGCCCGCCCGTGTAAAATGGCGGCATGGTGTCGATTACGGTGGGGGGGGGGTGGGGGGCGATGGGCTCTGCGCCAGCCCCTGCCCTCTCCCACCCAGCCTGCCCACCTGGATGAAAAACCCTGCCCCACATGTCTTTACGTGGAATAAGGCTAGAATGTGGAATTCTTAGCCAGGAGCCTTTGCTGAAACAGAGTTCATCAATTATTTTTTTAAAAAAAAATCAAGAACGTGGCTTTAAGAGGAAAAGGTCGGGGGGATGAGGAGGATGGTGGGAATGGTCTTCGTTGAGAACAGCACCAGGGTAGATGTAAAGCTCCAGTTGGCCTGTTTCTGTACTCAGCTGTTAACTGTAGCTCAGTTGAGCTCCGTTTGGTTATCTCAAAGCACTTGACAGCCAGTCAAATGTTTTTAAAGTGTAGTCACTTTCGTAATGGAAGACATGAGGCAGTCAATTTGCGCACAGCAATGTTCTGGAAACAGCAATGAGATAATGATTGCTGTTGGTTGAGGGATACATATTGACCCGCCCTTCAAATTTTACAGGGGGAACCTTTCATGATGGCCTGAGAGGGCAGACAGGGTAACGTCTCACCTGAAAACGGCACCTCTGACAGTGCAGCGCTGCCTCAGTTACATGCCGGGTGCATCAGCCTAAGTTCATGGGCTCTGGAGTGAGACGTGAACCCACAATCTTCTGTTTCAGAGGCAAGAGGGCTTACTCACTGAACCAAGGCTGACCCCTAATGCTGATTTATGGTGCTTTATTCTCTTTGTTTTAGGGAGGTCTCAAAGCAGTTGTGTGGACAGATGTGTTTCAGATTGTAATCATGGTGATTGGGCTTGGGGCAGTCCTTGTTCAAGCAATGCTACTGAATGGGGGCATCACTAATGTACTGAATACTGCTTATAATGGGGGAAGACTCAACTTCTGGAAGTAAGTTCTAACAAAGGTATGCATTCTAAAGTGACCGGGTGCGGGGGTGGGGGGGGTGGGGGAGGATCTTCCGGTTGGCGAGCGGGGGCGGGGCCCACTCGCCGATGTGTAAAATAACGCGGGATGATGTCGGGTGGAGCTCCCGAAATCACCCCGCGTCGTCTCCATTTCCAGGTTGGCGGGGGCGCAGCCGAGTCAACTGTGCACCCACCGACCTGTCAACGGCCTACTGAGACCACTTAAAAAGTAATTAACATTAGTAACGGACCTGCCCGTCCAACCTTAAGGGCATTAGAAAATGCATGAAACCTCGTCCACAGGTGGGATGAGGTTTCGTGAGGGTATTTAAATATTTAGTAAAGGTTTCAGTAAAAGTGACGGGCATGTCCCAACTCATGTGACAGTGTCACATGAGGGGACATGTAAGGGAAATCTTGCTATCATTTCTTTAATTCTTTATCATTTGGAGCTGATCTCCCTGAGGCTGCACTTAGCCTCAGGGAGATCGATGCGCTCTTTTGCGTGCATGCACCAAACAGCGCTCTCTCGGCTGATGGAAACCCCCCCCCCCCCCCCGCCCGTGCAGGAAGTCACGCTGGGTGGGTCTTAATTGACCCACCAACGTAAAATGGCGGTGTGCACCCAATGGGGGGGCGCCGATCGGAGGCGCGCCTGCCCGCACCCACTCCTGCACATCCCCCCCCCCCCCCAACTGGGCAGAAAAATTTTTCCCTGGATGTTTTACCAACGTGCTTTGCAACTTAATGACCAACCTCTGTGTACAGTTTTAGCCCCAACCCATCCTACAGACATACCTTTTGGACGATTGTAATAGGAGGCACTTTCACATGGACAGGAGTCTACGGAGTGAACCAGGCCCAGGTTCAGAGATACATCTCCTGCAAGACAGGAACTCAAGCCAAAGCGTGAGTATTACTTTGTAATTTTAATCTTGTAACCAACTGAAATCTGGCAAGCCTCAATTTTTGAATGCTCATCCTTGTTTCCAAAGCCCTCCATGTCCTCGGCCTCTCCCTACCTCAGCAATCTGCTCCGGCCCTACAAACCTGCGAGATCTCTGCACTCCTCCTATTCAGGTCTTCTGAGCATCCATGATTTTAATTGCTCCACCACTGGAGCCTGTACCTTCAGTTGCCTGGACCCTAAGTTCTGAAATTCCCCTAAACTACTCCGCCTCTCTCCTCTCTCTCTCTCTTCTTTTAAGACACTCCTTAAAACCTACCTTTTTGACCAGCTTTTGCTCACCTGTCCTAATACCTTATGCAGCTCAGCTTCAAATTTTGCCTCATTATGGTCATGTAAAGCACCTTGGGAAGGTCTTTTTTTATTACATTAACAGTGTCATATAAGTGGAGGCTGTTGTTGAAATTGTCCTATTAAATCACTAGTTGACCACCTAAAAATTTTGGAGGAACAGGAAACTCCAAGTCAAGAAAGTAATATCTATTCCTGCATTGGCAAAACATCAATGTTGTAAAGTTTCATTTTGGAGAGAAGATGATTTGGCTGATCTTCTATTGCAATTATGGTGGATGATTGAGTTCAATCCCCATGGCATTGCTAGGCTTACCTGTTTTATATTGGTGGGTTATTGACCAGAGGCATCTTCCTCGATTTCAGAGAGACAATTAGTTTTATAGTTTGAGGGGAACCACTCCATGTCAGGCTTGGGGCAAGTAAAGAGGCAGACCTCCATGAACTACCACAGCCTAATTGGGCATTGAACCCACACTGTTGGTGTTATTTTACATCACACTCTAGCCATCTAAGCTAACCAACCACCATACATCTTTTATGTAACCTCAAACTATTTGTGACTTTTAACTCTTGACATTCCCTGCGCTGCAATGTCGGAGATTCTGCCTTTCAGATGAAGACGTGTCTTCCCTCTCAGGTGGATGTACAAGATCCTATGTCACGATTTGAAGAAGAGCAGGGGGCAGTTCTCCCTGATGCCCTGGCCAATATTTATCCCTCAGTCACCATCACTAAAACAGACGACTTGGCCACTATCCCATCGCCGTTTGTGGGAGCTTGCTGTGCATAAAATGGCTGCCCTGGTTCCTACCCTACAGTAGTGCCTACACTTCAAAAGCACTTCATTGGATATAAACAACTTTATATCACTTTGTGACACCCTGAGGTTGTGAAACCAGCCAAGAGCCAACCCAGCTTCCTGTTGAAGGTCTGCGGGACAGTACAAACCGTGGCCAGGAGTTTATGGTCCCACCGCGGTGTGCTGCCCCACCGACAGACGTGACAAGCCATTTAAATCTCCATCTGGCGCAACCACAATATCCCGCAGGGCTGGAGGAGCCATAAAATCCTGGCCCACAGCAATGACAGTGATTAGCCTGATGAGCAGCACTAACTAACCCCTGGCAGTGAGCAGTGGATTTTATTTCAGTCAGACCACTCGCCAGCTGCAATTTTAGCCCATTGTGATGAGACAGTGTAAAACACAAATCAGATCTTTCGGCCAGTTGACATTTGAAACTTTATTTTGCTCTGTTTCAGAGCCCTTTACATGAACCTCATTGGACTGTGGATCATCCTTGTGTTTACAGTACTTGCAGGACTGGCCATGTACGCTCTCTATCATGATTGTGATCCATGGACTTCTGGGAAGGTTAAAGCACCAGATCAGGTACACCACTCAGTCATTTACTGATCGTTTGCTATTTTATACAGTTTGTCAGGGGACCACACTGTAATGCAACTGCACTAAAAATAGTCAGCTCAATGTATTTACACCTCTGAGTCAGGAGGTTAAAGCTTCAAACTTTTTTGCCGTGATATGATGACATAATCTAGGCTGATATTTCAGGAAGGGAATACTGCGTTGTCAGAGGGTGCTGGCCTTCAGATGAAAAGCTAAACCAATGCCCTATGGGTCTTTCAGGTGGATAGTTGGCCACTGTTTCAAGGAGAGTGGAAAAGTTCACCATGGTGCCCAGGCCAATAGTTATCCTTTGACCAACATCACTAAAACAGTTTATCCGGTCTTTTATACTGGTGAGTCACTTTAGTCAAGAACTCCGGTATCTCTGTACCATTGGAGTACCAGGGTGGTTAAAGGGAAGCTGAGTAGACCTTTCTCATCAAACAATTCCTATGATGCTATTTAACTCATTGCTGTTTGTAGGAGCGTGCAGTGTTTAAACTGGCTGCTGCATTTCCTACATTACAAAAGTCACTACAATTCAAAAGGTATTTCATTGGCCACAAAAACATTTTGGATGGCCAAAGAAATCCAAAAATAAGTTCAAAATCTTCCCAGGGTATATTGTTACAAACCACGTAAATTGGTGTTTCTCAGGTGTACCAGCTTATTGTGAGAGGTTGCGAATGTGACTTTGATAAGCCTTTCAGTGTACTGACCTCTGTCGCCATGGGTCATTCCCACATTCCCGAGGTTAGCATAATGTGTGCCAAATAAGGTGTGCCCAATAGCTTCAGAGAAGGTGTGCAAAGTTTTTATGTATGGGGGAGATGGTGGCATATTGGTAATGTCATCCAGAGACCCAGGGTAATGCTCTGAGGCCTTGGGTTCAAATTCCCACCATGGCAGCTGGTGGAATTTAAATTCAGTGGATTAATAAATTCAGTGGAATTGAAAGCCAGCCTCAGTAATGGTGACCATGAAACTATCATCAATGGTCATAAAAACCCATCTGGTTCACTAGCACCTTTTAGGGAAAGAAATCCGCCCTCCTTACCCACATCCTTCAACAGCACCTTCCAAATCCATGACCTCTACCACCTAAAAGGACAAGGGCAGCAGACACACGGGAACACCACCACCTGCAAGTTCCCCTCCAAGCCACTCACCATCCTGACTTGGAAATATATTGGCCGTTCCTTCACTGTCGCTGGGTCAAAATCCTGGAACTGCCTCCCTAACAGCGCTGTGTGGGTGTACCTACACCACGTGGACTGCAGCGGTTCAAGAAGGCAGCTCACCACCACCTTCTCAAGGAGCAATTAGGGATAGGCAATAGATGCTGGCCCAGCCAAAGACACGCACATCCCATGAAAGAATGAAAAAGAAATGTGACTCCAGGCCCCCAGTAATGTAGCTGACTCTTAACTGCCCTCTGAAATGCTTAGTAGTCCACTCAGTTCAGGGGTAATTAGGGATGGGCAACATACACTGGCCTTGCCAGAGGCGCCCACATCCCAAGACAAAAAATGTTATTGGACTAAAACTCCAGAGGCTTGGACCAATGATTCAGAGACATGAGTCCAAATTCTGCCACAGATTTAAATTCACTTAATTAAATAAATGTGGAATAAAAAGCCACTATCAGTAATGTTGACCATGAAGCTACTGGATTGTAGTAAAAGTGCCCTTAAGGGAAGGAAATCTGCTGTTTTTTTTTACCAGATCCAGACTTAGATGTGACTCCCACCCCACAGAAAGTTGACTATTAACTGTCCTCTGAAATGACTGGGCACACCCCACTCAGTTTATTCAAAAAGGTGGCTCACCACTTCCTTGTCTAAGGGTATTAAGGATGACCAGATCCCACAAACAATTAAAAATATCCACCCCATTTTCAACCTGAGTTTCATCTTAGAAAACTTATTTCAAGTATCTGATAGGAACCCAGATGTAAGTCATGTTGTGTAACAGTTATATGTTTATTACTAATATATAATGCAAGTGCACACAGCCTCAATTAGAAACTTAACAGTGGCATTCCATCGGAAGTGGAGGAGGCCATTCACCATGAGCCTGTTCCACTATTCAATCAGACTATGGCTGATCTGTAACTCAAATTCGTTTTCCTGACCTTTTATTTCCCTATTCTTGCATGCAGATCCTATTTTTCAAAATAATGTTGAAAGTGATTGTATATAATATATATTATATTAACATATGTATTATCTATAGTGCATTAGCTTTGTATAGACCTATAGCTTACCTACATATCAATATGTATACCTACAATGCCTGAAAGTTACCTGTGGTGTATTACATAAAGAAAGAAAGGCTCTGAAGAAGAGTCATATAGACTCGAAACGTTAACTCTGTTTCTTTCTCCACAGATGCTGTCAGACCCGTTGAGTTTTTCCAGCATTTTCTGTTTTTGTTTCAGACTTCCAGCATCCACAGTATTTTACTTTTATCATTGCATTAATATAGCGCCTTTCACAACCTCACGATGCCCCAAAGTGCTTTACAGCCAATGAAATACTTTTGAAGTGTGGTCACTCTTGTAATGCAAAATGTGGCAGCCAATTTGTACACAGCAAACTCCCACAAACAGCAACGTGATAATGACCAGATAGTCTGTTCCTAGTGATGTTGATTGAGGGATGAGTGTTGGCCAGGACATTGGGGATAACATCTCTGCTCGTCATCGAAATAGTGGCCGTGGGATCTTTGCATGTTCCTGAGAGGGCAAATGGGGCTGTGGTTTAACCGCTCATCTATATAAGTAGTTATACATATACTTAGTCCTGTACATTAACTGTTGTAAATTGCCTGTATATGTATCTGTATGGTATATAACTGTATAGTTTATCTGTTGGTTGTGTTATTTAGTTGTTCCCTTACATGATGCTGGACATTCTGGGAGGTTACCCGGGGCTGCCAGGTCTCTTTGTGGCATGTGCGTATAGCGGGACATTAAGGTAGGTTGGGACAGTAGAACAGGCACTTGGTCAAATCAAATCAAACGTTATCTTTGAAGCATCATTTTGAACTTGGGCACAAGTGCTGGAAAGCTTGTCAACTTAAATTCTTGGCTTGTCTACTGATGCATTAGTTTAATTCATACTCAGCTTAATATGCTAATAAAAACTTGCTTAGTGAAGGATTGACTATACGAATGTCTCATAACAATGATGCCTTTTAACTTCTCCCATTATAGCACAGTGTCATCCAACATTAACGCACTTGCTGCCGTAACAGTGGAAGACCTCATCAAGCCTCATTTCACAACCATTTCTGAGAAAGAGCTGTCTTGGACTTCCAGAGCTCTGAGTAAGTCATCTATCTTCTTAACTTGGTAAATCGCCACCCCGTTATGCAAGATCAAACAAAAAACACGCAGTGCTTTGGTTCAGTCAAACTGAAAATGATAGAGTAGATTAGGTCTCTATTTCATGGAGTTCTGAAGAATGAGAGGTGATTTAATTGAAAATTATAAAAAAACTTAAGGGGTTCGACAGGGTAGATCCTGAGAAAATATCCACCCATATCTGGGGAATCTAGATCACATTGCCACAGTCACAGTATAAGGGGTCAGCCATTTAGGACTAAGATGTGGAGAAAATTCATCACTCAGCAGGTTATGAATCTTTGGAATTCTCTACTCCAGAGAGCTGTGGATGCCCAATTGTTGACAGTATTTACACTGGAGCAAGACTAGGTTTTAATTTGTTTAACATTTCATGTGTAACTATCCAGGTAAGTACCTCGGAACTGTCCCAAGTCTCAGACTCTAATTCAGAGTTGGAGACATTTGTGAAGGGTCATGGGGAGCCAGGGAATTGCCCATCAGAAGTTGAAACTTAGCAGACAATTAGCACGTAAGTCACCATGTCAGGACTTCCTCTACAAAATTGTCCAAATACCCCAGAAGTTAACAAAAATGTCCCTTTCCAAATTTCTAGTGTTCGTTGAAACTTGGGATAACATTACCTCTAGACTTGGCCAACCCAATGCCCTCCCACCTACCACCATTCAAAAACTTAAACTAATTCAAAACTCTGGCACCCGCATCCTAACTTGTGCCAAGTCTAATTCACCTTCATCCTGTGCTCATTAACCTACATTGGCCCCCAACCTGACAACACCTTGATTTTAAAATTCCCACTCTTGTTTTCAAATCCCTCCATGTCCTCACCCATTCCTATCTCTGTAACCTTCTCCACCTATACAACCCTCTGAGATCTCTGTGCTTCTCCAATTCTGGCCTCTTGATCATCCCCAATTTTATTTGCTTCCCCATTGATGGCTTTGCCTTCAGCTGCCTGGATTGTAACCCTGGAATTCCCTCCATAAACCTCTTCACCTTCTTTGCTTCTCTCTCCTCCTTAGAGACACTCCTTAAAATATACCTCTTTGACCAAGATTTTGGTCATATGTCCTAATTTCTCCTTATGTGGCTTGTTTGTTAACATTCCTGTGAAGCACCTTGGGATGTCTTACTTTGTTGAAGGTACTATATTAATGCAACGTGATGTTGTGTTTGGTTAGAGTTCCACTTCACATTCAAGCTCATCATTCTGTCCTGAATTTGCTTTTAGGCCTGTTGTTCGGTGCTGTATGTATTGGAATGGCTGGTTTAGCGTCACTGATGGGAAGCCTTTTACAGGTATTTTGTTGCTTGTTGGAACTGAATTTTCAGAGACATTTGCTTTATCTAAGGGGGTTCCCTCCATTCTTCTGGGCCAATGTTTATCTCTCAACTGCTATCACTAAAAACAGATCAGCTGATCATTCATCTCATTGCTGTTTGTGGGATCTTGCTGTGCACAAGTTAGTTGCTGCATTTCTTACCTTACAAAAGTGACTACACTTCAAAAAAAGTGCTTCATTAGCGTAGGCGGGGGTATTGTTAAAACTGGAGAGGACGGGATGGTCAAATGGGCAGATAAGTAGCAGATGGAATTTAACCCTGATAAGCATGAGGTGACACACTTTGGAAGGAGTAATTTGACAAGGAAGTATTCAATGAATGGCATGGCACTAGGAAGTTCTGAGGAACAAAGGGACCTTGGCGTGTGTGTCCATAGATCTGAAGGCAGAGGGGCATGTTAGTGGGGTGGTGAAAAAGGCACATGGGACACTTGCCTTTATCAATCGAGGCATAGATTACAAAATTAGGGAGGTCATGTTGGAGTTGTATAGAACCTTGGTGAGGCCACAGCTGGAGTATTGTGTGCAGTTCTGGTCACCGCATTATAGGAAGGATGTGATTGCACTGGAGGGGGTGCAGAGGAGATTCACCAGGATGTTGCCTGGGATGAAACATTTAAGTTATGGAGAGGTTGGATAGACTTGGGTTGTTTTTGTTGGAGCAGAGAAGACTGAGGGGTGACCTGATCGAGGTGTACAAGATTATGAGGGGCATGGACAGGGTGGATAGGGAGCAGCTGTTTCCCTTAGTTGAAGGGTCAGTCACAAGGGGGCATAAGTTCAAGGTGAGGGGCAGGAGGTTTAGGGGGGATGTGAGGAAAAACTTTTTTACCCAGAGGATGGTGACGGTTTGGAATGCGCTGCCTGGGAGGGTGGTGGAGGCGGGTTGCCTCACATCCTTTAAAAAGTACCTGGATGAGCACTTGGCACATCATAACATTCAAGGCTATGGGCCAAGTGCTGGTAAATGGGATTAGGGAGGTAGGTCAGGTGTTTCTCACGTGTTGGTGCAGACTCGATGGGCTGAAGGGCCTCTTCTGCACTGTGATTCTGTGATTTTTGTGATTCTGATTCTGTGACTGTGACAAAATATGAGAAGACAGTGATGAACTCAGACTGGATGTGACATTGGCAAATGGATTTCAGCATGCTAAGTGTAAGGTGGTGCATTTCCTAGGAAGAATAAAGTGCCCACTTATTCCTTGGTAATAAATGTCAGAGGGATAAGGAGTACAGATACCCGGGTCACTAAAAGCAGTGACACAAGTTAAAAAGGCCATAAAAATGTAAACAAAACACTATTTCTAGAGGGATAGAAAATTGAGATGTAGGGAAGTTATGTTAAACCTATATAGAGCATTGATTGGAGCACACCTACAATGCACTGAAAAATTCTGGTCTCCATATTACAAAAAGGTTGTAGCGGCACAGGAGAAGAGATTTACTAGAATGACACCAGAGCTGAGGTTATATAACCATCATCAAAGGCTGAACAGGCTGGGACTGTTTTCTCTGGAAAAGAGAAGGGCTGAGGGATGACCTGATAGAGATCTTCAAAAATTATGGGCGGAATCTTACATAAATGGGACAAAGTGTGGTGGGGGGTGGTGGGGGGGTGTTTGATGGCAGTGCCCGGAATGGTGGGGAGCTCGCACCGTATTCCACGCTTGGAGCCTCATTAATCATGCAAGGGCACGAATCACCCGGCGGGTCAGGAGTTGATTCGTGTGGCCGCGGTCAGTGGTGGCTCCGAAGGTCCGGCCGCCGCAGTTAAAGGCCAGTCCAGCACACAACTTCACTCTCTCCAGTCCACCAGAGATGTCTGACAGCCAGGAGAGGAAGGCCGAGAGCCTGAACGGGGAGGCAGCACCCCGCCTCATACACCACGCCTCCCAGGCCTTGACCAGAGGGGTGCAGGCACACAGGCAAGCGGTCTATCCCAGGGATGACTGCAGTTAGCACAGCAGCCTCAACACTCCAGCCTGGGAGACCGGCGCAGAGCAGATCAGCGGGGCCGACACCGGGGCCTGAAGTGTCATCCAGTGCGGGAAGAAGATGAATGATCTCACCCACTCCACCTGGGTAAGTCATCCTTCAACTCCCTCCAATATCAAACTCTCATCATGGCATCATGCACTCAAATGGCTCCTGTCTTCAGGGGTCTCACACAACCATTAGCGGGTGGGCATATATCAACACTCATTCTCTCACCGAGGCTTTCACCACCATCCCATCCATCACGTTGCTCACCCTCCATCCTCTGGCCCTTCTGGGGAGGGCACACCACACACAGGGGACACGCATCTCACCCAAGCTCCCTCTCTCCTCATCACATGCCTTTCTACCTTCTGCCTACAGGCCAAGCTGGTGCACAACAGGCATGAGAGAGCGCAGACCCGGGGAGGGATGGTTGACATCATCGCCGTCAATGTGTTTGAGGAGGCTGCAGCCGACCTGGCTGTGTTGGGGGGCGGGGGGGTGGGGGAGGTGGTGCGGAGGGGACAGGGTTCGTTCCTGTGGGGAAGGGGAGATCGGCCTCTCCCACCAACCCAGTACAGATCACAGCTCCATCACCCCATCAAATCCTGACGTTCACAGTGAGTCCCGCGCCGTCTTATCTCGCTCATGCTCATTAGCTGAAACTCTATTGTCTATTTTCTAGGCCCGAGCAGATCGAGGTCCCCCAAAGCCAGTCCAGCACCAGCAGTGCGAGCCTCAGACTTCATCTGAAGAGGAAGCTCTGGAGGATCCATCATGGTGCTCACACACACCCTCCACCAGCTCAGAGACACACACGTTGGTGGGGCACAGCTGTAGATTTGGCTCGGGCTCCCTTTCTGGGGAACACCTCACTGACACGTCCCCGCAGCAGTCGGAGGCAGGGACAGCCCAGGTCTCCGGCACTCAGCAGGCTGCTGGAGATCAGCCCCCCCACCACCCCCCCCCAACCCCTGCCAAATCTATGCTGGAGATGCAACGACGGGTGGCAGAACATCAGGCAGAGATCCGGCAGTCACTCAGCAGTCTGGAGCGAATGATGGAGGGGTCTGACGTCTTGGCTCTGACATGCAGGTCACCTTGGGAAGGCTGGCAACCACCACGGAGACCTTGGTCCAGCAGTTCTTGCTGGATTTGTGCCCGGCCCAGCGCTCCATGGTCATACACCCTGGTGGGCACCATCAGGATGTGGGCAAAATGAGGACGATGCACCTTGACCCCTCTCCAGGTGCACCATCTCCTGCAGGAGTCAGGGCGGGGCCCTTGGGCACCCAAAGGGTGGATGAGCGTCAACTGGACACCTCCTCTCAGGGCACTCCAAGGGTGTGCAGCCGCTCACAGCCCCCTCTGCCCGTGACCCCATCCACTCCAGCTTCTCAGGCCACTGAAGGCGCTTCTGCCCCTGAGCGAGTGGCCCTTATCAGGCCGGGGCTCTCCAAGCCTCAGGAGGTACATGGTCAATTGGAGCCACAGCATGAATAGGAGGGTCAGGAGGAGAGACCCAGACAAGGGGGGTGACTCGTCAGACCTAAGGCTGGGCCTAGGCAGACCTGGAGCTGTGTGTAGAGTCACCTCTCCCTCCTTTACTTCCTCCATTGCATCAGGAGCCTGACAAAGGCAGCATTGAGCCCTGGATCCATATCTGCGTTTGCCTTCTCTCTGAAAGGAAACTTTGAAGACATTAATTATTCAAGGGGCAAGAAAGTTAAGCTCAGAGAATGACACTGTTTGGAGACCATAAGGGTCCATAGTTTTTCCCGCCCTACTTGCATGGTGCATTGTCCCTGAGACACTAGCACACACATCGAGGTGACCAAGATGGCATCGCAGAAGTAACATCTTGAGCTCTGCGTGGGAGGTTAAGGTTTAAGTGAGATGAGTGACCCAACCTAGCTCTGTGCTCCAATCTCTGATGTGGCACATTAATGACCAGTCAGTCACTCATGGTCAATGAGTGGATGCCCTTTGGCCCGTTAGAAGTGTCACATCTGGTGAACACGTAACAGGCCTTCATTGATGGAATGCCATATATGATACAGCTGTGTCTCCCTCACTATTGCCTGCATTCCCAAATTATACATTCCTATGTGTTACTCTTGAAATGCAGCCCCTGTGATGTGCAGCCATTGAGTTCTGAGTTGTCCCTTCACAGTACTAATGGAGCCATTGGCATTCAGTGGCTTTCATTGCCAGGAGGTCTTCCTCCTTTCTTTCTAAACAGACTCCTACCATGAAACCCGCTGTGGGCTGGATGGGAAATTCCGGCCTATGAATGGGTCTGATATGGAGAAACTGTTTCCACTTGTCGGTGAGCATGAAACTAGGGGCCATCAATATAAGATAGTCACTAATAAATCCAAGAGCGAATTCAGGAGAAACTTCACCAGAGAGTGGCTAGAATGTGGAACTTGCTACCACAAGGAGTAGTTGAGGCAAATAACATAGAAACATTTAAGGGGAAGCTGGATAAACATATGAAGGAGAAAGGGAATAGAAGGATATGTTGATGGGGTGAGATGAAGTAGGGTGGGAGGGACGATGGTGTGGAGCATAAAGACCAATATAAGGTGTTGAGTTGAATAGTTGATTTCTGTTCTGTAAGTTCTACATTATTGGCTGTAGAGCACTTTGGGATGTCACAAAGTTGTGAAAGGCTCTGTTTCTAGGTACTTCACCTCTTATATATGGTTACATTCACAGGCAGCCCTCAGTGTTTTTGGAGTAGTTGGAGGACCCGTCTTGGGATTGTTCACTTTAGGCATTTTGTTTCCCTGGGCCAATTGCACTGTAAGTATGATGTACAGCTGGATTGAATGTCTTGGGTGTCTATTATGTGGCAATTCATCCTTAGCAGCGAGCGTGTGCAGACTGCCAATTAATAATTAAACTCTGAGCTTTCAGCATGAAATTTATGTCACCAATTACTGATGAAATTCCACCCGGATTCAAAGTTTGACTTGCAGCCGAGAAAGTCTTTCTCCTATTCATCCTCGGGAAGTGGGTGTCACTGGTGGAACTGGCATTTATTGCCCATCCCGATTTGCCCTGAGGAGTGGTGCCCCTTATAAAACCGAGGGTTTTGCTGGGCCAATTCAGAGGGCAGTTAAGAGTTAATCACACTGCTGTGTGATTGGAACCCATACATGCCAGACTGGGTAAGGACAATAGATGTCCTTTCCTTGAAGATATTAGTGAATCAGTTGGGTGTTTACAATAGTCCAGCAGTTTCAGGGTCACTTTTTCACTGACACCAGCTTTTTCTCAATTCTCAAACTGTCGTGCAGGGGATTGGCACTGACATTCTCTGGATTATGAATCCTATAACATATCCATTACATTATCACGTAATGTCACTTACCAAAGATATTGGAGAGATGGTGACATAGTGGTAATGTTACTGGGCTTTGAGGATACGGGTTCAAATCCCACCACGGCAGCTGGTGGAATTTAAATTCAATTAATTAAATCTGGAATTATAAAGCTAGTCTTGTTAATGGTGACCCTGAAGCTATTGTTAATTTTTGTAAAAACCCATCTGGTTCACTAATGTCCTTTAGGGAAGGAAATCTGCCTTTGCCTGATCTGGCCTACATGTGACTCCAGATGTGGAGTGATGTGGTTGACTCTTAACGGGAATCTGAAATGGCCTAGCAGGTCACTCAGTTCAAGAGCAATTAGGGCTGGGCAACAAACGCTGGCCTTGGCAGTGACATCCACACCCCATGAAAGAATAAATAAAAAAACGATGGCGGTAGGATACAAAATGCATTCCCGCCTTTTCATATTTGGTAATTGCACTCTGGGTGACCTGAATATAACTGACCTCGTGTCACTCTGATTGTGAAGGATTAAGAAGGCTCAGACTGAAACTCAATGCAGGGTTTGTGCCACAGATAAGATCCCTGCAAGGTTTTTTGGCTAGATGTTGCTCTATTGCTTAACAGCTCATTCTTCTCTAGGTGCAGGCAGAGTCAGGAGAATTTATAATAGGGAATAGAGAAATGGCAGAGAAGCTAAATGATTACTTTGTGTCTGTCTTCACTGAGGAAGATGCAAAAAATCTCCCAGAATTAGGGATCCAAGGGACTAGGGAGAATGAGGGGTTGAGGGAAATTAGTATAAGAAAGAAGGTTGTATTGGAGAAATTAATGGGACTGAAAGTTGATAGGTCCCCGAGACCTGATATTCTACATCCCAGAAAGATTGTAGCTGTGGAGATAGTGGATGCATTGTTGATCATTTTCCAAAATTCTATTGATTCTGGAATGATCCCTGAAGATTGGAAAGTAGCAAATGTCACAATTTAAGAAAGGAGGAAGGGAGTTACAGACCTGTTAGCCTTACATCACTAGCAGGGAAAATGCTAGAACCTGTTCTAAAGGATGTGATAAATGGACACTGGATAACTAGTTCTGTCGAAGGGTCATGAGGACTCGAAACGTCAACTCTTTTCTTCTCCGCCGATGCTGCCAGACCTGCTGAGTTTTTCCAGGTAATTCTGTTTTTGTTTTTGTACTGGATAATAATGATCTGACTGGGCATTGTCAACATGGATTTATGAATGGAAAATCATGTTTGACAAAACTGTTGGAGTTATTTGAGGATGTTACTAATAGAATCAGTAAAGGGGAGTCAGTGGATGTAGTGTACTTGGATTTTCAGAAGGATTTTGATAGAATCCCCCACAGGAGTTTGATTAGCAAAATGAAAGCACGTGGGACAGGAGGTAATATACTGGCATGGATTAAGGATTGGCTAACAGGCAGAAAACAGAGAGCAGGAATAAACGGGTCATTCTCGCTTTGGCAGACTGTGATTAGTGGGGTACCACAGGGATCAGCACTCGGGCCCCAGCTGTTCACGATATATATCAATGATTTGGATGTGGGCACCAAATGTAATATTTCCAAGTTCGCAGATGACACAAAGCTAGAGGGGAATGTATGTTGTGAGGAAGAGGCAAAGGGGCTTCAAGGGGATTTGGACAGACTTATTGGGTGGAATTTTATGCCGGCAGGATGTTACCTTCCCACCAAAATCAATGGTCTTTTGACTGGCTCACTGCATTTTATGGCCCCACCCCCATCGTGACAGGGCTGTAAAACTCTGCACAGTGAATGGGCAGGAACATGATAGATGGAATATAATGTGAAAAAATGTGAGGTTATCCACTTTGGCAGGTGGAAGATGTGCAGAGCATTTCTTAAATGGTAAGAGATTAGAAAGTGTACATGTACCATGGGACCGCGGTGTCCATGTTAGTAAGTCACTGAAGGCTAACATGCAGTTGCAGCAGAGGATTTGAGTACAGGAGTAGCAAAGTCTTGCTTCAATTGTATAGAACCTTGGTTAGCCTGCACCTGGAGTACTGTGTGCACGTTTGGTCCCCTTACCTTAGGAAGGATATTATTGCCATAGAGGGAGTGCAATGGAAATTCATGAGACTTGTTCCCAAAGTGGCAGGACTGTCCTATGAAGAAAGATTGGGGAAACTGGGCCTGTGTTCTCTAGAGTTTCGAAGAATGAGGTGATCTCATTGAAACCTACAAAATGATTCAAGGGATAGACAGGGTAGATGCAGGTAAGATGTTTCCCCTGGTTGGGGAATCTAGAACCAGGGGACACAATTTCAAAATAAGGGGGAGCTACTTAGGACCCAGATGAGGAGAAATGTTTTTGAAGGGAAAACAGAATGGCGGAGTATTATTTAAATGGTGATATATTGGGAAATGTTGATGTACAAAGGGACTTGGGTGTCCTTGTACACCAACCACTGAAAGCAAGCATGCAGGTGCAGCAAGCAGTTAAGAAGGCAAATGGTATGTTGGCCTTCATTGCGAAAGGACTTGATTACAGGAGCAAGGATGTCTTACTGCAGCTGTACAGAGCCTTGGTGAGACCACATCTGGAGCGTTGAGAGCAGTTTTGGCCTCCTTACCTGGAGAGCAGTGAAGGTTCACCAGACTGATCCCTGGGATGGCAGGATTGTTGTATCAGGAGAGAATTAGGCCTGTATTCAATGAAGTTTAGGAGAATGAGAGGGGATCTCATTGAAATGTATAAAATTCTGACAGGGCTGGACAGACTGGATGCAGGGATGATGTTTCCTCTGGTTGGTGGGGGTCTAGAACAAAGGTCACAGTCTCAGGCTAGCGGGTAGGCCACTTAGGACTGAGATAAGGAGAAACTTCTTCACTCAGAGGGTGGTGAACCTGTGGAATTCTCTACCACAGAGGCAATGGAGGCCAAGTCATTGAATATATTTAAGAAGGAAATAGATGGATTTGTAGACTCCAAAGGCGTCAAGGAGTATATGGAGAGCGCGGGAGTATGGCGTTGAGATAGAGGATTAGCCATAATCATACTGAATGTCAGAGCAGGCTTGAAGGGCTGAATGGCCTACTTATGCTCCTATTTTCTATATTACTCAGAAGGTTGTGAATATTTGGAACACTTTACCCCAGAGGGCTGTGGAAGTTTAGTCATTGAGTATGTTTAAAGCTGAGACTGACAGATTCCTAAATGCCAATGACATAAAGGGATATGGGGTGGTGTGGGGGTAAAAGACATTGGAGTGGATGGTCAGCCATGATCGTATTGAATGGTGGAGCAGGCTCGATGGGCTGAATGGCCTACTCCTTTGTTCAATATTTTATTAACACATGTTGGTTAATAATTATCTAAAAGTTTCCTCTTGAACTATCCTGGCTTTTTCTAACCTTCAAGATCAAACTTTCTAAAACACCAGTAATACAAACATGGCATCAAGTTATGGGGACATGAGCTATTTTAGCTCAGCGTTCATTTTTGCGATGGGGTGCTGGGGGTCCAGAACAAAGGGGCTGGTCAGGAATGATGCCAGGAAGCGCTTCTTCACACAAAGGGTAGTGGGAATCTGGAATTATCTCCCCACAAAGCTGTTAAGGCTTGGGATCAGCTGAAAATGTCAGTGCTGAGACTCATTGGTTTTTGTTAGGTAAGGGTATTAAGGCATATGGAATCAAGGTGGGTCGGTGGAGTTAAGATACAGTATAGTTCAGATATAATTGAGTAGCGGAACAGGCCCAAGGGGCTGAATGGTCTCTTCTCTTTCTCCTGTGCTCTATTTTTATGCCAATGCTAGATGAGAGAAACAAAGGCAGATGAGAATTCTCTTAACCTGTGCTGCCTGGGTACCTCCTGTTCCCTACAAGGAAATGGCAGTCCTGTCTTTAGAGGGGCTGGAGTACAACCACATGTTTGCAATCTGTTCTTGGGATGTGGACATTGCTGGCATGGATGGTGTTTATTGTAGACCGCTAGTTATCCCTAGTTGCCCTTGAGAAAATGGTGGTGAGCCTACTTCATGAATCACTGCAGGCTTTGTGGTGAGGGCGTTCCCACAGTACAGTTTGGGGAGGCGAGGAGGAGTGGGGGACTTAGGAAATCCTCAAAATCTGACCCAACAACATTGGAAGAATGGTCAACGTATATCCAGGTCGGGATGGTGTAGCATAACTTTGAGCGACAATGATATTGCTGCTGTTGCCCTTCCCGGTGGGCGAGGTTGCAGGACAGAGAGGTGTTGAAGAAGAAGAAGCCTTGGTGAGTTGCGGCAGTACATGCTGTAAATGCTACATACTGCAGCCACAGCACGCCGGCAGTGGAGGGGTGAATCAGAGGAAGGGCTTGTTTTAAGATGCAAACGGTAACTATTCCAGTTCTCCTCTTGGCAGGTTTCCTGGTTGAGCAGCCTATCCAATGATTGCACACCACGGACAGCTGGGAAAATGGTCACCTCAACACACAAGAGGACTTTCACCGACCTTGAGATTTATAGACTTTTGCTCGGAGGAGCTTCGGAGGAATGTAGAGAAAAGGTTGATAAATAGACTTGAGGTGCAGATTAGCCATGAACTAACTGAATGTCAGAACAGCTCGAGGAGCTGCAAAGCTTTCTCTTGCACCTGTGTTCCTACCCTACAGTGTTGTAGCCTTATCATTGACTTTCACTTCCATCCCATTGAGTGTAGGTCCCCGCAGGGAGTGCAGAATTGACGAGTTTCCCCTTAAAGTCATGGGCAGAGGTCTGAATGGATGAAATGAAAGTGTATCAAAAATAAATCAAACATTCAATGCTGGCAGGAATTTTCAGGTCCAACAGTGAATAAGGACTGGTTCTCTACTGACCTCCATGTTATTAAGTTCATTTGATCTGAGCTGTTGCTTTTCTGGTGTACTGTAGGGTGGAATCGTGGGACTCATCACTGGGTTTGTATTTGCACTGTGGATTGGAATTGGATCTCAGATGCACCCACCGTCCCTTGAAGTGACAAAGTCTCTAAATCTCAGTATTGCCGCGTGTAACATCAGTCAGTTGAGTAATGAAACATCCCAGACAACCGAGACCCTCTTCACAACAGTAACTGAAATGTTCAGGAACAACAGGTCTGTAAAATCTATAGATGGAAATTCAGGGATAAGTCATTCAGCTCATTGGTCACATATCTAAGCTCTTGTCTCTATCGACCATACTGGTATTACTGTTGTTATGACCGATGTCGTTGGTAAAGTTGTTATTTAAAAATCCCAAAGGGAAACTTTAAACACCTATCATAACCTATAATTTTAAGTGTTATGTTTGAGACTCTAAATTCAGGAATCAGATCATTAGTTCTCAAGATTTTACATTAAACTAAATGAAACACTTAGTTAATTTATACAAGTTAAAATATATAAACACATGGCTTCAGATTACTAGTATCATAATTTTAACAAATTCCCAAACTAATCTCCATTAAGGCAACAGCAACCCGTAGACTTCACCAAACACCAGGCAAAACATTTTCACCTTACAAATTCAAAATGAGGTTCTTTTCACTTTGGTTCCTGTGGAGACAGTTGGAGGCTTACAGCTGCCTTTTGATCTCACATTGCCTCTGCTCTGCACACCCGCAAACTGCTGAAGTTATACCTATCACCACCCATTGAATGTAAATTCTCATTGTATCACCGGCCTCTTCTAACAATAAAACCCCTTTCATAGCACCAATTTTATTAGTAATATAAACATATGACATAAACATACGGCATGGTCTCTGCTAGATACGTGTCAGTTTTCACCCCACTTGAATGTTCTATTCAAAAAATGCAAATGCACGTTCTCTCTCTTGCATATCAAAACTAGAGCACGTCAAAGCACCCAGGCTAGCCGGTTTTAATCCAATTAAGACACACCCACAGACTAAACTTCTATTTTAAAAGAAAAATATTTTCCAATAATATATACATTAATAGTTTCATGACACCATGGCATCTTGGGAGGGGTAGCAACTGCATATAAAGATTAAACCTCTGTTTCCATTAATTCCCAGATACATCAAGTTGTCGATTATTGGTGTTCTGATATAGGATTTATCCAATGCATGAAGCAACAGCATTAGGAATGGCACTTTCCCAAACCTCCAGCTCCACAACACACTACAAACTAGTGGAGAAGAAATATATAACACACCTATCAGCGATTGTCTCTTTGCATGGTCACACCTCCCTGCTGTGCTCTGCAATCTCCCATTTAGCAGAGGGAGACAAATGCAGGTCTTCAATCGCTTGTTTACATATATAACAGGTCTTACGGATGTTTTAGACAGTTCCTTGGGAAGCCTTAGACAATTGCACAGCCTAATATCAGGTCAAGCATCTTTCAGTTCTTCATTAAGGTAGATACATTGATCCCCAAAATTGGCCCTGTTTTATACTGTGCTCAATGAGATCTTATATCTATCTTAAATATTTAGTAGTTTTAGTAAACAGCAAGATTGCATAAAAGCGGAGGAAACAGCCGGTTTATTGAGTTAGGTTATAAATATGTTCGAACATCCTAAGCATTTTTTCATTTTATTACAATAAAGATACTTATTAGAAATCAACATTTGATTAGATTTGAACATTTGGATTGAGATTTAAATGGGTCTGACGTTTAGATTCTTTGAATCTGTTGAGAAGATAGAACAACTGTCTGGAAGAAGGTAACATTTTCTGTTAATAACGCTCTTTGAGGGAGAAATATTTTTCTCTCCAGACCTAGGAATGTGTCTGTAGCAGCTAGCCATTCTAAACTCAAGTGAGGGTAATTATCAGGGAAGTTCTCCTGACCTAGAATATCCCCATAAGGGATTAAGGTTACAATTCATTTCAAAACTACCCACCTTTACACTAAGGGTTTCCCACATTGATTGCACGTTGTTCTGGCATGCATCAGGTGGCTGGTACTGAGTAATCCAGGTTTAATTCCATCCCTCTGACTCTAGTGGCTGGTCCCAGCAAAGAATGCACATAACTACCTCAAACCAGAGGATAGGTTGTTGGGGGTGGGGGGGGGTGGGGTGGGGGGGGCAGGGTTGGTGGGGGGTGGGTGGGTGGGTGCGGTGGTGGGTGGTGGGGGGGAAGGGGGCAGGGGGAGGGAGTGTGGTTTAAGGATTAATTTGGGAGGGGTGGGGAAGTGGATGTCCGAATCCTTCATGCCATCCCCAGGGTGTCCTATCTGACATTCATGAACTTTCTTTTTGTTCTAACTTATTTTCTCTGCTCCTAATACCATTACTGGCACAGAGGGTCTTCCCAATGAGAGTCCCTCAGTTGGATGTCTATGGAATCAGAGAAGGATTTAGGGATCATAATGTATGAGCAATGCCATGTTAGAATCCTCACACTCATTGAGATTGGAAATGAGTCACAGTAAGTCACATTGTAATTGGTGTACCGCACTGGAAGTGGGATTCTTGCCTGCTCATTGGTGCAGATTGTGAAGGTCCAAGAGTATGGAAAAATAAAAGGAGTTTTGAAAAGTTGAAGCAATTATTTGGCCTAAAGTCTCATTAATGTTTGTATCTCATGTTGTGCATAAGGGCTGTATTGATGGATGAGGTGGTTGTTCTAGTTACATTTTAATGAGAATTACTCTCATTCTGCAGATCTGAAACACTGGAGTCCTGGTATTCTTTATCCTACTTATACTTGAGCACCTTTGCAACTTTAATTGTTATAATTGTTGGTCTAATCGTCAGCTTACTAACAGGTATGTACATAAATTTTGGCTTTTCCACAGAATCATTGACTCTTATAGCACAGCAAGAAGCCATTAACCCCATCGTGCTCTCTGGTACAGCTCTCAAATTAATCCCACATCCCCACTCTTTCCCCATAGCCATGCAAATTTCTCCCCTTCAAGAATTTATCCAATTCCCTTTTGAAAATTCCTATTGAATCTGCTTCCTCCACCCTTTCAGGCAGCACATTCTAGATCACAACTCATGTGTAAGAAAATGTTTCCGAACATCGTCAGACTGCAGAATCTGGAACACAGGGCCTCAGTCTCAGGATAAGGGGATCAGCTATTTAGGACTGAGATGAGGAGAAATCTCTTCATTCAAAGGATTGTGAATCCAGAGAACCATAGATGCTGAGTAGTTCAGTATGTTCAAGGCAGAGGTCAGTCAATTTTTGCATACGAAGACCCTTAAAGGATTTGGGGATAGTGCAGGAAAGTGGGAGCTGAGGTAGGTCAGCCATGATAGTGTTGAATGTAGAGCAGGTGTGAAGGGCCAAATGGCCTGCTCCAGCTCCTAATTCTTATGTTCCAATGCAATGTTGCTTCTGACTCTTTTGCCAATTCACCTTAAGTCTATGTTCTCCAGTTTCTGACCATTCTGCGACTTGAAACAGTTCCGTCTTATGTATTCTATCAAGACTATTCATGATTTTGAACACATCCTTTTCTGTTCCAAGGAGAACAACCCTAGCTTCTCCAGGATGGAACTGAAAGGGTTGGAAGTTTTCCAACAGTCCTGACTTGTTCAATTGGATTGAAAATTAAAGCAAGCTTAAAAGATTTTTGAACTGTCTCATTTTGCTCGGTGTCAATTTTTTGTCTGACACCATTCCTGTGAAGCATTTTGGGATGTTTTACCAGGTAAAAGGCACTATATAAACGCAAGGTGTGGTGTTGATCAGATACAAATTCGAGCACAAGACTTGCTTGTGATTAATGTCATTACAAGCAGTCCTACATCGATCATGACAATAACTCAGTCTTCATGCTTAATGAAGGACAGTTGTCATTAGTTTATGAAGTAGTCGGTTTTCTGTAAGATGTGCTGTCATTTCATGGTACTCATGGATAAATATTCTGTTAGGAGGAAGAAAGGCTCAAGTTGGCACAGACTTACTCCTGAACCGCACAGATCTCTCGTGCTACTTTCCAGGGTCTTCTGGTGGTGTAAGTAAAGACCTTTTGCTAGTTTTCTGTGTATATCCATTTTATATGAAGTCTTGTGTAATACTCACAGCTGTGTCCATCATACCTTCTCATGCACAAATCTCTATGTCAGACTTGCATCTCATTGGCCCAAATTTTGCATACGTAACATTGCAAATCACAACTGAACAGGTAGGTGTAGACCAATCAAATACAAGGAATACACACAAATTTCTGTTCAGGGACTACTAAAAACATGAAAATACAGAATTAAGAATCTGCAAAATTAAGAAAGGAGAGTGGGAATAATTCAAACTACTCAAAACACATTTTAACAATCTTTACAGTTGCTCTCTTGGGTTTCTCCAGTACGTTTAGTTTACAACGTGATAAAGGCAGGAAACAATTACAGAAAAATAAATAAACATTTACCATTAACACTTTCAATGCCCAAAAAGTTTTCCAACAGAGAGCAATGGACGTGGAGCCTTGAATTCATGCAGGTTCCAAACCATTATCACTGAATCATACTCACATTGTATGTGATGGATTACTGAGATTGGTCAATCCATTCAGTTGACCAAAATATAACCAAACAGTTAAGGACAGGGGGCAGAAGAACCCAAGAATGTTGAAGCAAACATTTATCCACATTTTTTCATAAATTGACATAGGGCATCCTGATCCAAAACTTTGGACATTTGATGCAAATGGGTAAATGTTTCTTCAACAGCACTTTTCAAACCCACAACCTTTACCACCTATAATTATAAAAGCGGATGTATAGGAACACCAGCACCTAAACACCATTGACTTGGATATATATTTCAGTTCCTTCATGGTCAATGGTTCAAGATCCTCAAACTCCATCCTTAATAATAGAGGATACACCTACTATGCATGGACTATGCAATGGGGTCAAGGCAGCAGCTCACCACCACCTTAGAGAACAATTGGGGTGGGCAACAAATATCAGCCTTGCCAGCAATGTCCACGTGTCAAGAATAAAATGTTACTTTTGGAATATCTTTGGTCTGTCACTAGGCTGTAATAAGGATTTCCATTTTCTAATTCTTGATGAGCAAACATATGGGCACAAGGAATAATAATTTGGTGCTCATTGTGTTTTACAGGACAGAATTGAGTTTGTGGATTGCCAACCATACGGTGACAGTGTTACTGGAAACACCAATCTTGCCTTCAGTCACATGGAGCTGGACAGAACAGAGGAAAAGCAAGCCTAAAGAGCAAGGAACATAAAGAGCAAGGATGTATAAACCCAGAATCTACATATGATTGCTTTATCTATGGCTATCCCCACCCATGCTACATTCACACGGTGTAAAAACCTCAAATTCAGGGTTAGAGCTCACTGGCTTGAATTCATGACCCATAAAAGATTTTTTTTTAAGCTTAGGTATGAGTTATCCAGGCCTGAATTTGTACTTCTATGTTTCCACTGCATAAAGATCTGCCCCAGAAAACTAATTCAAAGTTTACCCCAATCTGTCTTGCAAAAATAACCCCAAAAAATAATCAAGAGGTTCCAATTCTCTCCAGCCCTCAACCCCCTTTCCCCAATAGATGATGCAATCCCTTTTCCAAAAAAGGAGTCAATTGACCCATCACAATCTCCATTCGAATCACAGAAAAATAATGACACCAAGAGGCCATTCAGCCCATCGTGTCTACACCGACCAAAAAAGAAAAATAAACAAAAAACAGATGCCCACTCAAATCCCACCTTCAAACACCTGGTCCATAGCCTTGCAGGTTACAGCACTTAAGGTGCAGATCCAGGTACCTTTTAAAAGAGTTGAGAGTTTCTGCCTCTACCACCAACCCAGGCAGCAAATTCCAACACTCACCACCCTCTGGGTGAAGGAGTTTTTCCCTCATGTCCCCTCTAATCCTCCTACCTTTCACCTTAAATCATCTATTAATCCATGCAATGCAAAAATGGTGCTTGGTGTCTTCTAGTCTGGCATTCATTGTCCAGCTTCAACTGATTTTTTTTTCTTGAAGCCAGCTAGCTGTTTTGTTATTGCACCAACTCTGCCTTCACTGACCTTATTCATTAGTCCATTACGTAGTACCTTATCAGAGATCTTTTTAAAAATGACATCTACTGTATTACCGAGCTACTGTGTTACCTCTTCAAAACATTAAATAAGATTGTTCAAGCAAGATTTTCCCTTTTGAAATCTTTGCAGATTTTTCATTATTGTACTTTTGGTTTCTAGATGTTCTTCTACTCTCTCCTTTAGGGCAGATTCCATTATTTTTCCTACCATTAATGTTAAGCTGACTGGTCTATAGTTTCCTGGATGTGTTTTATACAGTTCTTAAATATGGGTATCACTGCCAATCTTCTGGCATGAAATCTTTGTCCATAATTAAATGGCTTGAGTGGAGCATAAACAACTGGTTAGACTGAATGGCCTGTTTCTGTATGGTATATCCTATGCAAGTTTGTTCATTTTAACTTCATTCATACTTTCCATTATTTTGATGATTGTACAGCCATTCTGCAATCAAGTCTTACCACGTTAAAGATGTGATAGTGAATATAATGGTAATATAAACTAACCTAGAGTTAAGTAGTTAGTTTATATAAGCAAATGTTCCTAATGGAACGCAAGGTTGTGTCTTGAAAGGATGGCAACCTGCTTTATTCATTTTTGAAAACTGATTCTTTTTTCAAGAGAAAACAAATTTTGCAGCCATCTTTAAACTCCAAGTGCATATTTATTTTAAATCTCTGCATCACAAATGTACAAGCAATAGATGGGGCTCTCTGTTCCCAAACTGATCCATAAGTCATGAAAATTCCACATTCTGCTTTTGGCTATTTACAGATAGTTTGCATCATACATCCAACATCAGGAAGCAGCAAGCCTCGAGGGAAAAAAAAAATCTGTAAACAGGATTTTGGTTTTTGTTCAGCTGTTAGTTCGTGGAGATATGGATCAAACTAGGTCATAGAGACAGCAGGTAGGCTACAGAAATTATGCAAAATAGTTTTCAGAATTTTTTTTATTTACATATTGGATGTGACAGTATGTAAAAGGCAGTTGATAGGAGAGAGAAGATGCAGAATGGGTAACTTAGCAAATTGGTGTAAAACAGTTACCTCCTTTAAGTAAAAATTGGCTTACAGGATTGAATAACATATTCAACATGCTGGCAGCATTATAAATATTGAAAGGATCATTCTGGAGTTGCAAAAGTCTTCACAGTACATCCTCTTATGATTGGATACTGAATGGTTTATTTTTGTTTTTTTCCTGTCATGCATTGAAGCTGCATTTTATCCAGTCTGTAGAATGGTACTTTCAGAAGTTGCAGGGAACAACTGTAAAATACAGAGAAGGCAGGCTTAACCTGTGGGGGGGAAGGGAAAAGAATTTTAAAAATTGGAAATTGTTTTTAGTTTTGTAAGCAAAATGTCCATCTGCAAAATATTAAAATAAAAGCAAAAAACTGCAGATGCTGGAAATCCAAAACAAAAACAAAAATACCTGGAAAAACTCAGCAGGTCTGGCAGCATCTGCGCAGAGGAACACAGTTAATGTTTTGAGTCTGAATGACCCTTCAACAGAACCAGAAATGGAAACGTAACTCAACTGGTTCACATGAATTCAGCCCCTTGGAATCAACAACATTTCAGGAGAATCACACAACACTTTGGGAGACAATTCAGCCCCTTATGTTTGTGCTGGCTCTTTGAAAGAGCCATCCAGTTAGCCACACACTCCTGCTCGTCCCATTTTGGAGAATAATCTATTTTTTAAAAAATTTATTCATGGGATGAAGGCATCACTGGCTAGGGTAGCACTTATTGCCCATTCCTAATTGTCCTCAAGGTGGAGATGAGCTGCCTTCTTGAACCGCTGCAGTCTATGTGGTGTCGGTACACCCACAGTGCTGTTTGGGAGGGAGTTCAGGATTTTGACCCAGCGCCAGTGAAGAAATGGCAATATATTTCCAAGTCAGGATTTTGAGTGACTTGGAGGGGAACTTCCAGGTGGTGGTGACCCCATGTCTCTGCTGCCCTTGTACTTCTAGATGGTAGAGGTTGTGGGTTTGGAAGGTGCTGTTTAAGGAGCCTTGGTGAGTTCCTGCAGTACATCTTGTAGATGGTACACACTGCTGTCACTGTGCATTGGTGATGGAGGGAGTGAATGTTTGTGGATGTGGTGCCAACGAAGTGGGCTGCTTTGTCCTGGATGGTGTCAAACTTCTTGAGTATTGTCAGAGTTGCACTCACCCAGGCAAGTGGAGAGTATTCCATCACACTCCTGACTTGTGCCTTGTAGATGGTGGACAGGCTTTGGGAGTCAGGAGATGAGCTACTTGCTGCAGGATTCATAGTTTCTGACCTGCTCTTGTAGCCACAGTATTTATATGGCTAGTCCAGTTCAGTTTCTTTTTGAAATTTATTATTTCAGTCTGCACCCACCTGTCTTTTGAGCAGTGCATTCCAAAGGACAGTGAAACTTCCCAGTGCTTGGCCAGCTAGAACCATCCTACTCCTTCAGCCATTGGCTTACAGGTGTTGAGCGAGAACAATTTAGTCTCCCGTGATAGGTTGCATCTCCAGATTCCATTTGTGATCCAGACTGGCATGATCGGCACCCCACTCACCCCTTAAACATTCACTCTCTCCACCACTGACGCACAATAGCAGCAGTGTGTACCATCTACAAGATGCACTGCAGAAACTCACTCGACAGCACCTTCCAAACCTGTAACCTCTACCTCCTAGAAGGACAAGGGCAGCAGACACATGGGAACACCACCAGCTGGAAGTTCCCCTCCAAGTTACTCACCATCCTGACTTGGAAATATATCACTGTTCCTTCACTGTCATTGGGTCGAAATCCTGGAACTCCCTCCCTAACAGCACTGTGGGTGTACCTACACTACATGGACTGCAGCGGTTCAAGAAGGCAGCTCACCACCACCTTCAAGGACAATTAGGGATAAGCAAAACATGCTGGCCAAGCCAACGACATCCACATCCCATGAACAAACATTAAAGAGATAATTACCAACAGTATTGCTAACCATATAAGATAAAGGCAAAATACGGCAGATGCTGAAAATCTGAAACAAAAACGAAAATGGCTGGAAAAACTCAGCAGGTCTGACAGTATCTGTGGAGAGAAAAACAGAGTTAACGTTTCGAGTCATCTGGACTTGAAACGTTAACTCTGTTTCTCTCTCCACAGATGCTGTCAGACCTGCTGAGTTTTTCCAGCCATTTTCGTTTTTGTTTCAGTATTGCTGACCAGTTTGGTTGAGGTTACTGATTCAATCCAACTCGGTTTCAATTTCCATCATCAGATCACCATGAAGTCACCTTTAGCCTAAAGAGATCCTGCTTACCACTTCCTCCCCAAGGTGGACCGATCTACCATGCAGGCATTTGTTAACAGCACTGTGACTAACGTTTTGCATTGAAGAAACTGGTCTATTTAAGGATAAAGGATTAAAAGACAAGGACTAATAATACCTCAGTGGTTGATATCTGTATTCACGGCCACTCATTGTGAGAACCTTTCCCATTCCTCTTCCTCTCATTGCGTTCCTTATGAAGACGCTCCAGCTCAGCCTCATACATCATTTCCTGAATCAAATACTTCTCACGGCGCATTCTGTCCCTGAGGTCTTTTGGTAAGTCAGGAATCAAATACGCAATCAGATTCTTTATACTAAAAACCAAATGCTGCAAGGAATCAAATACATAAATCATCACACCAGGAGAAAGAATCACACATCCCAGCTGGAACTATTTTTCTCATGTAAGATTTTATAAAAGTTGTCCTTGAGCAGAGTTATCAGAGTTTTACATTTGAGTAACTTAAAACATTCAAGGTTGGTAAGCTGTTCAAAAATCATTTGCGATTATACAAAACAACCTGTAAAAATAGACATATGATGTCACCCATGACATGATGGACTGCAGCAACTCGCCAAGGCTCCTTAGACAGCACCTTCCATACCTACAACCTCTACCTAGAAGGACAAGGTCAGCAGACACATGGGAACACCACCACCTGGAAGTTCCCCTCCAAACCACACACCATCCTGACTTGGAAATATATCGGCCGTTCCATCACTGTCGCTGGGTCAAAATCCTGGAACTCCCTCCCTAACAGCACTGTGGGTGTACCTACACCACATGGACTGCAGCGGTTCAACAAGGCAGTTCACCACCACCTTCTCAAGGGCAATTAAGGATGGGCTATAAATGCTGGCCCAGCCAGCGAAGCCCACATCCTCTAAACAAAAGGGGAAATAAAAGAGAATCTCAAAACTGGCTTAATAACCTCAGCAGTGCTTAAATACTTACCTGACAGATCCAGGAGGGATCCTGGCCTTCTCTGCTGCCCTGGGGAAAGCAGGAAGCACTTGGGAATGGGACCCAACATCGCCACATGGGATTTCCCACCCAGCTGTGCCCTGAGCCCACATCTGTCAGCTTGGGAAGACTCTGCCTGTTTCTGTGGATTCTACTAGAGCAGCAATGTCACAAACAGCAAACTGCAATATCTGAAATAAAAGCATAAACTAGTGGAGATAGTCTCCTTGAATGGCTGCGGTCTGTTTATAGAGAAGGTGCTCCATCAGTGCTGTTAGGCTGGGAGTTCCAGGGTTATGTCTTGGTGGTGAAGGAAGGTGGTGATAGAGCTCCAAGCTGGTAAGGGAAAGTGACTTAGCAGCACCTTGGAGACATTGCTGTTCCCACAACATTTCTACTCTGGTCCCTCTGGGTGGCAGAGATCACATCAGTGTAACCTTGTTGAGTTGCTGCTGTGGAGGGGAAGAGGCGAGCGAGAGCAAGATAAGGGGGCGAGCAAGGGAGAGACTTAAAGATGATGTATGGCTCAAGGATATGCCCGGGGACTGATTGCTACTTGTTTAAGCTGATTTTTTGAATTCCATGGTGATGAGGCTGGTAGGAAATTTTGACTCAAGTCAGTCAAAATGATGTAGAAACCGCATTAATTTCAGCCTCGAGACCACTCAGGTGAATTCTGTCCCAATGACAAGTCACCAACCTAAACCATTAATTCTGTTTCTCTCTCCATGGATGCTACCTGACCTGCTGAGTATTTCCAGCCGTCTGTTTCCCATGGTCGTTGAACATCATCTTGTGATTGTAGCTGGACAATGACAGGAGGAAACAGGCTGCTTACCTCAAATACAATGATAAAAGCCAGGCGAGCTGCTAATACATGCCAAAACTGCAGTGTGTAGGCATACGGTTCCTTGGAATGAGGTGGCTCCCTATAGTCACGATACCTAGCGAATGGTCACAAAAAAAAAAATTCATGTTGATCATCTCCGACTAATCCAATTTTAAATTTGGATTATCTTGCAGTTCAGTTGCAGCACATCAAGTTCAGTGGGTAGCACATTTAGTAAGAAAGTCATGGCTTCAAATTCTACTCAAACATCAACACAAGTACTTGGCTGAGATTTGTTCTCCTGTATTAAGAAGGCACAGAAGTCTTGCACAACTACCACCTTGTTAACTGAAATGCAATGTCACTTAGACTTATACAGGTTTCAATTGCACAACACTGCTCTCCAATAAAAGGTAAAAGGGTATTTGAATGAGCTTCAGGGGCAACAACAATTGGTTCTGGGCCAGTGCGGTGTGTCCCAGGCTCCTACCTGCAGTACTCTACTGTACCGAAAGAGTCACTCCCATTCAAATATGGTTCGGAACGCTTTTCAAAGTCTGCCACCAGGAACACTGACAAGCTGGCATTCACGTAACCAATCATGCATCTGGGAAGGTACAATAGACAACCAGTTAACTCACACCCTGCACAACACATCACACCTGACTTCATGGCTGCTTAAGACTTTTGGGGACCAAACACACAGCTCAAATTCACCATTCCAGTTCATTGGGAGATGGCTCAAGTTGCTGATGCTGACGGGCGTTGGGGCTGTGATATAGAATTTATCCAGGGCTGAAAACAGGTCTGTGGAATTCAAACAAGACAAGCCAGTGAGTAATGAAGATAAAGACCAGTTGGTCTGAGTTCCAGGCAGTAGACGCTACGTGATATCTCGGTCGTTCCTTGATCTACACCTGTGGTCTAATCAACAATGATCGAGCGAGAGTGAAGGGTCTCCCTCTCAAATAAAACCACAGTCAAGGCCAGTATTTCCGCTCTGATCCAAAGGCTGAGTTCGAGAGTTCCTGGTGTTAATCCCCAGTGGGATTTGAACTGGATTGACAGTCCCGTCAACATTAGGATGTCGTATTTATCAACGACTCAGAGATCATCAATTTTACCTCGGTGTTCAGGCAGAGATCCCAAGGGATTGGATGGAAGGCCAATCTTGTGCCCACCCCCCCCCCCCCCACCCCGCCCCAATATCACTCTCCATTGACTTCAATGCAGAGTTGAATTGGATAGGTGTCAAACCACCATTACACCTGATCCCATCAGTCCAACAGATGAGAACTGACCCCATTATCTCTGGGGGTTGATTCAACCTTTTCCTTCTAATTATCCAGCATTTTCTCCCTCAATTTATCAATTACATCTGAAGCCCTTTGATGTGCCATTTTGGCATGCGATGACATCACTACGTTCGGAGTATCTATAAAGCAGTGGGATGAAAGACATTTCCCATCGGAGTCTGGGACTCCTGTTGGGTTTACGTGTTGCTCATGGGCCCAGACTAACTTCTATCCCTAAAGGCAGGAAAGGCAAACTTACTTTTCTCCTGCCTTTCCTTGGCCAGCACAAGGACCATATTTATACGCATACACCAAGCGAGGGATGAAGTCAGAGGTCACTGCGATGACAAATGCGTTGGTGATGACCGACAGGATCCCAATGCCTTCCAGAATTCCATACCAGATTCCTAAACAAATAAACAAATCATGTGCACAAAATTCAGAAAGCTTCATAATCCAGAACCATTGTAAATAAAACTGGATGAACAAATCAAAACCACAACTCCTCTTGATTTGTTCTTGGGCTGTGGGCAATAATGTCAAGTGGATGCTTGTGGCCCATCCCTAGATACCCTCAAGAGAGTTGAGTCAAGCACACGCAGGGTGGATTATTTTATGGGCTGAGTGTTATTGGGTTGTGGTGGGAGTAAGAGACCAGGACAACAGCGAGGGGCTTGAACCATTTTCACATAATCGGGCCCTCATTTCAACATTCACAGGTGAGCTTGCCACATATCTGGGGCACTGGCAAGGAGCTTGCTGATTGGATGGGAAGAATGGGGGAGGAAGATGTCAGTAGCTTTGCCTCAGAGCTGCACTGGTGTTTTCTGATTAAATGGTGGCGAATGGGAACCTTGTAAGATCCCTCAAAAACTAGCAAACCAAATCCTTCCTGCCCACAAACTGGAGTGGTCTCTTTACAGACTTGCAGTTGGGCTACTCATTGTCTGATATACAGCGAGCAATCCACTTATTGGATCATCTGCCTCTTCAAGTAGGTGGTGAAGGCTCCCAGTGGAAGGAAGGCCCCAATCAAAATGGTGCTAAGCGGAACAGTGGGATACACCAGTATTTGACCCTCATTCTCACCTATGAACAGGGTTGAAATTGTGGTGAACTGGAGTCATGTGTGGGCTACATGGTGTCGTGGTGAGCATGGTCTTCCTCTCTGAAGGATGGTTGTGAGCCAAATGGGATTTAATAACAAACTGGCAGCTTTCATAGTTCAATTCCAGAACTTACTGTTGCGCGATTTGACCTTGATAACCCCTAGATCATTAATCGTGCATCATGTGGTCAACTACATGTAGGTGGAGGGCATTGTCTTGAGCAATATAGAGAGACATTTGCTGCTGAGTTAGGAGGTATATATTTGTAATGTTTCACCTCTGCGGAATGAGATTGGCTCCAGTCTTTATCCTTCAGAAACTGGCTATCGGGATACAACATGGGATCGCTAGTTCACCTCCATAACCACGAGGCTACCATACCCTATTCACATTATGTGCCAGATAATAAACATTATATGCACTATCAAAATTCAGAATGCATAAATTCTATAATTGGTAAATCAAGAAAAATTACAGAAGTGGCAGATACATTAACCTCTGGAAAGATCCCCTCCCAACATCTGCTGTGTTATAAAATATTGGCAAATTCACTAATCCAAACTATGTTAAATTAAGGAGCTAATTCTTAAATTGTAGTGTTGTAGAAGTATCAAGGGTGCATGCGTTTGTCTTTCCTGTGACTGAGACTCCAGTGACGAGCACAAAAGCCAGGCTGACACTCTGTGCAGTACTGAGGGAGTGCTGCACTGCTGGAGGTGCTGTCTTATGAATGAGATGTTAAACCAAGGCCTCGCCCGTCTTCTCAGGAAGATGCAAAACATCCCATGGCTCTGTTCTAAAGGGGAGGAGAGTCCTCCCCCTGATGTCTTGTCCAACATTTATCCCTCAAACCAACATCACAAACAGATTATCTAGTCATGATTGCTTTGCAAACTCTTAACAAGCAGCTATTTGTCTGCCATGTCTCCTACATTGCAAAATATACTTCAAAAGTATGTCATTTACAGTGTTCGTTCTTCTTATTAAATGAATCCTGAAGGGATTCCTGGAAGGCTCCCCATTTGGCCCCAGATGATAAAAACTATGGCGAGCACACCTTGGTTCTGAACTCTGGGATTCTCTTGCTCCTTAACACTGACCTCTTCGACCATGTCATTCATCACCCGAATGTGGAACTTGCTACCATAAAGGGTGGTCAAGGTGAATAGCATAGATGCATTTAAGGGGAATGATAAGGAGGAGAAGGGAATAGAGGGACATGCTGATAGGGTGGGATGAAGTGGCACAGAAGGACCCTCATTAGACCAGTTCGGCCACATAGCCTGTTTGTGCTGTAGGCTTGCCTAATCCACCTGCTCATTCAGGCTCAATGTGCACTTCTTTCTAATAAAGTGCTTTTTACTCTCGTGTACTCTGCAGCTCCAGTTAGTGACTGGAATCATGTTGTTTCCTTCAGTGACAGATCCTGTATTTTAAATTGCATTGTGATTACAGAATGTAAGAGGAGGAGAGATTTTTGACACATTCTTGCCTCTGCCCAGTTGAAGCAAGGATTACAACCATGTGTGACAATTTGCAACAAGGTATTTACAGAGCTGAGCGAGGGGGTTCCACATGTAGATATTTCTGTATGGCCAACCATAATTGACCATCTTTACTTGTTCTAAGTGGCCCATCCTTCTTATACTGCTCCAGTCCATGTGATAATCCTTCTAATGACTTGAACCTGCTAAGATCAGTCAGTCACTGTGGCGTAATATTTAAAATCATTGAACATGGTCGTCGCTGGCTGGGCCAGTGTTTATTGACCGTCCCTAAGGCAGTGGTGAACTGCCTTCTTGAACAGACGGTCCATGTGGTCCAGTGCTGTTAGGGAGGGGAACGTCACATTTAAAAAAGGAACTGAAGTCACATATAGGCCCCGATTGCGCAAGGTTGGGAGGGTTCCTTCCCTGAAAGGACATTAGTAAATCAGTTGGGTTTTTACGACAATCCGACAGCTTCATGGACAGTTTTAAAGAGGCCAACGTTTAGTTCCAGATTTTTAAAACAAGTCTGAATTCAATGTCTCAATTCCCCTCAGAGGTGTTGGGTGTGCGAGGGGTGTTTGAACTCTTATTGCATGAATCCAGGCCTATCTGAATTACTAGCTCTGTAATTATAAGCAACTCCTATCGAACTGGGCCAAAACAGCAGAAGTGACTGAGGACCAGGCATTAATTAACGAGTCTTGTTCCAAGTTTCAGTAATCAGCCATGATCTCACTGAGTGGCAAAACCGCATTAAGGGCCTAAAGTGGCTGCCTCCTGTTCCTATGATGAAGGTTCACCCCATGAGAAGAATTTTACTGTATCCCACCGGTGGGTTTGCTGGGCAGGGAGGCTGGTAAAATTCCCCAGGCAGCCTTTCCAATGCCTTCCCACCTGGCCGCAATTTTTCTGGGCGGGTAAGGCCTGGCGGGCTGCCCTCGACCCAGCTGAGGGCCTGACGAGGCCAATCTGATAGGCTTGCAGCTCTCTGAGGCGGGACTTCCTCCCGAGTAAGGGAGGGGCAGCCGGCATTGGCAGGGACATTCTCCCGCCGACTCTTCATATGATGTCATTATGCTGACCGGGGTGGGGGTGGGGAATTCAGCCCCAGAGCAAGTTATTAGTCACATACAAGTTCAATTACTAACCTTGGAGAGTAAAGTTATTGCGTGTTTGCCTTATCCTCACCTATATCTTTGGCTCTTGAAGCCAAAGGCCTCCTCCACTGTGTGACAAATTTGTAGGCATCCAGTCGAATTTCAATGATATTGTTCAATAAGGCTAGAAGAGGAGCCAATGGGAAAGCTGCCACAAATATAGTTGTGAAACCAAACTGAAGAACTGAAAAGAAGCAAAGACACATTGTATTACCTTGGGACACTTGGTGATTGTCAGTCAACTATTGTGCTGTAAAATTGTGCTGTTTCAAACATCCCCAGGAAACACTCACTGCGCAAAGTGAATGATGTGGGGAAAACAGATGCAATTAAATGTTTATTACAACCGATGCAGTTGCTAAAGTGGAGTTATTCAAAAATCCCAGAGGGAAACTTAAAATTTTAGGTTATGACAGTTGTTTAGTGTTATGTTTGAGATGCGACTCTAAATTCAGGAATCAGACCACCAGTTCGAGGGTTTTACATTAAACTAAATGAAACATTTTCAGTTAAACAGGTTAAAATAGATATACACATGGTGGCTACAAATTACTGCTATCATAACTTCCCAAACTAATTTCCATTAAGGCAACAGCAACCCATAGACTTAAAAACCAAGCAAAGCGTTTTCACCTTACGAATTCAAAATGAGGTTCTTACATTTTGGTTTCTGCAGAGCCAGCTGGAGGCTTGCAGCTGCCTTTTGATCTCACGTTGTCTCTGCTCTGCACACCCGAAAACTACTGAAGTTATACCTACCAGCCCCATTCAATGTTAATTCTCACTGTATCAACAAACTCTGAACTAAACCTCTCTACCAATAAAACCCCTTTCATAGTACCAACTTTATTAGTAATATAAACATATGGCTTGGTAGCTGTTAGAAAGGCATCAGTTTTCACCCCACTTATTGAATGCTCTATTAAAAAAAAAATGCAACGCACGCTATCCCTCTTCCAAATCAAAACTAGTACCCATCAAAGCACCCAGGCTAGCTGGCTTTAATCCAATTAAGACACACCCACAGACTAAACCTCTATTTTAAATGAAAAATATTTTCCAAAATATATACATTAATAGCTTCATAACAATGTTACTAGGTACATTGCCATGTGAGTAGACTTTGGTATACATAAGCACATGCCCCTTGGCATAAAGTGGGGCAGTTACATACTGACAGAGGCGAAAGCCTTGAAAATCCTGAGTATAGACACACAAGCCGATTTGAAATGGGATTGCCAAGTCAACAGTACGCTAACAGAAAACAAATAAATGTTCGTTTATTCTCAGATCCCTCATCCCTTTCTGTAACCTGTTGATCATCCACGCTGGTTACATCCATCCCTTGGTCAAATACACTGTGCCCCGTGTGACCTCAAACACACACAACCCACATCGACAGGGTACAGAAGGGCTTACTGAGATTGATCTTTGACCCTCAGTGCCAGTTGTCCGACAGCACCCTTCACGTCACAAAGCTCAAAACTCCACAAACAAGGAGAGTTAACATTTGCACCAAGTTTGGAAAACCCCTTGTACTATCTATCCAATTTCAGGACTGGTTACCTCCACCATGCCCAGAGCAATAAAGGCAACTTAAAAATTCGTTGAAATTCAACCCTGTAAGATGCATTCGGGAGAGATCATGAAAATGTGGCCTTAACCTTTACATGTTTCAGGTCCTCAATGAAGTACTTAAAATGATGAAATTTAGATGTACTTCAGTGCCTATAATTTAGGAATGGTGTATTGATTTGTAATTTTAATAGCATTTTAATTCAATATTCTCTCTTTTAATATCCTCTCCACTACTTCCCTGTTACCTGCTGAATTTATCCATTTTGCTCCTGCATGATTGTTACATGTTTTTAAACTTGATTAGTCTCTATGAATCTTCAACATAAGGCACTCTGCCTTCAGGCTTATTATTAATAATTTAAGCCCGGCTTACTCATCTCCAAATATTCATCGAACAGGCCGTAAGCATTCATTGGCTGCAGATTGTAATCCTTCTCCCACTGTGGAAAAATGAGCTTGCCATTATTGCCATGCTCTTGTCTTAATTTTCTTCTCGTCCACCAGTTCTGAATAAGCCTATGGGCAAAGGGAAAACAAGCCCCATCAACGGATGTGATTAAAACATAAAAACTGCACAAGCAACTTTATCATTCATTTTTTTCAATATTTCAGGAGTACTTTCCTTCAACTCTCTTCAATTCTTTGATTAAAACTGGCACAGCACCATTTATTTCCTACAATTAAACCCATAGGTTAAAATCTTGGTCAAGGCGATGGGTTTATGGAGGAACGAAAGGGCGCGCATGCACACATGTGTATGCCAGTGAGTGCGGGACATAGAGAGGGAATTCCAGAGCTAAGGGCCAAGGCAGCTGAAGGCAAGGCTGTCCATTTAGCGTTCCCACAGAAGTTCAATTTAGCCCACAGTTCCTCCTTGGAACTGTGACAAAGTGTATCAAGTTTGTCTTGCTGACATCTCTTCAACAGGAGCCACCTCCTTTGATCCCATTTCCTCAACTTCTCCCCCAAACTATACTCTTCCCCGCGCCCACCCCTTCCTGATCAAATGCACTTCCTGATCCCCATTGGAATGTTGTTAGTCTTTTCTTTGTTCGCTTTTTGCAGAACAACGATCCATATTCTAGTCACTCTCCTTTATCAAAAGAAATTCCTCTAATTTCCTCCTTCATTCTTCAAGTCAGAATCCTCAGTCTGTCCTGTCCTCATTATTGATTTGCCAACGAGGGGAAACGGTCTGTCACTGTTTTGCTCACAAAACCATCAATTTAATCATTAAAACTACCCAGTGAGAAACCCAACTCATTTACATCCCACGAACATACACCATTACAGAAGGTACACACACAGACACACAGACACACACACAGACACACACACAGAGGGTTAGATTTTCCATTTCCTGTTACCATTTTAACGTAATTAAAAAATGTACTTTACTTTCCCTCGGTGCAAGGAATAGAAAAATGAACCATTCTTCAATTCTCCCAGGCCATTCGTATTTTCCTTTCATTGCTCTTTCTGGGATCTTGCTGTGTGCAACTTGACGGCTGCATTTGACGTACTGCAGTGGCTGCACATCAAAAATTATGCATTGGTTGCGACAAGCAGTGGGGTGCCCCGAGGGTGTACAAAGGTGCCGTATAACTGCAGGTTCTTTGGTTATTACGTGGATTTGAGAATCCAGCAGAGACTGGAGTGTCTACAAGTGAGTCTTTACCCAATAATCATCCGTGACAATTTCTGTCTAATGACATGCACTCCTGAGATAGGAACTCTTGCTAATGTTCAGCCATGTGTATGTTCTTGTTGGTCATATTATTGTTAATTTGGGGAGTGATCACTTTTCTTGTAACTGGGTGAGTGTGGCTACTTCAATGCAACGTTAAAGCAGTTCAACAGTGCAGAATAGCTCCAGATAAACTGGTCCACCAAGTGGAAAATCACACCCGCTACATGAGATACTAAATTGGTAAAATGTGCATATTCCAACCCGTCAAGACAGAAGATAATGAAGGAGTTTGGGGAAAAGATGGCAGAGGCACTAACCATAATAATTTTCCAAAAATCTTTTTGGCAGCCCTCTGGAACCTGGTAGCAACAGAAAAGGAAAACAAAAGAGAGTTTGTGTGAGAGAGGGAGAAAGAGTGTAGCAGTGAGAAAGCTCATTTAGATGATGAGATGATGGTTTTCTCAAAGAATGGGTGGATTTGGTTTCAAAAAGAACAAATAGTGAAAAATTGTTTGCACCTGGTTGGACAACTGGGAGTTGGGGAAAAACAGACTGGGGAAAGGAAAGGGAAATTGGATCAGGGTAGATAGATTCAGTTGAAGAGCTCGATGGGCTGAATGGCTGAATGTGCTACAGTTTAAGAAATGTTCCCCCATTGACGGCTATGTTTTCTGCTGGCTGGGCCTTAAACTCTGGAATTCCTTTCCTAAATCACTTCACTCTCTCTCCTTTTAGACGTTCCTTAAAATCTACCTCTTTGACCAAGCTTTTTTGGTCACCCAGCCTTATGTGGCTCGGTACAACACTCCTGTGAAGCACCTCAATGTGTTTTACTATGTTAAAAAGGTGCTATATTAATGCAAGTATTTGTTGTTTCTTTTCTTTCTTGCCTCCAGTGAACATACAACTTCCCAGGAATATAAACCTGCCCACCACTTCAACACCAAAGCCCGTTTTACTTTTTCCCTCTTCAACTCAAGGTGCTAACTACCATCTACAGGAAGCTGATGTTCAGCACCAGCTTAGTTCCCCAGCTTCTTCATCAACACTCAGGATCCAGACAGAGATAAAGGTAACAATGTCCCAATATTGGAGGTCCATTCCACTCTCATCTGGCTCACTACCTCTACCTCCCACTGAGATCCTGGTTCATACTGCCGAACAAAGTGAGTATACAGGTAGGGCCCAGGAATTTTCCATCCTTTTCCCTTCAGGTAATTTGTTGGAATACATTTCCCAAGTCTCATTACCCAGCGGGATCACTGAGGGGAGAATCCAGAAAGATCCATGAATCCAATTTAGGGACCCCCCCCCAACCACCCCCCCATCCCCACCCCCATCCACAAATTCTCAGTTATTAGTTCTGGAAAATCAGGAGCACACCAAACCAAGATTCAATGGCCTCCGAGGTCCTGCTGGGACTAAAGTCTTGGAAAAGTTACCTCATCTGTCAGAGTCCACCAAAATAAGCCAAGGACCAATGATAAAATCAATTGCATACAACATATAATAGAAATGTGTTAGTCAACAGAAGGCAAGGTAGACAGCGAGAAACACTTGTTGCATGGCCAGAATATCTGAACTGGGCAGGTTAGTTCCCACCTCGACTCGTTTCTTTGGGATGCATCTTTTTTTTCTCTTCACCAGAGAAGCAGGTTCAGTGAAGAGGAAACCAGTGAAGATGAGTTAAGTTGGGGCTCTGCTACCCCTGGATTTCCCACCTCTTCCGCTCCCCCCACCCCACCCCAAGTTCCATCAGAGGGTCTGTGCTTGGAATTGGCACAGGCCCAGTGTTACTATAGAAACCTGGCCGAAAGCAGGACGAAGACTGACGGAGAAGCAAAGTTGATCCTCCTATAGAGTTTCACCTTTTTCTGGGATGGAAGCTGTCAGCAAGATATAATAATTCTCAATGTTATTGGAATATATTGTAAAATTGTGATGTGAGAGAAGCGTGTGAGAGACAGAGAGTGTGAGACTTATTTAGATTAAAGGCAGCTGTTCTGAAGGCTTTGATGTAAACATGGGAGAAGTTCAGAATCTAAGGGTTAAAAGGACATTTACATTTTTAAATAAACCAGACCAGATTGTTTTCAAAGGAGGGATGAAATGTGTCACCTAACCAGGTGAAGTTTAGAAACGGTGGGCAGAATCTTCGGCTCGGAGAGTGGGGTTGGGGCCCGCTTTCCGAGGCGTAAAATGACACAGGGTGATGTCGGGTGTCTGTCCTGGCGTAGTCATGCGTCATTTAGATTTTCAGTTTGGCGGGCACGCAGCCAGCTAGCTGTGCGCCCGCCGAACAGTCAAAGGCCTATTAAAAAGCAATTAAGCTGAGCTGCCCGTCCAACTTTAAGGTTGTTGGGCAGGTGAAGAGCCCAGGCGGCCTTCGCAATTTTTCATGAAACCTCATCCACGGGCGGGATGAGGCTTCATGAATGATTTAAAATTTTTGGAAAATTTTTAATTAAAATTTATGCACGTGTCCCAGCTCATGTGACAGTTTCACATGAGGGGACGTCATAAAAATTTTTACAACCCTTAGACTGTTAAAACTTAATTTCCCTGAGGCACCCCCTGTGCTTCAGGGAGATTTCTTTGCTCTTTCATGTGCATGTGTGAAAGAGCGCACTCCCAACTCAGGTAACCCCCACCCTCCCCCCCGACCCGCCCACATGGAGCGCTCAGCACTTCTGGGCGCGCGTCATGCTGGGCGGGCCTTAATCGGCCTGCCCACGTACAATGGCGGCACCCAGTTGATCGGGGGCACCGATTGGCTGCGCGCTCGACCACGCCTATCCCCGCACACCCCCTCCAACGGGGAGAAAATTCTCCCCAGTGTGTTTACTTTTCCCCAAAGATTACTGGTAAAACCTAATACCATGAGAGATTTTTATCATCAGAAAAGGTAAAGTCCAAAGAAATAGTGAAACAATGGGAACTTGCATTCAAAAGGGGAAAATATGTATAAAGGAGCAAGGGCTGCGTGAGAGAGAAGGCATTTTTAAGATTTAACAAGTGTGAAAAGCCTTCAGCATCGATGTCTCAAGTGGCTGTTTTCAAAGAACTGAAGTTAAGAAAATTCACTTTGAATTCGACTGGTTCAGGGTGTTATGTGTCACCTTGCCTGGATCCTATAAAATCTCTGTGTCTTACTGTTGCCTTAATGAAAGTGTAACTGGGAGTCAGATTACGTAGGGGATTTAGAAGTTATCATAGTAATTGGTAGATCTGTAATCATTTCTCTTATTAATAAATGTTTAATTTAGTTTTGTAAAAACCTATAAGACTTGGTGGGCTTATTACGACTTAATTCAAGGCACGCATCTCGAAATTTGTACAATTTGCGGCAGTTGTTTCAAGTTTCCCTTTTGGGTTTGAACAATGCAGCATTTACCATCAGCTGCGCCACAACTAAACAAAAGGGGCAATATTTGCAACAGTCAGTAAGTCCTAATGCCAGATGTACAAGAGTAAACCTGCTGGGGCCTGCTGCTACACTCCTGTTTTCTGCCTTGGTTTCCAGCCCCTGGTACAGCCAAGGAGGTGGGGTGGTGGGGCTTGCATGTGGGATGAATCAGGAAGCACAAGGGCACTTACAGATAAGCTGCATCCTGAATGGGGGCAATGAGCAATAACTACCGGTTTGTATTAAACATGAAGCATGCTAAACAGAAGCAGGCTCAAGATTTAGTGGACTGATACAAGGCGTGAATAAGAATGCAGAAGTAGAATCAGCTTGGGCTCGAATAACCGACCAGGGATTAATCGCATCTACTTACGGGTAGCCGAGCTCCATGAAGTTATTCCAGCTCTGCTTCAGCACCATGATGATCCCCATTTGCAAACACAGATCGATAAGGCAGCCACTTGGATGGCACTGTGTGATAGACAAAAAGCAGGCTGAGCGATTGGACATGAAGGTGACAAGAGTTACAGAGGGTTCACTTAAACACAGCAGGTTTTTTTTTGCAGCTACTAGCTGGGGCTCAGTGGATACCACACTCAGGATCAGAAAGTCAAGGCTTCCAGTCCCATTCCAAAGACTCCCAGTGTCAGTACTGAGGGGAGAGCTGCATTGCTGCTGATGCCATCATTAAATGAGACATCAAACCGAGTCCTCGACTGCCCTCTCAGGTGCGCGCAAGAGATCCAATGGCCACTATCCGGAAGGGAGGGAGAAGAGTTCTCCCTGGACGACTGAGGCCAATATTTATCTCTCAATCAACGTCAATAAAAACAAGTTGTTATCTGATCATATTGCTATTCACGGGAGCTTCCTGTGCACAAAATTGGCTGCGTTTTCTACATTACAACAATGACCGCACTATTCTAAGATTCCCCGGGGTCACAAATGCGCTTTGTTAACGCAAGTACTTTCTTTATTAAACTGCTGTTTCTGCGAGAGATGGTTTCACTTTGCAGTAATGCAAAAGGAAGAATTGGAAGGTGAATTATTTAAATCCGGGGAGAAAATATCAATTCCCATCACCCTGCTTCTTGGGGCAGCTTTTTCCGGTTGGCGAGTGGGGATGGAGCCTGCTCACTGACCCATACAATGACACAGTGCGGGGTGGGGGGGTGAGAGAGGAGGAGGAGGAGGAAGAGGAGAAGGAAGAGGAGAAGGAAGAGGAAGAGGAGAAGGAGGAAGAGGAGAAGGAGGAAGAGGAGAAGGAGGAAGAGGAGAAGGAGGAAGAGGAAGAGAAGGAGGAAGAGAATGAGGAAGAGGAGGAGATGGAGATGTCAAGCGTGCAAATGTCTCCCTGCGTCATTTAGATTTTCAGTTTGGCGGACGCGGCGCCAACTTGGCTGCGCACCCGCAAACCTATCAACGGCTGAAGGCCATTTAAGAAATAATTGAAATGATTAATGGACCTGCCCGTCCAACCTAAGAGTGCACTCCTGGCTCAGGGAATCTTCCCCCCTCCCCCCAACCCGGGGAGTGTATAGCGCTTCCGAGCGGATGTCACACTGGGTGGACCCTAATTGGCCTGCCCATGTAAAATGGCGGCACATCCCCAAATGGGGGCGCCGATCAGGAACCCGCCTGCCTGCATCCACACCACCACCCCCCCACCCCCCACCCCCCGATGGGGGGGGGGAAATGCTGCCCATTGATATTTATAATGGTCAATGTATTTTTTTTTTATTCATTTATGGGACGTGGGCTTCGCTGGCTGGGTCAGCATTTATTGCCCATCCCTAGTTGCCCTTGAGATGGTGGTGGTGAGCTGTCTTCTTGAACCGCTGCAGTCCATGCAGTGTAGGTACACCCACAGTGCTGTTAGGAAGGGAGTTGCAGGATTTTGACCCAGTGACAGTGAAGGAACGGCGATATATTTCCAAGTCAGGATGGTGAGTGGCTTGGATAGGAACTTCCAGGTGGTGATGTTCCCATGCGTCTGCTGCCCCTGTTCTTCTAGATGGTAGTAGTTGTGGATGTGGAAGCTTCTGCCCAACGAGCCTTGGTTAGTTCCTGCAGTGCGTCTTGTAGATGGTACACACAGCTGCCACTGAGAGTTGGTGGTTGAGGGAGTGAATGTTTGTGGAAGGAGTACCAATCATGCAGGCTGTTTTGTCCTGGGTGGTGTCAAGCTTCTTGAGGGTTGTGGGAGCTGCACTCATCCAGTCAGGCAGGGAATATTCCATCACACTCCTGATTTGTGCCTTGTAGATGGTGGACAGGCTTTGGGGAGTCAGGAGGCGGGTTACTCTTAGCCTCTGACCTGCTCTAGCCACAGTATGTACACAGCTAGTCCAGTTCAGTTTCTGGTCAATGGTAACCCCCAGGATGTTGATAGTGGGGGATTCAGTGATGGTAATGCCATTAAACATCAAGGGCAATGGTTGGATTCTCTCTTGTTGGATACGGTCATCTCCTGACACTTGTGTAGCACAAATGTTACTTGCCACTTGTCAGCCCAAGTCTGGATATTGTCTGGGTCTTGCTGCATTTGGATATGGACTGCTTCAGTATCTGAGGAGCCGCGAATAGTGAACATCAGCTGACATCCCCACTTCTGGCCTTATGATGGAAGGAAGGTCATTGATGAAGCAGTTGAAGATGGTTGGGTCGAGGACACTACCCTGAGAAACTCCTGCAGTGGGATGTCCTTTAGGACTCAGCCAGCTCAGTCAGTAGTGGTGTTACCGAGCCACTCTTGGTGTTGGACATTGAAGTCCCCCACTTAGAGTATATTCTGCCCCCTTGCCACCCTCAGTGCTTCCTCAAAATGCTGTTCAACATAGAGGAATAATTAATGAAATAATTTGATTGCTAAATAAAATTGCATTTTAACATTGCTGAAGCTTTTCATCTTGCACTCATCAGGACAAATGCAAGAAATCCAAATTTCAAAAAAAAAAATCAGAACAATTTATACCACAGGTCAGAAGGATACTGATTGGTTGGCATATCAAATCTGATTGACTGAGGCATTGCCATGGAGATAGTGCGCTGTCATATCAAGCCCCACTGTTCCCGAGCCAAGACTAAATGTGAAAAGTTTGATCAGACCACCAAATTGCCCCAATTCTACCCAATGGTTTAATTTAGGTTAACAAAGTACAAGCACCAGGTTTGTAAAATTAAGTAAATAACCATTCATTAAACAAAAGAAACAAATATGAACTGCTAATTGCCAACGGCACACATGCTACTGAACTGTTTTTTCTCACTGTGCGCGTGCACCAATCCGGAGCACAGGATTAGATGGGTTGATTTTTGATTGATGTCTTCCAAATTCCTTGCAGTTTGTTGTTGATGACACAAGGTGGTCTCCCAGCACACTCAGTCTGTAGTTCACTGGTTGAACAACTTGCTTTTCAATGTCTCTACTGATGATTTTTCCCCTTTTCCTCTTGACAGGGGTTTTCAGAGAAAGCAGGTTACATAGATATGAAGGTTAGCCAGTTGGCTACTATGGCAGAATTGCTGGAATCTTAACACAGGAGAGAGAGGTTTCAGGTCTCCCCTCTTTGTAGGCTAAGAGTTGTTCTGCCTGCACTTTTACCACAAAACAAACCCCTGGTCACTTGGTCAGGAGCCAATTAAAATGCTGCTGTTAGGCAGTCTTCCCTAGTCCAGAACTCCTTTCCAGCGCCATCCTGTTCTCTTATGGCACACTACCTTCCAGGATAACAACATTGTAGATATTCCTCATCCTGTTCCAGCGAACATCTTTCAACTGCAGCCATGGTAGTTTTTAAAGCTACAGTCCAATTTTAAAGCCACAGTCCAAGAAAAATAAAAAATAGGGGTTCCTTACAATAGCAAAACGGGAATTATAGGTTCCCCAAGTTCCCAAACTAATTTTTTAAAAAAAGGCTTGAAGGTGTTCCTTTTATATTCATGCAGAGGGATCTGTTCTCTGCAAATAAAAGGAATATGTTCAAACTTGCATTTTTTTGAAATACGCAGTAACTTGGCAGACAATAATTCCCATTGCTTCAATCGGCACCCATTCCTTCTGTGGTATAAATTGTTGAGATTGTTTGAAACTTGGCATTCTTGAATTTGGTGGTGGGGGGGTGTGGGGAGACAAGCACACCAAGGGAGGGGATTACACATACACAGAGTGCACTGGGGAATACCGCCGGCTCACTACTGCTTGGGTGAGAAGTATCAGATTGCTAAACCATGACTAGGAGTTTTCAAAGTTTTTTTAGAATGTATTCTTTCATGGGATGTGGGTAAGACCAGCATTTGTTTCCCATCCCGAATGGCCTTTGAACTGAATGGCTTGCTAGGCCATTTCAAAAGGGGCAGTAAAGAGTCAACCACATTTCTGTGGGTCTGGAGTCACATCCAGGCCAGGCCAGACCTGGTAGGGGGAGACAGATTTCCTTCCCTAAAAGGGTATGAGTGAACCAAATTTAAAAAAAAAATGATGGTCACCATTACCAAGACTATATTTTAATTCTAGATTTTCTTAATTGACTTTAAATTCCACCAGCTGCCACAATGGGACCTCAACAAGTGTCCCCAGAGGATCAGCCTGGGCCTCTGGATTAGTAGCCCAGTGACATTACTACTACACCATCTTCCCAAGTGCCCACTCCTGTGCCATTGTTAATACAGGAGCTGTGGCAACAGAATTCATATAGAGACTGCCCTTCCATCTTTGTTGATGTGTTAGCTTCAGTGACCTCAATACCAGGAGACAATTTATCAGCATCAAGCGTATTTTCAGCCGCATCGACTGTTGGAACATTCGCAGCTCTGATCTCTGTCGGGAAGCCCAAACCCGACCTTCTTCTTCAGTCAAGTGGTTCTGAAGTCAAGGCCACTCCAGCAAGCCTCCCTTTTCTCCATCCTATCCATCAGGTCAGACAGACAGCGGAGGCTACAGAATCCGTACCTCACTGCAAATCACCCACAGTACGAGCATTCCGCAACAGAGGCCTCGATGCCTAATGCCAACAAATGAAAGAAATCCAGACCGTGTGCTTCACACCTGGACAATTTGCAACATAGCCGGGTAGATGCCAGTGTTGCAGCTGCACTGGAATAGCTTGGCTAGGGGTACAGCTAGCTCCGGAACACAAGTCTCAATACTAAAAATACAGGATAGCCCATTTAAGTCTGGGAGAAAACATTTCTCATCTCAGAGGGTAGCGAGTCTTTGGACCTCCCTTCCTCAAAAGGCAGTGGGATTTTGTTTTTAAGTCTGAGTAATTTTAAGGCAGAGGTAGCTAGATTCTTGATAAAGAAGGGGGTAAAAGGTTATTGGCAGTAGATTACAATCAGATCAGCTACGATATTATTGAGCGGCAGAGCAGGCTCGATCGGCCGAGTGCCTTACTCCTGCTCCCAATTCATATGTCCGTATTCTCACACTGTGGCTTCAAGCGGTATCTTGTTATTAACTCTTCCATCTTGTGTTGCTAGCCTTGATTCCAACTTTATTGTTATTGTTATCTTTTACAAACAGCTGAAGGCACTGGATGCTGCAAAGGCTAATGAGCCTTGACAACATTCCAGCAATAGTGCTGAAGACTTGGGCTCCAGAACTTGCCACGCCCCTAGCCAAGCTGTTCCAGTACAGCTACAACACTGGCATCTACCCGGCTATGTGGAAAATTGCCCAGGTATGTCCTGTGCACAAAAAACAGAAAAAATCCAATCCATCCAATTACCGCCCCGCCAGTTTACTCTTGGTTGACAGCAAAGTGATAGCTGACAAGGGTGGTGCTGTTGTTGTCTGGAGCACTGACCTCTACCTCGCGGAGGCTGAGCGTCAACTCGCAGACACTTCCTCCTATCTCTCCCTGGACCATGACCCCACCACTGAACATCAAGCCACTGTTTCCAGGACTGTCACTGACCTCATCTCCTCTGGGGATCTCCCTCCCACAGCTTCCAACCTGATAGTCGCCCAACCTCGGACGGCCCGCTTCTATCTCCTACCCAAAATCCACAAACAGAACTGCCCTGGTAGACCGATCGTCTCAGCTTGCTCCTGCCCCACAGAACTCATTTCTCGTTATCTTGACTCCCTTCTCTCTCCCCTTGTCCAGTCCCTTCCCACTTACATCCGTGATTCCTCTGACACCTTACGTCACATCAACAATTTCCAGTTCCCTGGCCCCTACCGCTTCCTCTTCACCATGGACGTCCAATCCCTCTACACCTCCATCCCCCACCAGGATGGTCTGAGGGCCCTTAGCTTCTTCCTCGAACAGAGGCCCGAACAATCCCCATCCACCACTACTCTCCTCCGTCTGGCTGAACTTGTTCTCACGCTGAACAATTTCTCCTTCAACTCCTCTCACTTCCTCCAAATAAAAGGTGTGGCTATGGGTACCCGCATGGGCCCCAGCTATGCCTGTCTCTTTATGGGGTATGTGGAACATTCCTTGTTGCAGTCCTACTCCGGCCCCCTTCCACAACTCTTTCTCCGGTGCATCGATGATTACTTCGGTGCTGCTTCATGCTCTCGTCTGGACTTGGAAAAATTTATTAATTTTGCTTCCAATCTCCACCCCTCCATCATTTTCACGTGGTCCATCTCTGACACTTCCCTTCCCTCCCTTGACCTGTCTCAATCTCTGGTGATAGGCTGTCCACCAATATCCATTACAAACCCACCGACTCCCACAGCTATCTCGACTACAGCTCCTCACACCCCGCTTCCTGTAAGGACTCCATCCCATTCTCTCAGTTCCTTCGCCTCCGTCGCATCTGTTCCGATGATGCTACATTCAAAAATAGTTCCTCTGACATGTCCTCCTTCTTCCTTAACCGAGGTTTTCCACCCACGGTCGTTGACAGGGCCCTCAACCGTGTCTGGCCCATCTCCCGCGCATCCGCCCTCACGACTTCTCCTCCTTCCCAGAAACATGATAGGGTCCCCCTTGTCCTCACTTATCACCCCACCAGCCTCCGCATTCAAAGGATCATCCTCCGCCATTTCCGCCAACTCCAGCATGATGCCACCACCAAACACATCTTCCCTTCACCCCCCTTATCGGCATTCCGTAGGGATCGCTCCCTCCGGGACACCCTGGTTCACTCCTCCATCACCCCCTACTCCTCAACCCCCTCCTATGGCACAACCCCATGCCCACGCAAAAGATGCAACACCTGCCCCTTCACTTCCTCTCTCCTCACCGTCCAAGGACCCAAACACTCCTTTCAAGTGAAGCAGCATTTCACTTGCATTTCCCCCAACTTAGTCTACTGCATTCGTTGCTCCCAATGTGGTCTCCTCTACATTGGAGAGACCAAACGTAAACTGGGCGACCGCTTTGCAGAACACCTGCGGTCTGTCCGCAAGAATGACCCAAACCTCCCTGTCGCTTGCCATTTTAACACTCCACCCTGCTCTCTTGCCCACATGTCTGTCCTTGGCTTGCTGCATTGTTCCAGTGAAGCCCAATGCAAACTGGAGGAACAACACCTCATCTTCCGACTAGGGACTTTACAGCCTTCCGGACTGAATATTGAATTCAACAACTTTAGGTCGTGAGCTCCCTCCCCCATCCCCACCCCCTTTCTGTTTCCCCCTTCCTTTTTTTTTTCCCAATAAATTATAAAGATTTTCCTTTTCCCATCTATTTCCATTATTAAAAAAAACCCCACTAGAGCTATACCTTGAGTGCCCTACCATCCATTCTTAATTAGCACATTCGTTTAGATAATATCACCAACTTTAACTTTAACACCTATGTGTTCTATTGTACTATTGTCATTGACATCTTTTGATGATCTGCTTCTATCACTGCTTGTTTGTCCCTACAACCACACCCCCCCCCCTCCACCTCTCTCTCTCTCTCTATCTCTCCGCCCCCCACACACACACCTTAAACCAGCTTATATTTCAGCTCTTTCTTGGACTCGAACTCAAGTTCTGTCGAAGGGTCATGAGGACTCGAAACGTCAACTCTTTTCTTCTCCGCCGATGCTGCCAGACCTGCTGAGTTTTTCCAGGTAATTCTGTTTTTGTGATAGAAGAGGTCATTGACAGTGCTATCAAGCGACACTTACTTAGCAATAACCTGCTCACTGACGAACATTTTAGGTTCCACCAGGGCCACTCGGCTCTGACCTCATTACAGACTTGGTCCAAACGTGGGCAAAAGAGCTGAACTCCTGAGGTGAGGTGAGGTGAGAGTGACTGCCCTTGGCATCAAGGCAGCATTTGACCGAGTGTGGCATCAAGCGGCCCTAGTAAAACTGGAGTTAATGGGAATCGGGGGAAAACTCTCCACTGGTTGGAGTCATACCTAGCACAAAGTTGTGGTTGTTGGAGGTCAATCATCTCAGTCCCAGGACATCACTGCAGGAGTTCCTCAGGGTGGTGTCCTCATTCCAACCATCTTCAGCTGCTTCATCAATGATCTTCCCTCCAGCATAAGGTCAGAAGTGGGGATGTTCATGAACAGCACCATTTGCAACTTCAGATTCTGAAGCAGTCCTTGTCATGTGCAGCAAGACCGGGACAACATTCAGGCTCGGGTTGATAAGTGATGAGTATTAACATTGCCTGGCACTTGTGTGGCATGAATGACCATATGAACATATGAATGAGGAGTAAGCCAACTGCCCTTCAATGAGATCATGGCTGATCTGATTGTAACCTGTACTCCGCATTCATGTCTACCCCCAATAACCTTTCACCCCCTTGCTTATCAAAAATCTACCCGGCCTTGAAAACATTCAAAGACTCTGCTTCCATCGGCTTTTGAGGAAGGCAGTTCCAAAGATTCTCAACTCTCAGAAAAAATTCTCATCTCTGTCCGAAATGGGCAAACTCTTATTTTTAAACAGCACCCCCTAGTACTAGATTCTTCCACAAGAGGAAACATCCTCTGCACATCAACCCTGTCAAGACCACAAAGGGCCTTATATGACCATCCCCAACAAGATAGAATCTAACCGTCGTCCCTTGACGTTCAAAGGCATTACCATCATTGAATCTCCCACTATCAACATCCTGTGGGTTACCATTGGCCAGAAACTGAACTGCTCAGCCACATAAATACTGTGGCTACAAGAGCAGGGCAGAGGCAAGTGACTCGCTTTCTGACTCCCCAAAGCCTGTCCACCATCTACAAGGCACAAGTCAGGAGTGTGATGGAATACCCTCCACTTGCCTGGATGAGAACAGCTCGACACCGTCTAGGACAAAGCAGCCTGCTTGATTGGTACCCCATCCACCACCTTCAACATTCACTCCCTCCACACAGTGGCAACAGATCTATTACTGATCAAGTGAACATCTTCTATGTAACCATTAACCATATGACCCCAAATTCAATTCATTATAAATATTGCAACCCAAACTCAAATCTTCAGATGTGAGAGATTCTCTGAGATAGACTTCAGACCTGTTCTGTACCTAGCAACTCTCATGGATCTGGAGATTAAGGTAATATCACGTTAATATTTGATGGATATCCTCACTTTCTGTTAGAAATCTTGTACCTGTAACAAGTAAAAGTCTGAATTTTGAATACTCAGAATTAAGAACTAGTTATTTTTCCTTTCCGGGATTCATTTAGCTTTGCAATTTATACTCTTTGTATAACCACCAGATTGCATGCTTTATTATTATAACAAATTTTTGTGTAGACTTAAAACTTCAATTGTCTCACCTGCTCTTCTATATCAAGCTCAGTGAAACCAACTCCATTCCCATCTTGGTGGGGGAATATTTTCAGAGGAATTTTATCCAGACCGTTATAATATCTGGGAAAATCACAATCGAGCTAAAATATAATTGAAATTTAGAGCATCAGGAAGAGGTTAAAACGGCCGACAGGTTTTCTTCCTTTGGACGGGGGACAAGTTGGATTCAGTGGGCCCAGTTATGCGTCCTTGGGTCTAGCTCCCTCTGGCTGAAGTTGAGGGAAATGAATTGAGCAGTATGCCTGATCTAAACACCACATGTACACAAATAAACACAGGTAGCAAAACAAGTGTGTGTGCGCGCGCACACACACACAAAAACAGTGGAAGGGGGATACAGCATACAAAATGAAACAACATTCAATCTAAAAAGCACAGTGAGAGAATTGTCAGAGACCCAGCTAAACTCCTGAAGTTGAGCAGGTTGTTCAATTAACTGTGGGGATTTTGATAGAAAGCCGAGTGCAGCTGCAATAACACGAGCAGTTCAACATTATCCAGGGCAAAGCGGCCCACTTGACTGGCACTCCATCCACCACTGACACACAGTAGCAGCAGCATGTACCATCTATAAGATGCACTGTAGCAACTAAACACGCCTCCCTCGACAGCACCTTCCAAACCCGCGATTCCTGCTACCCAGAAAGGACCAGGACAGCAGACGCAGCCACGTGGGAACACCACCACCCAGAAGTTCCCCTCCAAGCTCCACTCACCATCCTGAATTGGAAATGTATCGCCGTTCCTTCACTGTTACTGGGTCAAAATCCTGGAACTCCCTCCCTAACTGCAGTGTGGGTGTACCTACACCACATGGGCTGCAGCGGTTCAAGAAAGTGGCTCACCACCACCTTCTCAAGGGCAATAGATTCTGGCCTAGCCAGTGACTCCCACATCCCATGAATGAATAAAAACAAACACACTAGGAGAAAAATAGCCAGAGTTAGAGGAGGAGGAGGAGGAGGAAAGGATGGACGTGGATGCTCCGGATATGTTGGACCAGCGTATGGGACAGCTTGAAGGCTCACTGATGTTTGGTTTGAAGATACCAAGTAGGCAGCAAAAACATGTTTACTGGGTTGTAATGTTCCTGTGTGACATAATATTATGGCCAGGGGTACTAACCTCCTCCAACCTCCACCTGTTCAAGACTCTCAGATAGGCTCCTGGGCGTCCTGTTAATCTAAGAGAAAGGTACAATCACCAGCTGAACAGCAGCACCTAAACATATCTTAGCATTAAATAAGAGATATATTTTTCTCCTTTGGTAAGCGAAAAAAATTGCTTTAAATACCCAATTAAAATGGTAGTTGGATAGAGTTCAATAACAGGAAGAGCAGAAACTAACCAATCAATGTGCATCTTTCCCACTCCTGTCAGCCTGTTATCTCACTGGTTTCTCTGACATTTCCCGCAAATGCCTCGGTAACTCATTTCTAATTCCCCAACTCTCTTCCACTCATCATGCCTTCAACTGCTTAGGGCCTTAAAACTCTGGATGTCCCTCCCTAAACCCCTCTGCACCCACCCCCCCCTTCTTCTTTAAGAAACTCCTTGAAGCCTTCCTCTTTGACAGAGGTTTTATTCACCTAATATTTCCTTCTGTAGCTCCCTGGGCTGATTATGTGATAGCAAAATGTCCCAAGGCAATTTACAATGTTCAAGGCACTACATAAATGCAAGCTCTCGACATAATAAGCATATAAATCAATTGCACAATTTGGCTAATGACCCTGTTTTCACATGGAAGAAAACATTAATTTACACACTGCCTTCCTGTCTTTATATGACAATAAATGGCCTATAAAAGGAATAAGAAAATCATTCATGTTTTAGATTAGAGGGGTGCTCAGTGCAATGCCTGTAGGATTACTCCATGTGTAATAGAAAAGAAACTTGGAAATGTTTCAAATATATTTACACATACAAAATATTTACTGGATTCAAGCAGTTCTTGTTAAACCCATATTCTAAGGGATTTCATGCTCCATTACATGGAGGAGAAAGATAAAGGGAGATGGGATATTCAGGATAGAGAAATAGAAAGAAGATGGGAAAGTAAGCTGTGAGGAGGATGCAGAATGGCTGTAAAGAGATATAGGCTGATTAAGTAATTGGACTAGGTGGTGGTAGGTGGGGTAGAATATAGGGGAAAGTCTGAAATAATCAGGAGAATAGGGATGGAGTATAAAGGTAGGGAAGTCTTGCTATAATCATTCAGGGCGTTGGTGAGACTGCACCTGGAGTACTGTGTACAGTTTTGGTCTCCTTACTTAAGGAGGGATATACTTGCATTGGAAGCAGTTCAGAGAAGGCTCACTCGGCTGATTCCCAGGATGAAGGAGTTGACTTATCAAGAACAGCTAAACAGGTTAGGCCTTTATTCATTAGAGTTTAGAAGAATGAGGGGTGATCTTATTGAAATGTACAAGATTCTGAGGGGGTTTGACAGGGTAGATGTTGAGAAGATGTTTCCACTAGAGAGGGAACCTTGACTAGGGGACATAGTTACAGAATAAGGGGACACCCATTTAAAACTGAGATGTGAAGGAGTTTCTTCTCTCAGGGTAGTGAATGCCTGGAATTCGCTACCTCAGGAGTTGTGGAGGCTAGAACACTGAAAGTATTTAATGAGGAGGTAGATAGATTTTTGAAATATCGGGGAGCTGAGTTCTATGAGGAGCTGGCATGAAAGAGGAGTTGAGGCCTGGGGCAGATCAGCCATAATCTATTGAATGGCAAAGCAGGCTTGAGGGGCCGAATGGCCTACTCCTGCTCCTATTTCTTATGTTCTGAGATGAAAGGGTTTTCTTATGAGGAAAGGGTCAGGCTATACTCATTGGAGTTTAGAAGAATGAGGGGTGATCTTAGCGAAACAAATTTCTTTGGGGGACATGATAGGGAAGATGCTGAGAAGAGATTTCCCCTCGTAGGGGAATCTTGCACTAGGGGGCACAGTTTCAAAATAAGGAGTCTCCCATTTAAGAGTGAGAGGAAGAGGAATTTCTTCACTCAAGAGGGTCGTTAGTCTTTGGAATTCCCTTCCCCAGAGAGCAGTGGAGGCTGCATCATTGAATATATTCATATATAAGGTGGAGTTAGGCAGATTTTTAATCGACAAGGAAGTTAAGGGTTATGGGCTACAGGCAGGAAAGTGGAATTAAGACAACAATCAGATCAGCTATGATCTTTCTGAATTTTTTTTAAATACATTCGTGGGATATGGTCATCACTGGCTAGGCCAGCATTTGTTGCCCATTATTAATTGCCCTTGAGAAGATGGTGGTGGTGAGCTGCCTTCTTGAACTGCTGCAGTCCATGTGGTGTAGGTACATCCACAGTGCTGTTAAGGAGGGAGTTCCAGGATTTTGACCCAAAGGCTGAAGAGGCTGGATGGGCCTACTCCTATTTCTTACAATCTTGTGATTTAAAAGCAGCATTTAAAAAAAAAAACAGGTGAGACACCAGTAAACGTTTTGGTGTGCCTTTACACAAATCAAAGTTAATATGCAGATAACAGCCAGAAAATAGGAAGGCAGCTGGTTTGTTAGCCTTTATGTTCAGGTGATTGTGGTATGACAGTAAGGAAGTCTTGCTGAAATTATCTAGGGCTTTAGCGTGAGCACATGGAGTACTGTGTACTGCCCTCTATACCCAGGGGAGAGTATACTTGCCTCAGAGGGAGTGCAACAATAGATTGATCTCTGTCACATGAGAGAGTTGCTCTATGAGGAGAGTTTGCACGAAATAGGCTTTTATTCACTGGAATTTAGAAAATTTAACAGGTGATCTCTTTGAAACATCAGATTCTGAGAGGACTTGACATGGCGGATGCCATTTTCCCCTGGCTGCAACATCTAGAACGAGGGAACATCCTCAAAGGGTCGGTCATTTCGGACAAAGAGGAGGAGGAGCAATTTCTTCACTCAGAGGGTTGCGAATCTTTGAAATTGATCCAGATGAGTATGTTCAAGGCATTAGAGAGTTAAGGGGAGATGGTGGCATCATGGTAATGTCACTGGACTAATAATCCAAAGGTTCTGGGGACATGGGTTCAAATTCCACCATGGCAGCTGGGTGGAGTTTAAATTCAGTTAAAATCTGGAATATAAAGCTGGTCTCAGTAACGAAACTATCGTTTGTCATAAAAAAACCCATCATGATGTGGAAATCTGCCATCCTTATTTGGTCTGGCCTACATGTGACTCCAAACCCACAGCAACGTGGTTGGTTCTCAAATGGCCTCTGAAATGGCCTAGCAAGCCCCTACTCGATTTAAGGGCAATTAGGGATGGGCCTCAAATGCTGGGCCTTGCCAGCGATGCCCACATCCTGTGAAAAGGATCGAAAGGGAAATGGGGGAAAGGGGCTGGGAAAATGGAGTCGAGACAGAAGATCAGCCACAATCCTATTTCTTAGATTCTTAAAAACGTTTGAGGACAGAAAGTAAGAAAAGTTAATTAGAAAATACGTCGACAGGGGGAGCAAACTACTGCATCGAGTAGTCAGAGAAAAATGAAGGGGGATAGAGGGAGGCAAAAGGTGGAAAGTGCTTCCTTGTGATATTCTTAGTGGGTTTATATTCAAGAGCAAAATTCTTGGAAAAGAAGGTGAGGAGTTAAAAAAAAAGAAATACTTCCCTCCCCGGGACAATGCTATATATTCTCAGGAAATCTGGGGTCAGATGACAGGGTTAAAAATGATTGCAATCGGTTAAGGAAGGAAGGGAGAGAGGCATCAGCAACACATATCTCGATTTATTTCCCCAGGGAATGCAGGGGTGGTGGGGTTTAGGAGGAAGGAAACCTGTCTCACTAAAAAGGAGGAGGTTAACCGGTGGATTTTAATAGTCAGACTGGCAATGGAAGTGGGAGAAAATCTATGACATGAGTGCTGACTGAGGAGGGACTGACAGCCTTATTTTGTGCCAGATTTTGTGTTGATCGGAATGAGCTTGCAGGAAAGTACTCAAAAAAAAAAACAAAAGCAGCACACCAATGTCAGCCGGGAAAGGTCTGATCAGGACAAGAATCCAATTTCGAATATGTCATCTTTTAGAGCCAGACGATTTCTGCTTCATTTATCCTGAGGATACTGCTCCATTGATCATAAAATAGCTGCAGATTCATCCTTTAAAAAAAGGTATCAGGGATCTACTACAGAAACACATAATTTTACCCGTCTGACAGCAAAATACTGCAGATGGTGGAAATCTGAAGTAAACAACACACAAAAAGTAAAAGCAGCCCATGTCTGGCAGCGTCTGTGGAGAGAGAAACAGAGTTTATGTTTTGAGTCCAATGACTTCTTCAGAAGACCTGAAGATTCAAAACGTTAACTCCGTTTCTTCCTCCCCACCACCACCCCCCCCACCCCCAACACAGACGCTTCCAGACCTGCCATGTATTTCCAGCATCCGCAGTATTTTATTCTTGGCCTGTATCCTTGCATCTTGAGGGGCCTCAGGAGCGTCAGAAGGTTTTTTAGAGTTGAAATTCACTCTTTCCTTCATCCGCGGATGAAATCTTAAACTGACGATGCCAACGCGTCAGAGTTCTGATCCGGGGATTTACCAAGGCAACTAAGGGCAGCTCTTTCCGAACCTCCTCCAGACCCACAATATTCAGGGCAATCAGCAGACGGATAAGTAAAATCAAGATGGAACTCGCCGAGCTTCACAGGCCAGAGTCCCAGGGATGCGGGGGTTGTATGTGCCTCACTTTTGTAAGCCCCCCCGCTCATTAAACTTGCACGCAGATGTTATGCATTATCGGCACGTTCAGAACTGCTTGACCATGGCTTTCCTCTCAAAAAACAACAATCTGACCAATGCCAAATAAAAGGGTTTACCTGCCCAGGAAAAACGCTATGTAAAACGTGGAGCTGTTCAAGTTAACAAACTGGAACAAAAACATTTTTAGCGTGAAACTGTTCTCCCACTCTGACTCAGTCCGAGGCTGTTCTGTAAAAGAGAGGAACAAAAATATTCAGGCCTCATTCCCAGGTTGTAGGAACCTTTTAATGACGGTTTTACACCAGAAAAAAAGAGTTTATCCTTACTTTTCTTGGCAGAGCAGACTCAAGGTGCCGAATGGCCTACTTTTGCTGCTATTTCATACTGATAGATATGCCGTAATGTGAATTTCTGTTTCGATAAATTACTCAGACCTGGAAGTTACTTCAGATAAAATCATCACCAAAGGCCAAAGCAGGAGGAAGTATTCGGGGTGTCAGTCCCTCCATCATCCTTCTAACCCTCCTCTTTCCCAATCCCACACAGTACCATAAGACCATAGAAAATAGGAGTGGGAGAAGGTCATTCTGCCCTCCGAGCCTGTCCTGCCATTCAATACGATCATGACTGACCCTCTATCTCAACACCGTACTCCCGCACTCTTCCCATAACCCTTGGCACCTTTAGAGTCCAGCAATCTGTTTCCTTGCCATAGTGCATTAGACGACTCTAGCTGTCATAGGACATTTCAGAGCATGGACAATTAGACATTTGTTTAAATGTGTATACATTTAAGACCCGATTTGAACCCGACTTGCCCAGGGGGTAGATTGGACTCTCTTTTAAACACATGGAGTCAATGGGCAGAGTGCGAAACAAAGGACAAGATTTATTCCTACTGGGCAGGTTAGGGTAAAACATGGGATTTTGGATACTTATATACTGGGAAGTGGTTAAGGAAGGTACAGCCCATGTGTCTCATTCAGTCTTAATGCACATGAACTTTGTAAGGCGAAAATATTTTCTCCATTTAATAATTGTTCTTAAATTGCCCCCTTCTGTACCAGCCAAAAAAAAAATCAAATTCCCCACACAATAAACTTAAAAAGATTTTAACTCTGCCATATGGGGGCACAGAATGGAGCCCAAGCTGCGGAGGGGAGTGGCAGAGGTGTGAGGTCATTTACAGCACAGAAGGGGGCCACTCGGCCCATCGAGTGCATGCCGGCTCCCCATGGAGCAATCCCGTCAGTTGCACTCAGCCGCTCAATCCCTGTAGCCCTGCAGGTTAATTTCCTTCAAGTGCCCATCCAATTGCAATTTACAATCATTGATCGTCACCCCTTGCACCCCCCCTGCCCCTCGTGGGCAGCGAGTTCCAGGTCATCGCCATGTCCTGTGTAAAAAAGGTTCCCCCTCACATTCCCCCTCATGCCTTAAGAGTGTGAGATGGTGCCGGTGGGGGTGGGGGTGGGGGGGGTAAATAAAAAAGTGGGAATTCACCCTCATGGCAGTCTCATCTACTCAGGATTACATCATGGGTAACATCAGCGTAAAGCTTTGATGTCGATCTCCTGGCTGTAAAGCAATGTACCACACTCAGGAATAGGAGAAATTAAACAACCTAAAACTAGGAAGGTAACAACAAGCTTGAGTCTGAACCTCTTCCAAGTTTAACATCTACAAATAAACCAGCACAAGACTTCTGTTATAATGGCTTATAGTTTTCATCCGAATGACATGCAAAATTTAAGTTAATTAGAAATAACGACAGGGGAGATGAATATTTTCTGGGGTTTTTTTTTTAAACACAGCGAGTTGTGATCTGGAATGCGCTACCTGAAAGGGCAGGAGAAGTAGATTCATTAGTAACCTTCAAAAAGGAAATTGGTTAAACACGTGGAGAAATTTTGCATCGCTATGGGGAAGGAGCTGAGGAGTGGGCTTTGGGACTGGGAGTGGATTGCTCTTTTAAAAAGAGTCGGTACAGGCACGATGGGCCGAATGGCCCCCTCCTGTGCTGTATCATTCTATCATCATTAAATCCTCAAAGACCATGGGGTTTGCCCTCAATAGGAAGCTGACTGGAGTTCATCACGAGAAGCTCATCCATTTCCATTAATTTTCCACCAATCGTCACAGTGATGGTTAATTCTACCTCGTGTCTTTGAGATTTCACTAACCCGCGTATTAACCTTCTCCGAAGTAAGCCATCAGTAGAAAGGCATAAGCACTTACCTAAATTGGTCAGAAGAAGAGCAACTTTCTCATATAGCTGAAAAATAAATATTTTAAATAAGTTATTGTTGAGACATAAAACTTGGTTGTGGCCAGTTCTCCCACGTCACTATGTGGTTTTACTTAATTGAGTAATGATGCTGAGCTCACAGCACGAGGTGTAACCAAACTCACAAGGGATAAATCAGGTGGAGGGTATCAGGAAACCCTTCAGAAGCCACTTTGCCAGCTCCCCACCCCCCACTTCTCAGTCACCCAGAGTTTGTGTTTAGTCAACTGCGGTGCTGGTGGGTTCTTGAAACTAAAGATTAAGCCAACTTGGCAGGTAGCAAGAACGAGCTAGGAACTGGTGACTTATCAAGTAGGAAGACTGACTAAGAGATGAAAGCCTCTGGGAGTGGGGGCTGTTCTCCAGAGGTGACTGACTTCAAAACAATTGAGGGGGTGGGGCAAAAACCCATTTCTCCCCAACTCTCCCCCAAACCCCTAACTGATGTCACCCTGTTTCGTGAAGCAACGAGAGTATATAACACATGTATATATTGTTATTATTATAATTGCAAATGGCAAAATATTTCTGGTTATTTGCACTATAAAAACATTGGGTGCAAGGGACACCAGAGAGAAGATTTAAGTTGCAATTTGTTTGAAGGGTGTTGAATCACTGGTTAGGAAATTGAATGGCTGATTCCCCACCTAATCATTTGGGAAACTGTCACATTTCTCTTTGGTTACCTCATTAGGTCCCCAACACCTGCTTTCCCATCATCTAGACCCAGGACCAGGAGCAGACCCATTCAGCCCTTCTGACCTGTTCTGCCAGCCAATTAGATCTGTACCTCAACTCCATATCCCTCAATTATCCCTGGCTCGTCAGCTCTGAAGAAGGGTCATACAGACTTGAAATGTTAACTCTATTTCTCTCTCCACAGATGCTGTCAGAACTGCTGAGTTTTTCTGTTCTTATTTCAGATTTCCAGCATCCACAGTATTTTGCTTTTATTCATATCCCTCAATATCCTTACCTAACAAAAATCCATCAACCTCAGTTTTTGAAATTCTCAGCTGACCTCCACCCTCAACAGCTTCTGCGGGAGATAGTCCCAGATTTCCATTATTCTTCGTGTGAAGAAGTTTTTCCTTTCATCACCCCTGAACGGCCTGGCTCTAAAATTGTGCTTCTTCCCCCTTGTTCTGGGCACTCCTCACCATAGTTTCTCCCCGTCTACCCCATCAAATCCTTAAATCACCTTTAACACCCTAGCCAGGTTGCTTCTTCAACTCAATGGAAAGCAAGCCTAGCCTTTCAACATAGCCTTAGTTTAACCCACTCAGCCCCAGCATTACGCTGGTGAATCTCCTCTCCAAGGTAAGATCAGGATCCTTCCCGAGATCCGGTACCCAGAACCAAATTACAGTTAGTCCCAAAAATCATCGAAATGCCCAGCCCAGGAAACATAGTGCTACAAATCCCACTGCAAGAACCCTGCTCTGCCTTCAGAGTCAGTTAAGGGAGGGTAGCCGGTTAAAATTTCCCATATCAATAATCGCTAAACCTCTTTCGCGGAATGGATGGTGCCTCACTGAATTGGATATTCAACCACAAGTGCAACTGACAAAGTTCACAATTAGCTCGTCTAATTAACCAGACTGATGTTCGGAATAATGATGGGCGGGGTTTTCCGGTCCCACCCACCGCGAAGTCAATGGACCTTTCGCTGGCCCATCAAATTCTCGTTCCATCCTTGACGATTCCCAAAGTGTGCGGGACCGGAAAATCCCACCCACTGAAAGGATTAGATTCAATCCATCCATATAGGTAACTCAAGTTAGTTGCGCTAGGAAGGCTCAGGGTTCACAGGTAAAAGTTACTCACACACAATTAAATTCAGCATTAGGAAGTGTTACTCTTCAGGGGAGTCAGCAACCAACAGAGCAAGTTTGATTATTTGAATTCACTGGAATCGAACAGCTGAGCTTCTACACCACCCTCACCCTGGTCTTTGAGAGCTGTGGCTCAGTTGGTAGCTCTCTCACCCGAGCGAGAAGGTTCCAGGTTCAAGTCCCATTCAGGGCTTGAGACCAAAAATCAAGGCTGACCCCCCAGTGCAGTACTGAAGGAGTGCTGCACTGTGGGAGATGCTGTCTTTCAGAGGAGGTGTTAAACCAAGGCCCCAAGGCTGCCTGGTTGGGAGAATGGAGTTCAGAATTTAGACCAAGACAGGTTTGAGGAACCAACTGTTCTTTCTGCAGCCTTCATTTTGGTGTGTTTGTAATCCATTGAATTCCATGGGGGCTGCACTCAGACATGTGCTCTCTGGGACCTTAAATGCAACAGGTGTCCTTGAGATGGTAAACATCCATCACCTTTCCGAAGGAAGATAGGGTGAGCCAAACTAGGAGAGAGGGTCCAAGATGATAACTATAACTGAGTAATCAGTAGACAGTGATCCTATGCTGTCTCTCATTTGAAGCCTTTAACTTGAGCAAGGCTATTGGGAAGGGTCAGTAAGGAGCAGAGATGACCAGCTGACAAAGGAGACTGACCGGTGACTTGTGAGGAAGGTTGATCTGCTGGACAGGCATTGCACTCAAAATAGTCAGTCAGTCAGTCACCAGCAGTCTCATCAATCTTAGCCAATTTAATTTTAAAACAATTCCAATTTTTAATGTTCTGGAATGGGCTACCCAAAAGGGTGTACTCAAAGGGGAGAAAAAAAAAAAAGCGGGCGACGGGGAAAGATCAGTGCAGGCAACACTCCACCGCAGACACAATGAGCCAAATGGCCTCTTCCTGTGCTGTAAGAGTATGAACTTGGCAACAGCAACACTAGAGGTGGGTGCCACAGAGGATTCATGGGCACAATCAGTGCTGTCACCCAGTGTTGGATTTTGGTAAAGAGAAGTGAATGGGAATTGCTATCTGACAGAAATCTGAGCTGCGGAACCCTTGGAAAATGCACAAATTGATTTAGGCATTGCCAACTGAAGTGCAGAAGCATGGCATTTCATGATATCAAAGTTGGGGACTGCTAATGCTGTAAATAGCTGATAGCTGCAAGCTGTTGTTGAGAAGTATGAGACAGAGTCATGCTCAAGATAAACTTAGGACATGACAGGGTCAAGGGAAGGGAGTGAAACACAGAAGGGAACTAAATGAGTAGCTACTGCTAGATGGCCTTGGGAGCTGATGGATTGAACAGAGGCAGCTATATGCTGAAACAGGCAGCTGGCTGAACAAGTGTGGCAATAAATTTACTCTTTGAACGAACACAGGTTGAGTTGATTCCCTGGCACAGGCGAGAGACGGTCTCCTCTGTATGGTAATAAAATTAGCCTGATTTATTTACGACTAAGTGTTGATGCCTTTACTTTGATAGTCTGCGACGCCAACTACAACAGAACATCCACAATACTCTGTGCATGTGGCTAGACCTGGACTGTTGGAATTGACAGCAGAGGTCCAATATGTTAAAGCTTCTGTAGCCGTACAAGGTATTTCCAGTTGGTGGATGCAGATTCAACAGTAAACTTTTTAAAAAGGAATTAGATAAAGACTTGAAAAGGAAACAATTTGCAGGGCTAAGGGGGAAAAAGGGCAGGGAAGTGGCATTAATGGGGCTGTACACTCAGAGGGCTGGCACAGGCATGATGGGCTGAATGGCTGCTAGGTTCTACAAACCAGAGCCTTGAATCAATTTAATCGCGTTCTGCAGTCTCAGCTGGTTCTGCTGAACAGGCAGCTTGCCAACGAGAACATAGGTTCAAAAAGGAAGAGAGATTTGCTGTCTCAATAACACAATATTGTCAGCAGTAAGAACAAAAGATCTATCCTTGCCCCTGTTGGCTTTCCTCACCTTTAACTTAAATCCTTTTACAGCTATGTTGTTAATTGAAAGATGTATTGAAGCAACAACTCAGGGATCAATTTTAGTGCCAATGTGACAACAAGATGGAGATTTTGTTTTAGTCTGGATTAGCATTCTTATATTAAATATAAAAATTATAAAACATAGTTCCAATTTAATTTCACAAATAACTGTTTGACCTCTGGGTTGATGTCTTCAATTTCATTTCTCTCCGATGAGCCTCAAAACAGGTTTCATTAAATGAAAAGGAATCTGGATCCATTATGAAACCAAAGTAGATCATTCACTGCAATCATTTCATCAAGTACCACTGCAATGCTTTTCCACAGAGATGACCAGACAAAATATATAAATAGTGCAAGACATGAGTTCGGTGCACTGCACAGCAGTGCAGGATAAACTTCTCTACAGAGTGTTCAAATGCAATTTAAATAACATTAGCATCTCTTTTCCAGACTAAGAGAGTTTACCATGTTCAGAAGCATGATGATGCAGAAGTTGATGCAGACTGCAGTTCCTGTTGTAGCAAGCTGCGAGTTATTCCTAATTAGAGCCCACTCGAATGCAGCAAAAATGCTCACAGTCACCACCCGATAAATGACGATTCCAAAGACAGCAGCAATCACCATACAGATCTAAAGAGAGGGAATTCAGAGACAGATTGTCAAATTTAAATCAATTAGCTGAAATGTTATCGGTCTCAATTGAAAAGGAAAGGTGGGGTCTGATTCATGGCTTGGGGAAACCATTAGCCACTTGCCTATTACTGGGTCAGGGTGCTGGAATTCCCTTCCCAACACCACAGCACCTTCACCACCTTGACTGCAGCAGTGTTCATGAAGGCAGCTCATCACCACCTCCACAAGGGGCAACTGGGATGGCCAATAAATACCAGCCTTGCCAGCGACACCCACATTCCATTGACCAATCACAACGCTCAATCTCTATCAATGAGTCTGCAACAGGCTCAGCCATGATAGTGAGAGAAAAGCCCCCAGTGGAGGAGAGCTTTGGGACCCATAGGCTCAAGGTCACGCGTTCCTCCCCAGACACACTCCAATCACCACATGTCATGTCTTATTACTCACATACTAAAGCTAGCATTTTCGATTTCGGAACTTTCTGGCTGTCCTTCCACTGACATGGCACATCCCTACGTATCCTCAGTTCAAAAGAATTATTTTATCCTGTTTGATTGCATTAGGAAGACTGACTATTCCTATAAACTAGAGCAGAGAAAGACATTTATACACTTTCAACTGCATCAGGAATTAGTCAAATTCTGAACTCGTTGTCCATGAGCTAAGTTATTGATAACCCAATTTTGTTGACAGATTCAGTCACAGCTCTTAAAAAAAAATGCATTGGAGATTTAATTCCTGCCAATGCAGTCAACATGGTGAATGATGGGTCTAGCATGAACAATCTCTTCATGTCATCCTACTGAAGGATTAGCTAGGATTAATGTTAACAGCACATGGCAGAGAGGAGGACTGTCTAAGCAGCTAATACTTTGGAAACCTGCGCCTCACAGGCCACACAATGATAATCTCAGGCATTTGCATAGCTTTTTTTCTTTATTCTTTCATGGGATATGGGTGTCACTGGCAAGGCCAGGATTTGTTGCCCATCCCTAATTGCCCTTCAACTGAGTTGCTTGCTAGACCATTCCAGAGGGCAGTTAAAAGTCAACCACATTGTTGTGGGTCTGGAGTCGCATGTAGACCAGACTGGGTAAAGATGGCAGATTTCCTTCCCTAAAAAAGGACATTAGTGAACCAGAAGGGCTTTTATGACAATTGACGGTAGCTTCATGGTCACCAAGACTGAGATTGGCCTTACAATTCCAGATTTATCAATTGGAATTTAAAATTCCACCAGCTGCCATGGTGGGTTTTAACCCCATGTCTCAAGAGCACTGACCTGGGCCTCTGAATTATTAGCCCACTCTCGGCCACCATCTCTCACATATCTCCATACTGTAAAAGAAAAAAGGACCAAGAGCCCTGGAGAAAGTGCAAAGATCAACAAGAATGGTGCCAGAACGGAGGAGGTTTGCGCTACCGAGAAAGATGAAACAAATCAGAGCTTTCCGCTTGAGAAAAGAGCGGGCTTAGAGCTGATCGAGGTCTTTAAAATTATGAATGGTACGGACAGGGTAGACCTGGAGAAAATGTTTCCACTAGTGGGAGAATCCAAAACCTAAACACAAGAGAGAGAGTTACTAATTAATCCAGTCGGAAAACGAGGAGAAATTTCTTTACCCAGAGAGTGACTAGAAGGTGGAATCCGCTATGACAGGCAAATAGCTTCAATATTTTCAGACAAGTGCATGAGAGAAAAGAGGATGGAAGGATAGGCTGAGATGAAGCAGATGGAATGGGAGGAGACACAGGCAGAGCAGGGGCTTGTGGGTTGAACTGCCTTTCCTCTGGAGTTTATTCTATGTAAGCCGATGTTATGTAATTGACTAACCATGAAAAATATTCCAGAAGCTGATACAATGATTCTGCTGCATTTGTCTGTGAAAGCTTGATAAGGCTCTGGTTTTCCAGATATGGGATTCATCTGTTCCTCCTTGGAATACTTTGCTTCAAACTGGGGCCGGATTTCTTCCTGCAGGAAAGAGATAAACATTTCCAGTTCTTAAAGCCCCTGTTGGTTCAGACTCTGCAATAGGGTAAAAAACTCAGTTGGAATTCCTGACCTGTGTGGCCCTGACCCCTGCAACAGCACAGAACCGCCCCGCTGACAGTGCTGCACTCCCCTGGCTCTGCCCCATCCTCGCCGACAGTGCTGCACTCCCCTGGTTCTGCCCCTTCCTCGCCGACAGTGCTGCACTCCCCTGGTTCTGCCCCTTCCTCGCCGACAGTGCTGCACTCCCCTGGTTCTGCCCCTTCCTCGCCGACAGTGCTGCACTCCCCTGGTTCTGCCCCTTCCTCGCCGACAGTGCTGCACTCCCCTGGTTCTGCCCCTTCCTCGCCGACAGTGCTGCACTCCCCTGGTTCTGCCCCTTCCTCGCCGACAGTGCTGCACTCCCCTGGTTCTGCCCCTTCCTCGCCGACAGTGCTGCACTCCCCTGGTTCTGCCCCTTCCTCGCCGACAGTGCTGCACTCCCCTGGTTCTTCCCCTTCCTCGCCGACAGTGCTGCACTCCCCTGGTTCTGCCCCTTCCTCGCCGACAGTGCTGCACTCCCCTGGTTCTGCCCCTTCCTCGCCGACAGTGCTGCACTCCCCTGGTTCTGCCCCTTCCTCGCCGACAGTGCAGCACTCCCCTGGTTCTGCCCCATCCTCGCCGACAGTGCAGCACTCCACTGGCATTGCCCCTTCCCCATTGACAGTGCAGCACTCCCCTGGCATTGCCCCCTCCCCACCGACAGCACGACATCCCCCAGCACTGCCCCCGCCGACAGCGTGATGTTCCGACAGTGCCATCCTCCCCACCAACGGCGCTCCTCAGGCGTAACCCACCCTGGCGCTGTCCTTTGCTGCTCACACCAACAGCACAGCACTCCCTCAGCGCTGGTGCTGTATGTATTCAAGTCTCTGAAATGGGTCTTGAACGCACAACCTCCTGACTCGGCAAGAAAAGAAAGAGCTGCCAGCAGAAGCATGGCTGAAAGCTGATCAGTTCTGACCATTTTGGATCATCACGTGATTCTGTGATTTTAATTAATCGGACATTTGAGCCAATCAGCTTTCCTGAGGGGGAACCAGTAAACCTCATGACTTAATTCCATTGACCCACTGGAACTGCTGGCTTCTACATCTTTAAAAAATATTCGGCTTCCCTCAAGCACAGTCAAGTTTAGAACGTGTGATTGACAGTTCTCCAGGTTTTAGTTACTCGTCACTAACCTCCTCCTCTTCCCAGTCAATCAAATCCCAGTCATAAGCAATAACTGCTCGTCTCCGTTTCCAAAACTCCAGGAACACATTGGCTGAGGCAAGACAGAGAGGAGAGATGAGGTTAGATTCAAAGGCCCCCCAGAGGCCACAAAACCTCAGCATTTATTAGGTTCTCACGGAGAAAGAGATCAAAGGGGAGCTTTTATCATTTCTATGCGGAACTAAAACGCTTTGTTGGTTAATAAATCAAGACAAGATGAAGCTTGTTCAAAGCGGAGCTTGCACACGATCAGATGTCACTGCAACGTGCTGTCTTTCTACAATTAAGAAGCGAGAACATATACGAAAACACAAATTAAGAACAGTAGGTCACTTGGCCCCTCGAGCCTGCTCTTCCATTCAATAAGATCATGCTGTGATTTTACCTCAACTCCACACTCCCATCTCCCCGGATAACCTTTCACCCCCTTGCTATCAATAATCTATCCACCTCTGCCTTAAAAATAATCAAAGACTTCGTTTCCACCCATTTTAGATGAAGAGAGTTCCAAAGACTCATGACCCTCTTATCTTAAATGGGCAACACAGACCCCTCTGCACCTCAGAGCTCGGCAATCTCTCACCAATTAGACAATATGCTTCTTTTTTTATTCTTCCTGCAAAATGGACAATTTCACACGTGCCCATATTATACCCCATTTGCCAGGTCTTTGCCCACTCATTTAACCCAGCTATATCCCTTTGTAGCCTCTTTGTGTCCTCCTCACAACTTACTTTCTATCAATCTTTATGCAAATTTAGCAACCATACCTTCGGTCCCTTCATCAAAGTCATTTATATGTAAATTGTAAAGAGTTGAGGCCCCAGCACTGATCTCTGTGGCACACCACTCGTTAGAAAGTGACCTGTTTATATCTACTGTTTTCTGTTAGCTAACCAATCTCCTATCCATGTCAACGTGTTAGCCTCTACACCATGAGCTTTTATTTTCAGCAATAACCTTTGACCTTATCGAATGCCTTCTGGAAATCAGAGTACAGCACATCCCCTGGATCCCCCTTTATCCACAGCACATGTTACTTCTTCAAAGAACTCCAATAAACATGATACCCCTTTCACAAAACCATGTTGACTTTGCCTGGCTACCTTGAATTTTTCCTAAGTGCTCAGCTATAATGTCTTTAATAAAAGCTTCTAACATTTTCCCTATGACCGGTGTTAAGTTAACTGGCCTGTAGTTACCTGCTTTCTAACCCCCTCCCTTTTTGAATAAAGGGGTTACATTTGCTATTTCCCAATCTAAATGGAACCTTCCCCGAATCTAGGGAATTTTGGAAAATTAATATCAAAGCGTCAACTGTCTCACTAGCCACTTCTTTTAAGACTCTAGGCTGAAGTCTATCAGGACCCAGGGACTTGTGCTAAGTACCACTTCCCTGGTGATTGTAATTTTCTCAAGCTCCTCCCTCCCTCCCAATTCCTGAATTACACCCATTTTTGGAATGTTACTTGTACCCTGTATAGTGAAGATGGATGCAAAATACCGGCTCAATTTATCTGCCATCTCCTTATTTCCATTATTAATTCCCCAGACTCACTATAGCACCCACGCTCACTTTGTTAATTGTTTTTAAATATCTTTAGAAACTCTTAGTACCTGTCTTTATACTTCTAACTAGCTTTCTCTCATTCCCTCCTTAATGTTATAGTCATCCTCTGCTGTTTTTTTAATATTCTGTCCAGCCATCCAATTAAATGCTTTTTTCTTAAGTTTGGTACCATCGTTAACTTTTTTTCATTGATGAATGACGGGTCCTCCCCTTGGATTGTTCTTCTCATTGGAATGCATCTATTCGTATATTCCAAAATACCCCCTTAAATGTTTGTGACGGCATCTCTATTGACTTATCCATTAACCTAATTTGCCAGTTCACTTTAGCTGCATTCTGCTTTCATCCCTCATAATTGTCCTGATTCAAGTTGAAAATACTAATTTTAGACCCACTGTTCTCTCCCTCAAACTGCATGTAAAATTCAATCATATTATGATCATTGCTACCTAGGAGGCACCTTCACTATGAGGTCATTAATTTACTCATCTCATTGCGCAACACCATGTGCTTACTGTTAAGGGTACACCATTCCCATAAGTGACTTCTTTGTCTTGATCATTTTTCATCTCTAACCAAACCACTTGGTCTCCTGAATTTACATCTTTACATCATCCCTCACTAATGAGGCTAATACCATCATGAATGAATAGGGCCACCCCTCCACCTTTTCCTAGCTTCCCCTCTTTCCTAAATGTCATATACCCTTCAATATTCAGACCCCAATCCATGTCATCCTGTAGTCACGTCTCTGTAGTGGCTATCAGATTGTACTTATTTCTAGTTGTACTCAGTTCATTTGTTTTGTTTTAAATGCTACATGCATTCAGATTCAGAGCCTTTAGTTTTGTCCTTTTAGTTTTGTAACCTCTAGCCTTATCTGATTTACTTTTCTGTCCCTTCCAGTCATGATCTCTTTTGTCAGTTCCCATATTAATACCTGTTTCTGTTGCCTTGTCTCTACTCCTTGATTTACCACATCTTCCCAAATGTGATCCCTTGCCCCCACCATTTAGTTTAAAAACCCTCTCCACCTCCCTAGTTATGCAGCTCGCTAGAACACTGGTCCCAGCATGGTTCAGGTGTAGAATGTCCCAACAGTACAGCCCCCCCACTTTCCCTAATATGATGCCATTGCCCCACCAACCAGAACTCACTTCTCCCGCATCAGACTTTGAGCCACACATTCGTGTCTCTAATTTTACTGACCCGACGCCATTTTGCACATGACTCAGGTAATAATCCAGAGATTATCGCCTTTGAGGTTCTGCTTTTTAATTCCATGCCTGACTCCAAACTGGCTATGCAGAACCTCTTTCCTCGTCCTGCCTATCCTACATGGACCACAACGATTGGATCCTTCCCCTCCCGCTGCAAGTTCCTCGCCAGGCCTGAGCAGATGTCCCAAACCCTGACACTGGGCAATGCAGGATTCTGGATTCTCGCTCTTGGCTGCAGAGAACAGTGTCTATCACCCTGTCTTTACCGTCCCCTATTATCATGACATTCCTTTTTGCTCCCCCTGCTTGAACAGCTTCCTATACCATGATGCTGTGGCCAACCAGCTCATCCATCTTGCAGGCCTCACTTTTGGCCACACAGGTTATGAGCACCTCAAACCAGTTGGACAACCGTGAAGTCTGAGGCTCCTCCACTACTGGCGGCTCTGTCCCTTTACCTGCCTCATTGACAGTCACATCCTCCTGTCCCTCACTGCTGACCAAAACAGATAGCCCTCTTCTAAGAGCCTGAGATGCTTGGCAAAAAAAAACAGAAGAGATAAGGCTTTTTTAAAAAAATATAAATAAAAATCGTGAGTTATGATGATCTGGACCGTGCTGCCTAAGAGGCCGGTGGAGGTAAATTCAATAGGATCTTACAAAAGGGATTTCAATAAATTCTTAAAAAGGAAATAGCTGCAGGACTAGAGGGAAAGAGCAGGGGAGTGGGAATAATTGGATAGCTCTTTCAAAGAGCTGGAAGAAGCACAATGGGCCAGACGGCCTCCTTCTGTAGTATATAATTGTGCAGAAATGGACAGACAGCACATGATTTGTACCTGGTAGCAGTTGGGAACAAAAAAGACTGCAAATGGAACTTGAACAGGTGTAACGCACTTGATATGAAAAACATGGGGCTTTTAAATGCCCCCACCTCCCCCCACAACCAGCCTTGCAGGTTTACCCGGGGACCCGTGTCTGCCAAGTTGTACTCAGCTCTGGATTTTTGTTCCACTTCCTTCTCGCTGACACCTGAACTCTGATTGATAAACACAACAAACATTGTCCATTCAATATGCCCACATCTAGACCAAGGCATGCTTTAAAAAAGAAACAATATAAATCAACAAACTTTACTTTGGGAAAGGTGAAGGAGCTGTGTCCTGCACTTTTGTATAGTGTCTACAGGTCCTGATTTTAACTTTAATGTTTTGGGCAGGTTTGTGGGTTGGGATAGAACTCAACAGGCTCAGCAGCTATTCTCTAGAAAAGAGCGAATGGAGGGGTTGATCTAATCGAGGTCTTTAACATTATGGTTAAGTTTGATAGGGTAGACGTCGAGAAGATTTTTCCACTTTTGGGTGAGACCAGGAGCCAGAAATCTAAGGATTCAGGAGAAGCCTCTTCAGCCAGAGCATGGCAAGAATGTGGAACATACTACAACAGAGAGCAGGGAGAGATTGAGATGAATAATATAGATACATTTAAGAGGAAGCTGATAAACACATGAGGTAGAAAGGAATAGAAGGACATGGTGATAGGATGAGATGAAGAGGGGTGGGAGGAGACTGTGGAGCATAAGACACCAGCACAGACCAATGAGGTCAAATAGCCTTTTTATGGACTATAAGTACAATGTATTCACCATTATTTACACCTGATTTCAAGCCAACTTTACACCCTCATGCATATTAGACCTTGAATACTTAACAGACACTCAAAATGCCCAGATTCCACCTCTGCCAAAGAAAGCAAGTCAATTAAAAGATTGAAAATTAACTTCCAAGATTGTATTGTTGACACGGATTTGGGTCAGTGAGAGCACAGGTCAGGGTGAGATTATAACTTCAGCTCTGCAATCCATTAGTAAGAATGCTTAGTGGCTTTGGGGCCTCATGAAATGACCTCTTAACTCCATCCTGTCATGGCTGTGGAGTGGGGAAGGAGCAACACTGCCCGAACGCAACTTTATTTTAGAGAGTGATGTTTAATTATGACAAAGCAGATGTTTTCCACATCAATGCCTTGATAATATACACATTTTGGTGGTGTGGTATCAAAATTATAGCAATATAAAAATCAACGGTGAAGGAAAATCAGGCAACCTGTAAAACCAGCTGTCAATTTGCTAATGGCACCCACCGCCCCCCCGCCGACCCCCACCCCCTCAAGCTCCATTTCTATCCCATAATTTCCTCAGCAGCAGGAACCTTACCCCACACAGCCATGAAAACAGCAAAGAATACAGTTGCTCCATTGTCAAAGAGATGAGTCACCTGCAAATGGAAAACATTCTTTCATTATTGGACACATTAGGAATTAGCCAACTTCTCTTTGGGATCGAACTTTCCACACATCCCACAATGCACCGCCAATAACACTGCCCATTTCCTGCCTAAGCTCAATAAACAGATTTCTGAAAATTTCATTTTCTCCTCAGAACCTTGAAACAACCTGCTTCAGTAAAACTGCCGGACGTTGTTTAAATGACTGTGCTTGAAATATGATATTCACTTGAAGTATTCAGAGCTTTCCAATGTCCCTTTGGAATACCAAATGGAAAGTACAGGATAATTTGGCCATCAGTCATAGATCTGAGAGGAAAACAAGCGTGTCGCAGTCACATTACTGGACTAATAATCCAGAGGCCTGGACGACTAACTCAGGGAACCAACCCCTAGCAGCTCGTGGAAAATTATTAAACCCTCCACAATACAGATTGAGAGTCTGTCTAACTGAATTCAATCTGGAAATAAATTTCTGGTCTCAGTAAAAATGACTATGAAGTTGTTATATTGATGTAAAAAAAACTCAACTGGTTCACAAATGTCCTACAGGGAAGAACCTGTTGTCCTTACCTGGTCTGGACCTGCGATTCCAGTCTCAAACCAATGTGATTGACTGTCTTTCACACTAGTGTATTGGAAACCTGGAACTCCCTTTCTCTAAAGGCTGTGGATGCAGAGGGGCAGCTGAAATCGATAGATTTCCTTGGGCAAGTGATATGGAGCAAAGACCAAGTTGAGGTGCACCTATGGTATGACCCGACTGAATGACCCGATTGAATGGCAGAGCTGGTTCCCGCAGGCCAAATGGCCTCCTCCTGTTAATGGGGAAGGTTTGGCAATCATCTGCTCTGAAGATCATCCTTCTTTAAATAGCCTTGAAGGCACAAGTCCCCTTTTTTTCCAAGAGAGCATCATATTGATTTTACAGACGCTGTTGCTGATACAGACTGCTGAGAGGTTTACAGCCATTCATAATGGGCATGAACTGAACTCTGCTGGCTCGCTGGACCTGATCTGTGTTTGTGTGCAGTTCCAATAATTGGTATATGGCCTTATGGTTTACGGATAAAGAACCCTCGGTCCTTGCGGTATTTTAGCTCTTGTGTAAGAACTGGAAGACAGACACACAGAGTGCTGGAAATGCTCAGCTAGTCAGACAGTGGAGAGAGGAACAGAGCTAACATTTTAGATTGCTCATCTATCATCAGTACTCTGTTCTGCCAAAAATAATTCATCGACCCAAAACAGTTTCTTGCTCCACAGCCTGACCAGAGTGCTCCAGCTTTTTCAGTTTTTATTTTGCATTATATTAGCTCTCGCTAGTTAGTGTGTTGATAAGCCCAGGAACAGTGCTCTATAAATTTTTCACTGTGACCTTCCTGATGGAGATATTGCACTCCACAGATTTCAACCTGCACTGAAACGACTAAAAAAAACAACGGAAGAAGATAGGCCTGAATTCCCCTCACAAAAATCTCTGGAACACTCTCCTCTTAAAAAAAGCTGCCAAGACTGGGAGCAGGTTGTCACAGAGTTAGGCTAACTCCAGAGACGTGTAAAAATGGTGGGCAGGGCCCAGGTGCAGAAGTCCAGCCCCCATTTCCAACAGATCCCATTTTTTTCCTGGCAGGGGAAGGGGGCAGGGTGTGAACTACACAGGCAGAAAACCCAAACTCAGCAGGGCCATTTGAAATTAGTGCTGAGTTCAAAAAGATCCCATTCGGCTGTTTCAAGAGCCTTAACCTGTAGTATGGGAGTCATGATTCTTGAAGGGTGAACGAAGTCTGTTTTAAGTGTCATGATCTGCAGTCTTTTAAATCCCCAACTCTTTAAATGTTAAAAAAAAATAGGTAAAGCTGTCAAAATTTAAGGTATAAACACCCTCTGCTGGACTGCTTCGATTAACACGCCATCTGATGTAGGTTAGAATAAACCATTACCATCTGTTCCATTTCAATAGATTTCTTTGATGACATTTCCCAAAGTATGTTATTACAGCGGAGATGATTTTCCCAAGTTCCTCTTTAAAGACCATGGCATACTTTTAAAGTGGTAACCCACTTGTTCTCAACTGGCATATTTCAGCTCATTCTAACTTAAATCTCATTTAATCAGTTTCACCCCAGGAAGCCTGCCCCTTACCTGCTACCACCATCAAGGGTAGCTTTGCTGATTGGCTTCCATAATGGACAATCACTCTGCTTCTGCCTTTTACTTGAATGTCTTCACCTGTATATATGTTTTTGGTTTGGCAGCTGTTTCTTCTAAACTTAATTGATATTCACCATTATTCAAATATTTGAAGGTATGTTCCCCAATTACTGTAGTGGAAGCTCCTGTGTCCACTTCCATTCTAACAGGTTTTGCCATTTACTTTCACTGTGACAAATATTGGTTCTGTCTTTCCAACTTTCAGATTGAACAATGAGTAAAGGTTGGAAATTGATGTTTCAGCCTCTTCTACATTGTAGATCTCACTGGGCGTTTTCTTTTACTTGCAAGTTTGCTTGAATCTTTCCTCATTAGATGTCCATTTCTGTGAAAATATCATTTGTTTTTTTAAACTGCCAATCGTTAAAAGACTGCTCATTTCCACCTCTATTGAAATTATTCTTCAATTTGGCTGCTAAGTTAATTTTTCCTTACTTTTCAGCTAGCCGGGGGTTTTTTTCCCGCTTCTCGGCAGTCTTGCATCTATATGCCCTTTTTGGCTGGGGTTTTCTGCCCGATGTGGAGGGTGGCGCCATTTTGCATGCCCTGTGTTGCCTTTGAATCTCTTACTGCGCTTTCCATGGCCAGCGCTCTCTAGCGCCTACTTGAAATCCAGATTCACTTTGGACAATAATCTCTTCTGAATCGTGCCCTCATCCACACCACACACTAAACGCTCTCTGAGCACGTCGTTTAGAGATGTACCAAACTCACAACGTTCTGTTAACTGCTTCACATTTGCCACGTAGCATGCAATTGTCTCACCCGGGGCTCTATTGTGGTTGCCTAGGATCCGCTTCCAGGGTTGGCGGGCCTAACTCTATCCTACCTCTGAGAGAAAATTGGGCGGGACAGGACCATTTAAACCGAGGCAGGCCTGCAATGTTGCGAAATCTCAGCCTCAGTATTGAAAATCTGGCCCTGGGAACCAATGAAAGTGTCTAAAAGGAAATGGGTAGATTTTTGTTGAAGGGTATTATGGATTGCAGACCTGAAGCAGGTAGATGGAGTCAAGTGAAAGCTCAGCCTTTCTCTAACAGAGCAGGCTCGAGGGGCTGAATGTCCTTGGGTCCTACACCCCTTAAATTCCTTAAGCACAACAAATGCTCAAGATCAGCTTTGGTTAATCAATCTTTGGATTCTTCCCTTTTTTTTCCAAATGGCAAAGATTTAACAAACAAAACTATAAGTCAATCCTCTTTCATGCTGACCATGTTCCAACTCAATGGGAAGAGGAAGTTTAACTTCCAGTATAAACCGGACACACTTTAAACACCAGGTCCAGCTTTGGCTTAGGATAGAATGGTTTCCGTAACAAGCAAATGCTCCAAAATACCTTGTAGTAGTTGTAAATCTACCCACTATTCCTTAACTTTTTTTTTGCATCGTCATTAAACCAGATTTGGTAGAATACCATACCTTGGCATATACACAGCTGTATGACAACCGCATGTAGCGGCAATGCTGGTCACAGAGAGGACACATAATTATTTCTGTTGCTTGGCAGATTTCTTTACTAGAAGAAAGAAGAGACATGACATTACATTGAAGGTATGGAGTTAATACAGGAGGGACCACTGATGAGAGACTCAAATTACATGGCGAGACCTAGAAATGGTCACCTTAGGGCACGACAAGTTAAAGGGGCGATTTGTTAAAGGAGTTTAAAATCATGAAAGGTTTAGACAAAGTAAATAAGGAGAAACTGTTTCCAGTGGCAGGAGGGCTGGCAACCAGAGGACAGATTGAAAGCAATTGGCAAAGAAAAGGGGAGAATAAAAAATTCTGAGTTATAATGATTTGGACTGCGCTGCGTGTAGATTCAATATCAACTTTTAAAATAGGAATTGGAGAACTATTTGGAAAGGGTAACATTTTCGGGGCTCCAGGGAACAGCAAGGGGAGTCGAACTAATTGGATAGCTCTTTTGAAGGGCCAGCACAGATATAATGGGTTGAATGGTCTCCTTGTGTGCTGCATCTACTTTCACAGCATTGGATTGATCAAAACCAGTAAAAGAGAAATGCTAAATTCTGGAGGAGGGGGATGAACAAATAAAAAAGTGACAAATTTTTCTAAACTAAAATGGCAAGATACTTCATTTCTCGTTATTGATAATCTATGCTTTACTTATGGTGAAATTGATACCGTGCCTACACAGATCATCAGAAACAGTTCAGCAACTGATATCATCCTTGCTGCTAGCCAACAGCGCACTACATGTAAATATCCAACTGATTCAGAGCAATTTATCCTTCAAAATATTTTAGAAAAGTAACTAATGCAGGTGACGTGCTGGTGATGTGAACTAAACTATATTTGGAACAAAAGGAGATTTGCATTGCAAAGATTGACAGTAGGTCCAGGGTGAGAAATTGAGCGGAGAGCTCCTTGTGCATTTTAGCAGGAAGCTGGACGTATGAATAAAAAAAGTGGCTGGGTATAAAATCCATCAGGGCTCACTGTCACAGAGTCAGGGTTATACAGCACAGAAACAGGCCCTTCGGCCTTGTGTCCAGGCTGGCCATCAAGCACCTATCTATTTTAATCCCATCTTCCAGCACTTGGCCCGTAGCTCTGTATATTCCAGCCACCTGTGACCAGGGTTTAGCAAATACATTTTCACTTTTCCTCACCTGCTTTTTATGCCAAAGTATGTAGAGATTACAATTGTATTTATATAGCGACTTTCATGACCCCAGGACAACCCAAAGCATGTCACACCTAGTGACATACTTTTTCAAGTGAAATGACTATTGTTAATGTAGAAAAGGTGGTAGCCAATTTATGCACAGCAAGCTCCCAGAGGCAGCAATGTGATAATGACCATACAATCTAAGCGGCATTGGTTGAGGGGTAAATATTGGCCAGAAACACTAGAGAAAACTCTCCCTCTTAAAGTAGAGCCACACAATCTTTTACGCCCACCCTAAAGGGCAGACGTGGCCATGACTTAACATCTCATTCAAAAGATGGCAGCTCTGACAGTGCAGCACTCCGTGTACTGCAATGGCAGCGTCTGCTTGGATTTTGTGCTCAAATCTCTGGAGCGGGACTTGAGCCCATGAACTTCTGACTCAAAGATGAGTGTGCACTTTCCACTGAGCCGCAGCTAACAACAATCATCTGGCTAGGTCACAAATTTTCAATGCCTGCACAATTTCAACAACAAAAAACACGTCCAAGTTCACCCTGTTTTAAAGCAACACTTTAAATGCAACTTAATCCCATCGAAGACCAAATGAAAAAAAAAATCCCCAAACATGAATTCTCATCCTTACCTTACTTGGCAGTAATCAAGAGTGAAAACTCCATACAAGAACACTAGTAAGCCAACAATGGCAGCTGGGAATAGCATTCCAGTGTACCAGCCTAACCAGGCAAAGTATAAACCAATCTTCTCACCAAAATAGCGCCTGCAAACATCGAAGGAAACAGATTATTGGTGAGACACGGAAGGCGAGAAGCCACTAATCTACATACCTCTAGATCGAGTTTCCAATGCACCGATAACCGTTAAATAAACGAACTCTGGTTTCCCAATTCAAGGAGACAATGATGGCAAACTCACTATAGCATGGAAAGTGAAACGTGGAACCCTTTTAGGCTTCGTCTACAATGCCTTGGATTACACCAAACACAGGTTGGCGGGACTTGCTCCATTGGAAGCGGAAATTTTCGAAACAGCCAAAGGAACTCAAGAACAGAAAGAAAATGGTTCAGGCTACAGTTGAAGCCAACGTTAATGCTGGCATCTAAGGAACGTGGAGAAGACGACTTGAAAATTCCTTGAACTGTGAGGCTATCCATGGATAACCACCTGTATTTATTTCGTCCCAGAAAAAAAAGGAAAATGACATGACAGGTCAGTCATGGTGCTCAAAGCAATGCAGGTAAAGTTGAAATGAAACACATCTATCAAACAAGGGAAGACCATTAGGCCCAAAAGGCTTACTGTGTCTGATTAAAACAAGAACAGGCTGTCACATCTAAAGTGTCCTGTTATCCTGGATTTCCTCATTTTACAAAAAGTCATTGATCTTTTCCTAACTTTCAGTTTGCAGCTTTCAGCAAAAACCTGTGCTGTTAATTCCTTTATGAGCTATCCCTTTGCCAGTGGTGCCCTGGCTTTGAAAGCTTGGCAGACAACATGTTTTGTGTTGCTGAACTTGGCTCTCTTTAATGTTCTCATTATTTTAAAAGGTATATGTTGCATTAATGCAATAACCAGTACAATATACAATACTGTGCCACACAAGTCAAAGAGTTTAAGTCAAAGTAAACTCAATGGCATTATAAACATTTAAATTGGCCAAAGTTTCATCACTGCAGTAAGTTCTAGCTCTCTTGCTGAGAAAGTGAAGCTGCTTTAACACCCAAGCTGGTTAGTGTAAATCCAAAACTGATTTTGCACCAACTTGGAGGTGACAGAGACTAATGATTCCAAAGTGAAGCTGAGCGGGTCTACCACTGCCAAACCGCCAGGGATCTCTGGTAAAGTGCTAGACCCTGACATATTTCTATAATGGGACCACAGTATTACTGAAAAGGCAAACTACCTCACACCAAAGTACAACTGCAGTGTGAACAAGCCTTTTAAGTTCAATTTCATGCTCCTTTTCCCCTGGATAAGCAAATCTGAGATTTGAAGTACTTATTTGAGAAACGTATTCATAGAAGTCTGGATCCAATGTATCCAATCTCAATTCTGAAGGTCTTTGGTGCTTCTTGTGGACCAGAAACAAGTTTTTGTAAGTGATCGATCAGCTCACCCACTGGCACTAATTCAGAGTTCGCAGGTTAGAGTCAAACATGCAATAGCTAGTTGGCAACCCTTTCCGCATCTCTCTTGCTTAGATCCAACAGAAATAACAATGTGGAGAAATATGAAAGGGCTGCTACTCGCTATGGGTCGTTTTAGTCTCGTGCAAAGTCAGGACCTACTCCAAAGTAACTGTCCTCAAGGTTCTCGTAAGCTGCCCTGCACGCCACTGTATGATATTTCTCAATGTTGTAAATATTTCACCACTTCCTCTAGGAAACAGCACAAAACCACTAATCTCCAAAATCCATTTGTCAAACTCAACTCAATGTGGAGGTTAACATAAGCCTCTGAAATATTAGGATGCTCTCTGTAGCTGTTTTTATTTGGTGATATTTCCTGCACTTAACCAACTTCTTCCAGGGAATGTAAATTAAAACAAAAGAAATCATTGTCAATAGCTAATGGTAAAATCTTCTGAATCGTAAGTGAGGAACCATGAAGGAGCAGAGTGATTTAAGGGTCCATGTACATGAATCTTTAAAAGCTAAACTATTATGATTGTGTTCTCCTTTATCCCAAAGGGGGATAGATTACAAAGGGGTGAAAGACATGGACTTTCATGGGCCACAGGGACCGCAGCGGTTCAAGGCAGCAGCTCACCACCACCTTCACAAGGGTAACTAGGGTTGGGTAATAAATGTTGGCCCAGCCAGTGACTTCCAGGTCCCATGAATGAATAAATAATAAAAAAAAATCAAGTTACAGCTGTATAAATTTTTGTTTAGACTGCACCTGGAGTAACTGTGTTCAGTTCAGAGCACCGCACCTCAGGAAGGATTTATTGGCCATGGAGGGGGTGCAGCACTGATTCACCTAACGAAGACAGGGTTGCAAAGACTAGGCTTGTATTTCCTCCAATTATGGAATATTAAGGGATGGTCCAATTGAGGTGTTTAAGATGATTAAAGGATTCGATTGGGTAGATAGAAAGAAACTAATTATGTTGGGGGGTGTCCAGAGCAAGAGGACAAAACCTTAAAAATGAGAGCTAGGCTGTTCAGCAGTGATATCAGGAAGCACTTCTTCACACAAAGGGTAGTTGGAATCTAGAAATCTCCCCTCCAAAAGTTAAGGCTCGGGAGGGGGAGGGAGTAAGGGGCAGTGGACTTCAATGGAAAATTTCAAACATGAGGTTGATAAGATTTTGGTTGGGCAAGGGCATTAATAGAAATGGAACCAGTGCAGGTAGATGAGAGTTGAGATACAAATCAAATACCATCTACCTACCAGAATGGTGGAACGGGATAAATAAGCTAATGGCTTCTTCCTGATCCTTATGTTCTGAAGCAGACAAAAGAAACTCGCAATGCAGGGATGAATCTCCCTTTACAAGACAAGACTTGCTGCAGGAACAAAAACAGGTCCAATTGTAGCTCCTGTGAATTTGCCTGTTTTGGTTCTAGATCAATGCAATGGGCTGGTTATATCACTGGTACTATAAACTTGTGATTGGGACCTGTATAAGGTGGTGCATAACCAATGGAGGTAAATTATACTGTCACCATTCACAACCTTGCTGCTCAATGATCAGAAGTCTCACATGTGGAACTACAATGGCAGAGTCTCTCTCATAGGAACTAGTCTTGTGCCTCTCACTGTACTAGGTTTCAATCTGATCTATGACAACACTTTAAGATATACTTCCCATGTTCTTGCAACAATAAATTGATCCCTAGCAGGGAATGCTTTTCTAGACTTGAAATGATATCAACGTTCCTTCACTGTCGCTGGGTCAAAATCCTGGAACTCCCTTCCTAACAGCACTGTGGGTGTACCTACACCACATGGACTGCAGCGGTTCAAGAAGGCGGCTCACCACCACCTTCTCAAAGGCAATTAGGGATGGGCAATAAATGCTGGCCCAGCCAGTGATGCCCTCATTCCATGAACAAATAAAAAAGAAAATCATTCATGGTGAACCAAACAAAATATTTTTAGAAAGTGGAAAGAAAATTAACATAAAATGCAAAAACAAGGATATTCTGCAAAAGTTGTATAGGTCACTGGTTAGGCACCACTTGGAATATGTCTAATACTGGGCACCATAACTTCAGAAAGGGGTGGAGAGGCCACAGGGAAGATTTACTAAAATGGTACCAAGGATGAGGGAGTTTACTTATGTGGAGACACCAGAGAAGCTAAGATTATTCCCCATAGAATAGAGAAAGTTAAGGACATGACAGAAAGGTTAAAAATCATGAAAAACAATGATAGTGTAGATTGGGGGAAAACTACTTCCAGCGGCAGAAGGGCCAATTACCATAACACAGATTTAAGGTAGCTGGCAAAGCCATGGTGATGCTGTGGAGGCAGGGTGGGAGGAAACATTGGATGGAATGAGGAAAAACTTGTTAAATAAACACACACGAGTTATGATCTGGAACGCAATGTCTGAAAGTTAATTCAATAATAATTTACAAAAGAAAATTGGATATTGCCTCAAAACGGAAAATTTTCAGGACTATGAGGAAAAAGGGATGGATCGTGGGACTAATTGGACAGCTCCTTCAAAGAGCCGGCACAAGCACGATGGGCTGAATGGCCTCCTCCTGTGCTACAAGATTCTACGATGCCAAGTAACGGATGAGAGAGTGTCAAAATTATATTATTCACGCAACAACAATGACTTTGTTCCAACACTGCAGGTGATGACTGGACAGAGTTACCTGACTAGGTCAAGTGGCTGATATTTGTACCACACTCCCCACCAGGCCCAGCACTCGAAGAGGAGGTGTCGGTGGTTCACGGCTCCGTGAGTCTTTATGGAATTTTTGCTTCTGTGGCTTCCCTGAAAAGCGCACAAAAAAAACAGTAAAACGATTAAAATATTAGAACTAGTCTTCCCCCGGCCTCCTCGCCCATCCCACAACCCCAGCTCCCTGCCACCAAACCCTGCTGCTGCTGTTTTTTTTTTAAAAAGTAAAACTTCTGTCAGGTTCAGCAATTAATTGGCTATTTCAGAATTTTACTGCAGCATTTTGTTTCGGACAACACTGCTTGGGAAGATTAATAAAATTACGATTAAAACAAACTTTTCATTCAAGGCTTCAGGTGAATTTGGCACCACAGGAGAGCATGATTAATACAGTTAAGCAATAAGTTACGATCATTTTCCGACACAAAGCTCCACATTTACCTCATGAAGTGGGAATGCTGCCTCATAGGTGTTGTTGCCAAGTAAACGATTGAGTCCTAAAGAAATGAACATTAAGTAGTGCTGAAAATCTGACAAGTAGATTAAAACAGGCTACTTACCACATGACTGTGTCAAACTTACTCGATGTGTTACCTAATGGAAATAATGTCACCATTCCCTCAACTCCAACTCTTTCCTTTGTTAACTGCCCATCACTAAATGAACCTTCTACAAATTAGGTCAGCTATAGATTTATTTGGGATGTCCAAGTTTGGTCAGCAAAAGGCAATTTAAGCTGATGGAGGAAAGGCTTTGGCCCTCTGTCTAATACGGACATCGTGTTTTGATGAGCCCTCCCACTCCGATCCGATTAAGACCTGGCGAGTCTCATTCAGAAGTTAAACCAGTCAGGGGTGTTTAATTCCCATCCTTTCAATCAGGGATGAAGTGTTTGACTGGTGAAGGTAACAACTGATCACCTTACCCCACCCCTCTAGCCCCACTCATTCCTAATGTACCTCATCTGGACTTTCACAGGCCAGACACACAGACACACACAGAAGAGATTTGCATAAGTGACAATTTATTTTTGAGCCATCACTGCATGTGGTAGTGGTGGGGTTGGGACAGGAATTGAAAGGAATTTAACTTAAAGTCTCAATAACAGGGAGAAAGACATCATCAACACTCTGCTGCACAAGAGGAGATTTCCTTATGATAAACAGCTTGTACAACCAGCAAGATTATCTGAAAAAGGGAGAACATGCAAGGTTACAGGGCCAAGATGGGGAGTAGCACAAGGTGAAGTGCTCATTCGGAGAGCTAGTACAGACATGTTGGTTCAAATGACCTCCTTCTGTGTTGTGACAACTCTGAGAAGACTAAAAATCATGCAATTGCTTCCCCCCCTTTTTTTTTTAAAGTGGTCATACTGTTAGTGGTTTCTCTGGACTATGACTCCGGTTAATCATACACATGGTATAGATGAAACACCACAAGAACAGGTCAGTGAATACTAATGGGCAATAGGGGCTCCAAGTCGAGCTGAATGCTTAATATTCAGCATCATTGCAGAATAAAAATGATACACTGTCTGATCTATAAACAAGGAATATGTTGGGATTGGTGCTATTGAACATCTTAACAGTTAACACTCCTGTGCAATACAGTGTAAAGCGTAATGGTTAATTCAGAAAAAGGTCAATGGGCCAATGAACTTCTCAGTGCGATATCTACAATTGTTTTTAAATCAACAGTTTAAGGATGCCACAGTAATGAGTTACATTAAACAAAAGTTAATCAATCATTGGCAGGTTTCTGTTCAGTTAGTTAAAAGCTTACTTTACATCACACCATTCATCATCTTACTTATGTTGTTCCATTAACTATCTAAAGTATAAAATGTTAAATTTTTGCAATACCATCTTTGACTTCAGTGTGTGCTTCTGCAGAATGATTTTGCATAATAAGCTGAGATGATGAATGGAGTGATGTAAAGTAACTTCTCAATGAAGTGTAAGAAACCTGCCAGTGACTGATTCACTTATGTTTATCATGTGGTGTCTTTAAACATACCAACATATGAAATAAGAGAAGTAGGCCACTTAAGCCCCTCGAGTCTGCTCTGCCATTCAATAAGATCATGGCTGATCCGTTTGTGTTGTTTTGAGTTCCACATTCCCATCTACCCTGAATAACATTTGATTCCCATGCCTAACAAGAATCTATCTACCTCTGTCATAAAAATATTCAGTGACTCCGCCTCCACTGCTTCCTGAGGCAGAGAGTTCCAAAGTCGCACAGCCTTCAAAAGAAAAGATTTCTCTGCATCCCTGACCTATAAGGGTGACCCCTACTTCTAAAACAGTTCTGGACCCACAAGAGAAAACCATGCTGACTCTTTCCAATTACCTGGAGTTTTTAAAAAGTGTGCAGCTGTAACCTCTTTAATGATTGACTAACCAGTTCCCCACAGCAGACATCAAGCTAATTGGCCAATGGTCTCCTGTTTTCTGCCTCCCTCCCTTCTTGAATATTTGCTACTTACCGTCAGATGGAAAGTTTCCAAAATCTAGGGAATTCTGGAAATTGACCTTTCTCAGGTGTAACAAATTCTCTTAACAGTCCTCTGCAATGCAGTGCAGATCTTCAATAGCATCACTCCCAACTTGCTGGATACTTAGAGATCAGTTCAGGATATTATTTTGGATAGAAATGAAGCTGAATATTAAACAAGGGATTCAGCTCCACCTGGAAATAATAAGGCTTAATTTTTCCTTCTCAGTTTTGTTCCATGAAGTTAATTTGCTGAATTGTCGAGGCTCGGAGAGTGTAATAATGATATATAAATGATCATACTCATAACCCAGAGCAATTGGTAGTTTATGGGAAACTATGGAAATATTCTTGGACAAAGGTTCTTATTTCTTTATTCAAAGAAAGCAGGCTTGTTTGAACCGAAGTATTGATGAGCTATTGAGAATAAGTCATGTCATAAAGGCACATTAAGAAATATGAGCCGATAAAGAGAAGTCACAACAATATTGCTGACAGCAAAACTCCTTGCTGGCAGTGGGCATAAGATCACTTTTCTACTTAATTGGATAAAATCACATGTTAAAATTAGCCCCTATACACAAATGGGGCAATTTGTGTTATGTGTATTTGTGCATCTACTGATGATTGGGAGAATAATTACTGGTTGACTTGCATGGCTTGGGGAAGCAAGATGAAGCTTAATTTGGCTTGGCCTGAATAGCCAAGTGGTTATGGTACTGGGTTTGTAACCCCCAGATCAAGAGTTCAAATCTCACAATGGCAAAGCTATCAAGAGTTCAAATCTCACAAAAGCAAACTATGAAACTTCATCTGAAAAAAAAAGATGAAGCTTAATTTGGCTTGGCCTGAATAGCCAAGTGGTTATGGTACTGGGTTTGTAACCCCCAGATCAAGAGTTCAAATCTCACAATGGCAAACTATGAAACAATGTAACTTCATCTGAAACAGATGGAAACAGGTTTACTCAAAAAGAGTATCAAGAGTTCAAATCTCACAATGGCAAACTATGAAATAATGTAACTTCATCTGAAACAGATGGAAACATGTTTGTACTCGAAAGAGTTACACCTATTAAGCTTCATTGTGAGATTTGAACTCTTGATAATCTTTTAAATCTTTTAAATTTGAACTCTTGATAATTTAAAAGATTATCTTTTAAATTTGAACTCTTGATAATTTAAAAGATTATCAAGAGTTCAAATTTAAAAGATTTAAAAGATCATCAAGAGTTCAAATCTCACAATGAAGCTTAATTTGTGGGTAAAGATGGTCTGGATGGTGGGGTTAATTAGACCAAGGCGAATGGCATTCAATTCGAGTTTTAAAGTCAAACATTGTCATTTTGGTATTCCTATTGCAAAAATGCTTAGTTTTTTTTAAAATGGAAACTGCCCCATGTCAACAACTCACGCTCCTCGATAGTGGAGGTGCTAGAGCTAACCGGAAATTTCCATTATAAATGGAGACAAAAGAATTTGTAAAATGGAGAACTTGACAGGAAAGAATTGACAAAGGCAAATTTGTAAATACAATTCATATTGACTGAAAACAATATGGTCCATTTGCCCCTTACAAGCAGCTTCCAACTTTAAAAATTCTGCTATTGACAACGGGTAATCAATAGCATTCACTCGTTCTCTCAGAATAAAGCAACAAGGCTTACCAATTTTGTTCTTGCCCTCCTCATATTTAACCCTCTGTAAAATGTGGTGCAGAATTCTGCTTCTTGTTGCATTGTTGAAGAACGTATCTTTGTTGTTTATAATGAAGCTGAAATAAAACGGAATGGGTTTTTCTCTCAGTCACCGTTTTCAATGCATGTGCAGGCCATGATCAGAAACATGAGGCTCCTAAAGTGTTGATTTACGTTTTTAAACTTAAGAAACCCCTGAAGGGGGTAACACCATGCGCTAAAGCCAAAGGTTTCCAACTTCTTTGCAATATGCAAATAATTGCATCACTGTTATCACAATTACATAATAAACATAATAACACCATCATTCCAATAGCTGAAAGGTCATTAACCAGAGTCACAGGTTCAGAGGTAACATGAGAATCTTTTTATTTGAGCGCAAGTGATTTATTATGATCTTGAATTCACTGCACAAAAAGGGATTTAACAGTGGCTTTCGAAAGGGAGCTGGATAAGTACTTAAAAAGGAGGAAAACTGCAGGGATTTGGGCAAAGCCTGCAGGAGAAACGGTGCAACAAAGCACTCTGAAGGTTATCGAAACCTCAAAAAGGAAGGAACAGGGTATTTTCGAAATCATTGTTAAGAGGCTGAAACTGTGGAGGTCTAAAGTGACTTTGGGGTCCAGGTAGAGACACAATTAAATTGTCGTGAACAGGAAATAATCAAAAAGACTGATGGAATGCTGGCCTTTATATCCAGAGGACTAGAATCCAAGGGTAGAAGTCACACCTGGGTATTATTGTGGGCAGTTCCGAGCACCACAGCTTAAGAATATTTTGGACTCGGAGGTAACGTAGTGTAGATTTACCAGAATTATACTTGGGCTCCAAGGGTTAAATTACAAGAGGTTACACAAACTAGAGTTGTATTCTCCAAGTTAGAAGGTTAAGAGGTGACTTGATCTATTCAGGGGAACAGATAGAGTAGATTATAAATGGAATAAAAAATAGTTCTGCTGCTTGGGAAGATGAGGACTAGGGGACAGTCTGAAATTGTGAGCTAGTTCGTTCAGGCGTGAAATGGGGAAATGTTTCTACACAAAAGGTTGGCAGAAGTTCAGAACTCTCTTCTGCAAAAAGCAAATGACAGATCAATTATTCATTTTAAATCTGAAATTGATGGATTTTTGTTAAAGATATTGAGGGATATGGGGCAAAAACAGGTACATGGACTAAGCCATGATCTCACTGAATGGCAGAACAGGCTAAGGGATTAAATGGTCTCTTCCTGTTCCTATGCTCTTATTTAAAAAGTCCTAATTTGCAGCGCTAGGACTGAGGTGTGGGACTAAACTGAACAGCTCTTTTCAAAGAGCTGGCAGTCATGATGGGCCAAAATGCTGTAAAATTCCATGATCCTGAGAAATGTAAAAATGTTAGAGAGAAGTAGAAATCAATAACTGTTTAAGCAAAATCCAATATTAAGAATACTTTCAGCAAGATTGCAACTGAGAAGCAACCAAAAGTTCACCATAGCAACAGGAGCAGGCTGTACAGTCTCTCAAGACCCTGCTCCTGGGTTCTACCAGGGCCAGTCAGCTCTTGACTTCATTACAGCCAATTGGTCAAAAGAGCTGGACCCCAGAGGTGAGATGCAGAGTGACTGCCCTTGACATCAAGTCAACATTTGACTGAATGTGGCATCAAGGAGACCTAGCAAAATTGGAGTCAATGGGAATTGGGGGAAAAACTCTCCACTGGTTGGAGTCATACCTAGCACAGAAGGAAGTTGGTTGTGGTTGTTGGAGGCCAAACATCAGTCCAGGACATCACTGCAGGAGTTCCTCAGGGTAGTGTCCTCGGCCCAACCATCTTCAGCTGCTTCATCAATGACCTTCCCATCATCATAAAAGGTCAGAAATGGAGATATTCACCACTGATTAGAATTGCATTGTTCAGTACCACTTGTAACACCTCAGAAACTGAAACAGTCACTGCCCACATGCAGAAAGGCCTGGACAATATTCAGGCTTGGGATGATAAGTGGCAAGTAACATTTCTGCCACACAGGTGCCAGGCAATGACCATCTCCAACAAGAGAGAAATTAACCATCTCTCCTTGACATTGAATGACACCGATCACCGAATCCCCCATCATCATCATATTGTGTATTACCATTAACCAAAACTGAACTGGACCAAAACTGAACTGGACCAGAGTGGTTACAACAGCAAAACAGAGGCTGGGAATTCTGCTTTGAGAAATCACCTCCCGACTCCCCAAAGCCTGTCCACCATCTACAAGACATAAGTAATACTTTCCACTACACAAGTACTGTCTACTTGCCTGTGTGGGTGCAGCTCCAACAACACTCGATAAAGCAGCCTGTTTGATGAGCACCCCATGCACCAACTTAAAACAATCACTCCCTTCACCGATGGACTATGGCAGCAGTGTGTGCCATCTTCAAGATGCACTGAAACAACTCCAAGACTCCTTCCAAACCAGCAATCTCTACCACCTAGAACATACAGACGCTTGGGAGCATCACCACCTGCAAGTTTCCCTCCAAGTCATTCACCATCCTGACTAGGAAATATATCGCCGTTCCTTCACTGCCGCTGGTCAAAATCCTGGAACTCCCTCCCTAACAGCACTGTGGGTGTACCTACACCACACGGACTGCAGCGGTTCAAGGTAGCAGCTCACCACCACCTTCTCAAGGGCAATTAGGGGTGGGCAATAAATGCTGGCCCAGCCAGCGACACCAGCCTCACTCACACTACTACATCATCCACCACAGAAGATTCCCTAATTGAACTGTCTGGTTTCAATATTCTAGCTAGGTTTAATAGGACTCAAAACCGGTAAAGCAGTGTTTGTACCCTAGGATGGTAACTGAGTTAAGGGATGGAGCCTACAAACTGCTGGCACTCATTACAACAGAGTCAATGAACACAGGGGAGGTCCAGCTGGATCAGAAACAAAATGATGACAAAAGAAAGCTGAGGCTACAGGGTTCTGATTGAAGGTCACAGACCTGAGACATTGCGATGAATTGTACAGCCCGGTCAGGCTCCACCCCTGACCTACCCTCCACCCCTGACCTACCCTCCACCCCTGACCTACCCTCCACCCCTGACCTACCCTCCACCCCGACCTACCCTCCACCCCTGACCTACCCTCCACCCCTGACCTACCCTCCACCCCTGACCTACCCTCCATATTGTATGAGGCCCAAGGGTGGACGGGCTGCCTGACTCTCTTTAAATGGACAAGTAACTGCCACTCAAGGGCCACCCTCTACCACTGCCACAATTATATTTGGCCTGTGGGGTATGGCAGGAGGAAGGTGAACAGCCCAGCAGCTTTGCCAGAATGGGCTGCTGCCAGGCAGAGAGGGGGAGGGGGTACCTTCTTTGGGGGTCTCCTGGGCCCATGGGAAGCACCCACCCCCAAAGATAGTACCCCTTTTTATGCCTCTCCACCCCTGGACTGTCTAAGATTCCATTCCACCCCCCCCCCCCCCCCCAACTTACCTTAAGTCCTGTATCCACCTTCACTTCTTCTGGGGAACTGCCTGTAATGCCAGCAGCGGCCACCACTCACCTCTGGCGCTGCTGGGACTACAGAGCTGTTAGCCAATCAGATTGGCCAGCAGCTCTCTCGGGCAGGACTTCCTGCCCCTTAGCGGTGGAAATCCCACTCTTAATTAATCAAGGATGCCCCCCGACCCCAAGTGTAAAATTCCGTGGGGCTGCTGGATTTCGCTCTAGCCAAGTACCAAATGGTTTAGGTGGGGAGCAGGGAGGGTACTCCATCCATCCAGAAAATTCACCACCTTAATTCTGCTTCTCTCGACTGCTTAACCCAAGTATTTCCAGCATCTGCACTACAAATTGGTCAACAGAAATATACAATTATCTGGATCCCCTGTTAAATAGCAGCCAAAATGGTTTCAGAAGGATCATGTCTGGTTTAACCAGCTCCCTTCAACTTGTTTTGAGGAGCTGGGGGGTGATGTTGAATATTCTACGATACAATAGACCCTGACTAAGGCTATTGCACAAACTCAAGGTATGGGCATGTTGAGTAAAAGTACAGTTAAGGAATAAGATCATTGAAAGAGAGCAGCAAGCTACAGTAAAGAAATGGATGCTGGACTGGGGAGATGTACTGTGTGGACAGTTGAGGTACTCACTGCTTCTGATCTACAATAAAGTGAGCTGGACTTGGAAATGCAAAGTAAGTTGGCCAGAATAATAGTCACGATTGATCCTGAGCATTTCAAGTTAAACCATGACAATAGCATGAGTAAACATCACACATACACACACACACACAGCCAGAGTTCAGAGCTGGCAGTTTTGCGAACGTTTTTAACCTTAAGTTATAAATGTTGGATGTGAGTTGTCAGTAACAGCTGCACCTCAAGGCTTATTAACTAGTCCCTACAAATCCAATTCTCTCTGCAGTTATCCAAAGCTAATTCATGGAGCAGAATTATTTCGAGATGTGCGCACCTGCAGTTTGTGGGATTAGCCTGGCTTTTGTTATATTGTTGGAATATTGGCTTTCCATAAAAGGGAGGTTTATGTAAAAGGTCACAGGCTGGACCTGTCTGCCAACCAAAAAAACCCCTGGTGATCACAGTGATGGGCAGCTCAGGATATGTGATCAAGCAGGAAAAACTACATTAGTCGGCTGGCTGGATGGATGTTCTGATCAGTCTTAATGGGCCAACCTCTTTATGATCAATGGGTTACTGTTGGGTTAAAGCAATGCTGACTCAGATAATCAAAGCGGCAAAGTCTACTTCCTTTAAGTAAGTACCAACCCTACTTGTTTTAAGCTGCATTTTGTATGAAGTGTTTGTGCTTTCTGTCCATTATGCCCAGTTATACAACTCACTATGCATTGTTATTATTTCAATGCAATTCTTGAAAGGGTTGTAGAATCAGATTCAAGAGCAACTTTCAAAAAGAAAACTGGATATAATACTGAAAAGGGAAACATTTGAAGGGCTCTGTAGAAAGTGCAGGGAGCAGGGGAGTGAGACTAATTGATGCAATGGGCCAAATGGCCTCATCCAGTGCTGTATGATTCCCTATGTCCAGGAACAGTGATTCCCGAGATGCTTGGATGATTTCCAAGACTTTGACCACTGGCATCAGCAGGAAGAGTTGTATGGGGCAACAGTTTTAATTTTTCCTGAAATAGATCATTTTGGCATTTACAAAAGCAATCACCTTTCCAACCAAATTAACTTGGCTCCCTGACCACTGCTATCGTGTGCTTTATTACTGTGTGAAGGTCAGAGTGCATATGAGTAGGCCCTGGCCGGTCCAGCCTGCTCCGCCATGAGCTCATCTTATCGTGGCCTCAACTCGTTCCCATCTAACCCCCATAACATTAGACTCCCTTGTCAATCAAGAATCGATTTAACTCAGCCTTAAAAATATTCAATGACCCAGCCTCCACTGCTCTCTGGGGGGAAGGAATTCTACAGACTAACGACCCTTAGAAAAAATTTCTCCTCATCTCCGTTCTAAATGGGAGGCCCCTTATTTTTCTTAAACTGTGTCTCCAGTTCTAGTCTCCCACACAAGGGGAAACATCCTCTCAGCATCTACCCATCAAGTCCCCTCAAGATCTTGTGTTTCACAATAAAGCCACCTCTCATTCTTCTAAACTCCAATGAATACAGGCCCAGGCTGCCCAACCTTTCCTCATAGAGTAAACCCCCCATCCCAGGAATCAGTCAAGTGAACGTTCTCTGAACTGCTTCTAATGCAATTACATCCATCCTTGAGCAAGGAGAACAAAACTATACACAGTAATCCAGATGTGATCTCACCAATGCCATGTACAGCTGTAACATAACTTCCCTACTTTATATCCTGCATATAATGCATGTAAAGTAAAGCTTACTTCACTGCAGCTCCCCAAACTATATAGTGATAGGAACGAATGTAGGAACATTACAGTGTAAATTAATCCCTTTGGGATTGTACGTGTGGAACTAGCTTCTGCACTTTTTTGCTATTTGCATTTTCCTCTGCAAAGCAGTATTGAGTGAGACCAACCACATATTTTGCATTGATTAACTCAAAGATAAACTGCTTAGGTTTTCCACTGCACAGTACAGTTGCTGGTTCAGGGAGTCTCCAAGCTAACTAAAACATACACTGATATTAATCAAACAACGCACAGGATGAGCCATACATCCTCCTGCATGAATCAGAGAGCAGAAGCGTACTGGCATTAAGTAGCGGAGCAATTAGATTCAGAGACGTGCAGGAGCGCAGAGGTCTGAGGGTGATAGGGCTGGTGGACGTTAGAGAGATAGGGAGGGGCGAGGTCATTGGCAGAACTGAACAAAGTTTAAGAATTTTACACACATAAACGCTACATGACAGATTTCGATGCTACTCAGTTCCAAACATTTTGGGCTGAATTTTCTGATGAATGACAATCATAGTCAGCTTGCCACTCTGCTCCTACTTACTTACCTTGCACTGGAGCTCCACGTTAAGATACAAGAGAAGGTAAGTGCATAAGGCAAGTGGGTGGAGTAGGAGCTCAGTAGTCTAATTAACCAGGAGATAGGACTGATTTTAATCTTTCTAACTTTTCCTGGGTAACCATTCTGGTTAAGTGAATTGGAACCATTCGGAATCTCTGAGTCTAAATCAGTTTCTGAGGGTTCCAGGCACAGGGGAGTTACCCGATCAAAGTCCAAATTTGCCAGACAATTCCCACAGCCAGTGTGTTAAGACATTAGAGGGTCCCCTCCCCCCACCTCAAGCACAGCTTCCAGGGGGTTACAACCATCCAAAGGTCCAAGCTGTGGGCCTCGAGGCTGAACGGATAGCATTCTGGCATCCATCAGGAGGTCGTGGGTCCATGTCCCACTCCAGAGGCAGAAGCTCAAGCACAAAAATATAGGTCAAAAGTCCAGCACATTGCTGAGGGAGAACACCTCCAACGGAGGGGTAGTCTCTTGGATGAGATGTTAAGATTGAGGGATTAAATGAGTACTGATGTATGGTCACAGAGCTGAAACATTAACTGTTCTTGACTCTCCACTGATGCTGCCAGACCTGCTTAGTTACAGAGCGTTTCCAGTTTTTGTTTCAGATTTCCAGCATATGCATTATTTTATTATGTTAAATTGAGGCCCTGTCTATCAGCACAAAGCCCCTACAGCCTTGATTTGAAGAGCTGGGGAGTTCTCCCCAGTGTCCTGGCCAATATTTATCCCTCAACCAACATCACTAAAACAGATGATCTGGTCATTCTCACATTGCTGTTTGTGGGAGCTTGCTGTGCACAAATTAGCCACTGGTGTTTCCTACATTACAATGACTACACTTCCAAGTGTACTTCACTGGCTGCAAAGCACTGTGGGAGCATCCTGAAGCAGTGAAAGGCACTATACAAATGAAAGTCTCTCTTTAATCCAGTCAAGGCAGCTCACCGTCACATTCTCAAGGCCAATAAATGCTGGCCCAGCCAGCGAAGCCCATATCCCATGAATGAATTTTTAAAAAGTGGGACAATGCAACAGACTACTATTGGTGTTTAGAAAACATCCTGATGCATAAAATTAGCTGATGAAAGATTGAATATTTCTGAAAGAAAGGCTTTTATTTTTGTTGAAGCTTTTTGACTTGCACTCATCAGGACAATTGGTGCATTCTCCATGGCACAGCGCCTCTACCAGAGTCCACTTGCCAACAAAACAAATCAGCACCCTCTTCTCACACAGTATAAATATGCTGCTTTCTCCGACATTGGTATTTTCTTGCAAATTGTCCCGAGTGCAAGTCAAAAAAAAATCTCTTATTCAGCAATACTCAAGTCCTGCATTACCAAACGACTATTTTTGAAAAGTTGGACAAATTATGTTATGAAATATTCAATCTAATTTTCTGTAAACTCATTGTAATAACTTAAATTATTTTCCTTTCACCACCAATTCATTAATTTAGGATTAAAACATTTTCTATTACTCCAACTTAATATCTGATGCTTACTGGCTAAATTAAGTTTCTATTTTCATCACACATCACTTCAAGTTGAATTGTATACTAATGAGTTTTTTTTTGTAATTTTAATAGGTATTTGATTACTTTCTTTGTGAAATATTGCTCCTAGAAAGAGTAACATCCATACTTAAAGAGGCTCTTAAACACTGACCAAGCCAGGCTCTGTGCTGTGTCAATCGCCCTTTGTTAGATTGGTCCTTCAATTCAAGTTCCCTCACTTTCTTCATCCTGCATGTTGATGATTAGGAAGTTTCAGCTGTTCAGCCTCTAATCAAGCCCAGTTTCTCTCTGTAAAGTCACCTTGGAACATTGTACCTTTTGTAAAACTGCTAGCCTAGGGAGAAATTCCCAAGGTGAAAGGTTAATCAAGTAGAAAGACTGAAGTGGATTTAACGAGGAGTATATATACAGGGAATGCTCTTTCATGGTTCTATGGAATGTGACAGTTAATATAACCCACACTGGGTCCAGAAGGTGCTGGTCGTCCTCCGGTCCACAGACACAAGGCTAGATTGCAATTCCAGGACTAGATTTGGTTGATCATCTAGTGTCAGTTAATAACATAGGCGCTGTTCCAGAAATGAGATTTAGGGTATTTTAACTCCAGTAGCTTCATTTAATCTCATTGTTCAACCATGCAATCATTGTTGATTGGGTAAAAAGGGTAACGTTTATGAATAGTCCACTCTAACCATTGGCTACACAAGGTTTATCCTAAATGTTTCCTTTTGGGAAAACAAAATGATTGAGGTAGATGTTAAACTTTTCCCCCAGGGGCCGTGATTAAGCTTTCATCATTATCAATATCAATTCTGATAAATCTAAGTTGTGCACGATCAAGCATAAACATCAAGCTGCCTGTTAGTAAAAAAGGACAGCTGATCATTTATGACATTATATTTAGGCCCAAGAGGAATAAATCCCACCAATTCAATGTGCAGATGGTGGCTGACCCAGGATGAAAGACTTTGTATGTTTAAACATGCCCCACAAAATCCAGAATCAGTATACAACTTCATCTGCATTCACAAATACATGTTCCTAAAATGTGAGTAGTGCTGGCTAGGCTAGCATTTATTGCCCATCCCTAATTGCCCTTGAGAAAGTGGTGGTGAGCTGCCTTCTTGAACCCCTGCAGTCCATGTGGTGTAGGTACACCCACAGTGCTGTTAGGGAGGGAGTCCCAGGATTTTGACCCAGCAACAGTGAAGGAATGGTGATATATTTCCAAGTCAGGATGGTGAGTGACTTGGAGGGGAATTTGCAGGTGGTGGTGTTCCCATGCACCTGCTGCCCTTGTCCTTCTAGGTGGCAGAAGTCATGGGTTTAGAAGGTTCTGTCGAAGGAACCTTGGTGAGTTGCAACAGTGCATCTTGTAGATGGGTACACACTGCTGCCACTCTGCATTGATAGTGGAGGGAATTAACGTTTAAGGTGATGGATGGGGTGCCAGTCAAGCAGGCTGCTAAGTCCTGAATGGTGTCAGCTTAGAGTGTTGTTGATTATGAACTTATCCAGGCAATTGGAGTTTATTCCACCACACTCCTGACTTGTGCCTTGTACATGGTGGACAGGCTTCAGGAAGTCAGGAGAGGAGTTACTCATCACAGAATTCCCAGTCTCTGACCTGCTTTTGTAGCCACAGTATTTATATGGCTAGTCCAGTTCAGTTGATTTGGTGATGGTAATGCCATTGAATATCAAATGAGGAGAATGACTAAATTCTTTTGTTGGAGAAGGTCATTGCCAGGCACTTCAGTTACTTGCCACTTATCAGCCCAAGCCTCAATGCTGTGTCGGTTTTGCAGTTTGAAGGCACGGACTGTTATATTATCTGGGCAGTTACGAATTTCCAGCTGAAGTATCTGAGCTCGATACTGAATGCAAGGCTAGTTGGGACTTTTGGATTAAAGCCATTATGACAAAACTCTTAGCTATGCTACAGCATCCACAAGGTCCAAGATAGCATGAATAAGGGTCCAGAACATGGGCTATAACCTTAAATAAAAAGTCAGCTAGGTTGTACAGGAGTCATAATCAGGAAGCAATTTCTTCACACACAAAAGGCAGTGGAAATCTGGAACTCTCTTCCCTAAAAATGCTGTCTCAGATATTCCTGTTATTCCAAAGCCCCTACCTACATTATTACTGTGTTACCAAACTGGGTGCCATTAGTCAACTTGGAAACTGAATTCTCTAATGCTTCGTCCAAGACATTGATAAGTGCAGTCAAACGGACAGGCAAAGGAAGGGTAGGACTAATTACGGACCACAACAAAGATGCTCCTCTGGGGGCAGAGGGAGTGTATTTAATGCTCCTCTGGGGGCAGAGGGAGTGTATTTAGTACTAAGTCCTTAGCCTGCTGCAGTGTTCCAATGAAACTCTGCATAAGCTTAAGAACAGCAGCTCATCTTCCATTCAGACACTTCACAGCCTTTTGGGATACAGTGGAGTCAACATTGATTTCAACAACTTCAGACCAGGGATTCTAGCCCCATTTTGATTTTTTTTTTGCCAAGGGTGAGTCTGTACCTTGTTTTCATGATTTTGCTTTCAGACAGAGCGGTTCATTATTCTGCCATTGACACCCGCTCTGGGTCAATGTTTTGTTTCTTTATTACAACTGTTACCATTGCCTTTTGTTACATGACATCTTTTGTTATTTAATCTCTCCTGCCCTTTAACCTATCCCAGGCATTTCCTTTTGTTCTTCCTCCCTCTCCCACTTTCAAACAGTATAAAACCATCACATTTCCACTATTCCTCATTTCAGAGGAGTCATATTGGACTGCAAACGTTAACTCTGTTTCTCTCTCCACAGATACCATCAGCCCTGCTGAGTATTTCCAGCACTTTCTTTATATTTCAGATTTCCAGCATCTGCAGTATTTTGCTTTTAATTTGTATTAAGTGGCCACTTTGCATTTATCTTCAGAGGACTTTGCCAATACTCGGAAAATTACTTTTGTTGGAATGGAAGAGCCAAATACCGGAACATGCAGCACCATTTTCCAATGTTTGGAGCTGCGACAGACGAGTGCAATACTTACTGATGGATCCTCTGTTGGCTGAAAGGAGCAGTGTAGCAGTCCGTGTCCTCCAGATCTGGTAATGTATCCTTGTCCAGCTTCATAGGTTTCCTAGGTAACCATCCTCGAAACCTGCTCAACCTTTTCTCCATCCTGTTTATAAAAACGTATAAATGTTTATTCACGGTCTAATATCTTAATGCTTACACCTTATCGGGATATTTACACAAATTAAGTTCAAATACTTCAGGTATTGCAAATGCAATTTTAAAGAAGAGTAAAGATGTCAAGTCTGAATTCTAACAGATCTGCGTAGTTGCTAGAGCAATTAATCTCTAACTGACCTGGGTCAGGTACAATTACACCTTGTGGCCTTGCAGGGTTAAAGCAGGTTTCACTAAGACCAGAGCACAACTTAACAGCCGAGTAATAGATTCTGTGCATTGACTCAGAGTTTCCCAGAAACCTACGCCCTTGTATTGACAGAGCAACGCAGTGGGGTCGCTTTGATGGTGCAATTGCCCCAGCGACTTCTGGCGTAAGTGACTCACGCCACTACTTGTGTCACATGGTAATTTCCAGGGACTCTGGCATTGCTCTGCCATTTCACTTGGCCAAAAACGTTGAACAATTAACTTCAACAGCTCCCCGTCCCAGTCAAAAATTGATGGCGCTCGCGGGTTTGCCGAGTTAACAACCCACTGATCATCAAGGGTATTTTGTTTAAAATTGGTGCCAAGGGCGCTTGGTCACAGGGAGAGTCAATAAATACACGAACATCCCTAACACAGGTGATCTGGCCACCGTCACATTGTGGGATCTTGCTGTGCACAACTTGACTGTCACAATTCCTAGGTTAGGGTAGTGACTACACTTCAAAAGAACTGGCTGAGAAGTGTTTTGGGATATTACGAGGTTGCAGGGACATTATACAAATGCAAGTTCTTATCTATCTTTTACACTTTACATTCCCAAAGCAAATCCATTGTACCAGTTGTGATCAGATTTAAACTGATTACATGATTCACAATTAAATTTTGTCGTCACTTTACACACAGGACACTCACTATACATTTAACATCAATGAAACAACATTGGATTACTTGGTTAAATGGTACGATCACTGAGGGGCAGTTTAGAGTTGAAGTGTCTAATCGGGACAATATCAAGTACATTCAGCTTTGCTGGTATCTCATTAGTTTAATTGTCTACATTTTGAGACAAGAAATGGCTTCCTAGAGTCCATTTAGCATTTGCTTTCAGAAGGTCCATTGTCCAGGCTTCTGCCTTGTTAACTTGCCCAGCAATAAGTTTTGTTTGGGTAATTTTTCCCATTCTTGGGCCAATACATCTGCCAGTAAAGTTCAGATTTTAAAAAAAAGACACTTGGTTAATGAGGAGCCTTGATTTGGCCAACCCAACTATAAACTGATGTGACTGGGATTGAAACCAACTCAGGGAAAAGGAATAGAAAGGTTTGTTTTTTTTTGCAATGTGAGACTTGCAAGAATTGTTCAGCTTTTGTCACTTTTATGAAAATGTTAAAATGATCTGCTGAGAGTCGTCTCTGGCCCTGTCACCTTGAACATTCCCTACTCTGCTCTGGACTCATCCAGATGCTCATTGCAGCTTATTCTAATCAGATACAGAACAGACTTTGCCTCAAATTCTCCACAGAACGTGCAAGAGTCTAATGAACGCAGCCCGTCATTATTTTCAAGTTCCAGGAAATTCTGGGCTTAAGGTGTCACTTTCCTCACCTCCTGCATCTACCCATCAGCAACCCCACAGGAGAGTTGCTGGTATGTATAATTAGATTATATCCCACAGATATTTTAATAATGATGGAACATTTCCTCGTTGTTCATCAGCTCAATTGCACAAAATTGATTCCCTGAGATTCATTCTAGTTACCACAAGGTTTGGCAAGTCTACTTCTCACTTTGTTGGCAGCCCCGTCCTATACCCTACGCAGTTTAACAGCGAGCCTGGGACGAGGGGTCAGAGACTCAGATAAGGAGTCAGCCATTTTGGATTGAGACGGAGGGAAGATTTCTTCACCCAGAGGGTTGTGAATCTTTGGAATTCTCCGCCCCAGAGCTGTGGAAGCTCAGTCCTCGAGAATATTCGGCCTGGGATTGATACGTTTTTGGGCAAGGAGGGAATTAGAAATATGGGGAACAGGTGAGAAAGTGGAGTTGAGGTCGGGGGGAGATCAGCCATGATCTGATCGAAAAGCAGAGCAGATTCAGGAGTCCATGTGACCTACTTCAGCTGCTATTTTTTTTTTATTATGCCCTTACATGGCTTGCTCCTGCTCAATCTTAGCAATGTTCCCTACTGTGCAAAGCAAAGCTTTTTGCAAGACACACAAGTCCTTAAAAAAGAAAAGCTATGGCAAATGGTGCCATTACCTCCAGTTGAGTAAAGACTTCCCACAACAACATTGAGGGGCCTATACACATGTCAACAGCATTACAAGTTTGTTCAGTCAGCAAGTAGTTTGGAGATTGATACTGTTGACTCTGTTTATATTTTAGTTAAGTAAAAATATTGCACAAAGGTGTAACCGGGGGTCTAAAGCAAGGTGTTTTTACTTAGGAAATTCTGCTGTGCAACATGGTCCTGTCAGAAGGTAATGAAAGTGGGTCTTGGCTTCCATCGTGTTGTGGCCGTAACTTAGTATTGAATCTCGAGACAACGTAAACGTGGTCAAGAAACAGGGAATCTTAGTCTCCGAGCAGGAAAGAGAAGCGCGCACAGCCTTTCAGTTCAGCCCAAGTAGGTTTCAGGCAATGCCCGGACGCACGAACCTGCTCATGAACTTGTATCGCCGCTGCAGGTAATAGATTTTTCTCCTGGAAGAACAGCAAAAATGAAGCCAGTCGAGAAGAAAACCCGTCGTCAGTTACAGTATGAACTATCGAGGAAGGAAAGGGAGATTGAAGATATAAGCCTGCAAGAGGTAGGAGAAAAAGACTAAAAGGAGAGATTAACAGATCAAACACAAGAAAACAATTCAAAAAGACATGCGAGAAGCTGTCAAACGATTTGCTTTTTAAAACATTGTGATGGATGGAAAAGGGAGAATTTTAAACACAGCTCTACAGAATTAGAGCGAAAGAGAAGGGTTTGGCAAGATTTCTTTCTGCAGAGCTTGGAGTGGTTTTCTGGCAAACGAGTCGATGAGAACACGCTGCATCTTTTAAGGGTAGTGGAGGAAGTTAAAAGGGCTATGGGGGAAGAGAGAGCAGGTCAGTAGGATTTAGTTTTGGATTGCTTTAAGAGTAGGCATTAACACAATGGCCCAAATGGTCTCCTTCTGTATTAGGAACTTTTTTTGTTCCCTCAGTCATTTTGAGAATCATAGAATGATACAGCACAGGAGACCATTCAGCCCATCATGCCAGTGGGACATATCTTGGGTTTATAGTGGCATAACTACTCCCTTCAGCCAATGAAAACATTATAACTCAATCCTCAAGACCTTGGTGAGATTGCTCTTTGACCTTCTAATGATAATTGACTGAGACTGTATATTGATTTAAATGGAGCTCATCGATCAGTTAATGGATGTTTCCACAATGCTTCCAGCCAAAGAACATTGAATGTTCTGGGAACATAAATCAAGATTTGATTCTAAGCAGATGATGTAATGTAATGTATTTTCTTAGTCTGATTTTTCATGGTGGGACACAACCAAGAGTTTTGGAAAGGGAAACGCTGCAAAAAGTCTTGGAAACAAAACAGAAAAGCACAGAACTGTCAACTCCTGCAAAGAGAGGAGAGGGGTCAACATCTGGGGTAGAAACTGCTCCCCAAAATGTCGACCTACCTTTTCCCTATAGATGCCAACAGCCTGTGTACTTCCAGCATCACGTTAACAGTCCAGTTTTACTCCAATCCAACAAAAATACCAACAAAACCATCAACGGGACAATTGGAGGGGGAAAAAAAAATTGCATAGTTTTGCTTACCTGAAAGGCATTCGTACATTCATTAATTCTGCATATCTACAAAGAACTTCCCAAGGGGCGTGCAACTTCACAAACATTATGTCACTGTTGGTCAGGGATGACTGCAAAAAGAGAAATAAATTTATATTAACACCTCAATGTATTGAGGTTTTGGAATTTTTAATTCATTGATGGGATTTGGGTCAGCATTTATTGCTGATCTCCGATTCAGAGAGCCACCTTCTTGAATGCAACCGAGTGGCTTGCTAGGCCATTTCAGAGGGCAGTTAGAAGTCAACCTCATTGCTGTGGATCTGGAGTCACATATAAGCCAGACCAGATAAAGGCAGCAGATTTCCTTCCTGTAAAAAGGACATTAGTGAACCAGATGGGTTTTTACAACAAATCAATGATGGTTTCATAACAAAAACAGAATTACCTGGAAAAACTCAGCAGGTCTGGCAGCATCGGCGGAGGAGAGTTGACGTTTCGAGTCCTCATGACCCTGTAACAGAACTGGGTGAATCCAAGGAGAGGGGTGAAATATAAGCTGGTTTAAGGTGGGGGGAGGGGGGTGGGTGGGGGGGGGGGTAAATACGATTGGCGAGTTGTAGACGCAGATAGCAACTTTTGGAAAAAACAAAAAAAAAGTGTTGTTGTGGTGATAACAGAGACCTGGCTCAAAGAAGGGCAAGACTTGGTATTAAGTATTCCTGGATACAAGGTGTTCAGGAAAGGTGGCTGTAGTCGTTAAGGAGAATATTGCAGTGCTGGAGAGAAGATGTCCCAGAGGGGTCATGGACAGAATCTATAGTACTTGGCTGGAGCTAAGGATCAAAAAAGGCCAAGGTGCGATTACATTGCTTGGTGTAGTCTATAGACCACCAGCTTAGCCGGGAAAATGTAGAGGAACTAATTTGCAAGGAAATTAGAGAAAGGTTCAAAAATTAGAGAGTAGTTATAAATGGAGGACTTTTAATTATCTGAATATAGACTGAGATAATAGAGTAAATGGTGGTGGAGGAGCAAGAGTTCCTAAAGGGTGTTCAGGAGAATTTTCTACAACAGGTGTTTCCAGCAAGAAAGGATGCATTATGCATTGCTGGACCTCGTTCTTGGGAATGAGATGGGCCAAGTGGATGAAGTGTCAGTAGGGGAAAATGTAATCATTGTATCATAAGCTTTAGGGAAAGGACAGTAAGACAGTAATCAACAGTAAGATTAACTAACTGTGGAAAAGCCAACCTCAATGGGGTAAGAATGCATCTGACCCAGATAAAGTGGAATCAAAGATTAGCAGATAAAAAACTGCAAGTGAACAATGGGCTGCCTTTAAAAAGATAGTTCAAGTATAGTTAAGGTACTGTTATGCATTCATTGGTTTGCTGTATATCTCATTTATCACCGAGCGTTGCAGCGATGTTTAATTCTAAATCCAAATAAACAACCAGTCTATTTACAGAGCTTTAAAACATCTTAGAACTTGGAGTTTCACACATCTTTGCACTGAGCCCCAGATCCTTTCTGGAATTTTCTCATATCTTAACACTCTAGCTCCACCCACAGGCTTAAGAAATCAAGCAAGTGAACAAGAATCAGTTACCAGACTAACATAATCAAACACAGATGAAACAAACCATTGAACACCACAGGTATATTCCCACAAAGGAAAAAGATAAGGCAAACAAATCCAGAGCTCCCTGGATGATGAGAGAGAGAGATTAACGTTGTTGCAAATATCTGGTTCATGGTTCATGTGTTTTAGAATATAACTTTTAGTTCCTGATGCGAATGCAATTCAAACAAGCCTGGAATATTAGAAATAAAAACAAAAACTCAAGCCAGGCAGCATACGGGGAGAGAAAGAGTTAATGTTTCAGGCCAAGTGACCTTTCATCAATTCAGAAACATGACTAGCAGCTAACATTAAAAAAAGGAATCCCAAAGTAGACTTGCACATTAATAGCAAAAAAACGGTGGTAAAAGGAAGAGTGGGCTCATTAGGGACAAAAAAGGGGAATTACGCATGCAGTCAGGGGGTATCGCTGAGGTATTAAATGAATACTTTGCATGAGTCTTCATCAAGGAAGATGATGCTACGCAGGTCATGGTGAAAGAGGTGGTAATTCAGACATAAGGGTTTAAAATTGATAAAGAGATGGCATTAGATAGACTGTCTGTACTTAAGAGTTGATAAAGCACCAGGACTGGATGAGATGCACCCAAGGATACTGAAGGGAGAGAGAGAGTAGAGGCACTGGCCATAATTTTCCCGCCTCGATTACACTCCAGGGTGGTTCCAGGTGACTGGAGAATTGCAAATGATTGCACCCTTTTTTTTGAACAAGGGTGTAAGATAAGCCCAGCAACTACAAGCCTGTCAGTTTAATCTCAGTGGTCAAATTTTTAGAAACATGAATCTGGAACAAAATGAGTAGTCACTTGGGCAAATACAGGTTAATTATAGGAAAGCTTGCATGGATTGGAGGGAAAATAGCATTCAACTAACTTGCAGGAGGTTGGCGAGGGCAATGCTGTTGATGTGGTGTACATGGACTTCCAAAAGGCAGTGCTATGCAACAGACAAGTTAGCAAAGTTACAGCTCATGGAATAAAAGGGAAAGTAGCATCAAGAATAAGAAATTAGCTGAGTGACAGGAAGCAATGTAGTGGTCAATGTTTATTTTTAGACTGAAGGGAGATTTACAGTGGAGTTACCCAGGGGTCAGTGTTAGGATCCCAGCTTTTCCCAATATACATTAATGACACAGATCTTGGTGTACAGGGTGAAATTTGAAAATTTGCAGATGATATGAAACTTGAAAGTACTGAGTACCAGTGAGGAGGTTAGTATAGAACTTCCAAAAGGTCATAGCCAAGTCAGTGAAATGGCAAGTTAAATTTAAGTCAGAGAAGTGTGAAGTGATTCATTTTTGTGAATCATTTTGTGAAGGAAGAACATGGAGACGCAATATAAAAAAGGATACAACTCTGAAGGGGGTGCAGGAGCACAGGGACCTGGCTGTTAATGTGAATAAGTCATTGCAGGTGGCAGGACAGATTGAGAGAATAGTTAAAGTATGCAGTATCCTGGGCTTTATCAATAGTGGAGGGGGGAGAAAAAAGAGAGTACACATTGAAACCTGTACAACATACTGGTTCCTCTCAACTTTAGCACTGCTTCCAGTTCTGGACCCACACTATAGGAAGGACGTATAAACATCAGAGAGGGTGCAGAGAAGATTCACAAGAATGGAGGTTCCTCATCCACGGAACCAATTACGTGGAGAGATTGGAGAGGTTGGGACTGTTTTCCTTGGAAGTTTGATAGAGGTGTTCAAACTCACGAGGGGTCTGGTCAGAACGGATAGGGAGAAATTGAGAATGAGGGGGCACAGATTTGAGGTGAAAGAAGCAACGCTGACATGAGGAAAGTGTGTTGTTAGGATCTGGAGTGCACCCTGGGAGTGCGGGCGAACGAAGAGTTAATTGAAGTTTCCAAAAGGGATTTGGATCATTATCTGAAAAGGATGAATTGGCAGGGCCATGGGCAAAAGACACGAGAATGGCACTACGTGAACTGTTCCTTCAGAGGGCCAGCACAGACATGGACCAAAAACCTTTCTCTGATTCTATGAATTTATATTGGGTTGAGTTGAAGAAATTAAAATTAAATCTAGATCAATCGCCAAGTACTAGATTCTGAATATTTCACACATGTTTCAAAAAGATGTTCAAGTGTTCAGACATTCTGATTAACTGGAAATGAAGAGCAGGCAATGAATGGGGAGATCTGATTTATGATGATGGGAAGTCAATCTCTGGGATAAGGATCATTATGTTTGTGAAAGGTTGATATCTGGAAAAAGAGGAAGCAATTTGATTAAAAAAACCAAAACAATTGCCAGGAACTCTGAATCTAAATGATTAATTTCAGCTGCTGTTGGCTGTTCTGGTAAACGGGTTTCAGTAAAAACCCAACATCGAGACCTCAAGGTCGATGGATCCTAGTGCAAGAGAATTCTATTAGATATTGGCCTGCCAGGGAAAAATAAAATTAATCTGTAAGATAAAACAGTTAGACAAACCCCATCCGTCTTCAGAATACGATCTGTGAGCAGATATGATCTGTGAGCAGATATGAGTTAAGAAATTCCAGGGTGTTTATGACACTTAAATTACTCAACGGCTTTTAGATATGGTTTTCTGTCACGTCGATTTTTGGAGAGGATAGCATTTTCTACTTCCTTAACCCCCGTGAGAAATCGAGGAACGATTTGAAGATTGCACTCCAGCCTCAGTGATCTGGCTCAGTCACGTGTTCATTAGCTGGACAAGCTGATGGCCAGGACAGTCAGTTCATCGCAATATCAAATTAGTTCAGGATAAAATTACTGCAGACACTCAAGCAGATCAGGCAGCATTTGTGGGGTGAGGAAGGTAGGGTTAACACCGGAATTGCTAAGGGGTAAAAAAAAAGACCAGCGTCCATCCCGTTCACCTTCTACAGTGATGGAGTTATTGAAAAGTCACAGTGATTAACCCCCATCAATGAGTCTACAACAGGACCCCAGACATGGTGAGGGGAAAACCCCAGTGACGGAGAGCTTAGGGAGCCATAGATCCAAAGTTACCTGTTCCTCCTGAGCATGCTACACTCAGGACACCTGAGTCACCAAATGTTAAAAATCCAAAACAAATCTCTTCAACTTGCATGTGAATTAATCAATACTAACTATTCCCACTACCTCCCTAGGGAGCATGTTCCATAGACCCACCACTCACTGAAATATTGTTTCAGCAGATCTGTTTCGAATTATCCCCCTTCATGCTGTGTTCTCTGGATCCACTGTTCTGCACAAGGTGAACCAGCTCATCGTAGTCAACATTATCAAGTCTGTTTACAATCGTAAAAACAACAATCGTATCACCTCTTAACCATCTCCATCCCAGTGAGAATATGCCTCACGTACAAAATCATTACTCCAAACCCAGACAGGTCCTCATTTCAAGCAACTTCCAGGTCTGATGAGGGTCTTTCACCTATCATGGTGTTTTTGTTTCTCCCCCCCACCCCACTCATTCTTGGGATGTGGGCATCAATGGCTGGGCCAGCATTTTTTGTCCATCCCTAATTGCCCTTGAGAAGGTAGTGGTGAGCTGCCTTCTTGAATCGCTGCAGTCCGTGTGGTGTAAGTTCCGGGCATTTAAGAGGCAGCCACATTGCTGTGGGTCTGGAGTCACATGTGGACCAGACTATGTAAGGACATCAGATTTCCTTCCCTAAAAGACATTAGTGACCCAGATGGGTTTTTACAACAACCGACAATGGTTTCATGGTCATCATTAGACTTTTAAGTCCAGGTTTTTATTGAATTCAACTTACACCATCTGCCAGAGCATTATCCTGGGTCTCTGGATTACTAGTCCAGTGACAATACCACTGCGCTGCTGCCTCCCTTGTGCTTATAGCTTTAACATTTAACCACAGTTTACTCTCACTGAAAAGACCAGCCCAGATTACAGAGCACGTTAATCTCATCCTGTAGCTTGGAGCACTCCAAGGCCATTGCAAATCCAGTCTCACTGTGATCCCGTTGATTGATCAAAGTATTTGTGCTGTGTTTAGAAGGAGTGTAACTAAATATTTTCCTTCTGCAAACTAAGCAGTGCACTTCCCAATACATGGATCTGGAATGCATGAGCTAAGGGGGGATTCTGCTGATCTTAGTGATGACTTTTCACTTTGAATGGTGCCCCGAGCTGCTGAATTGACCCACTCTACCTCGGTAGAGGTGCTGGAAAAAGTAACATAAATATCAGTTTTAACACGTGAAAGAAAAAACTATACTGGGGTATTCATATAGCGCTTTACTCCATCGTCAAGATATCCCATAGTGCTTCTCAATTCTTTGTGAAGTGCAGACACTGATATTGGCTAATGGAGCAGCACAGCAAGATCCCACAAACAAACAGAGCCATTTAGTAAAGGCAGCTGACAAAAGAATGGCCAGGTTGCCCATTTATGGGATCGTGCTGTGTGCAAATTGGCTGCCAAAGTTTCTTACATTATGACAATGACCACACTTAAATATATATTTTTTAAACTGGCTACAGTGTGCTTTGGAACATCCAGAAATTTGCTATATAAAAATGAAAGTCTTTCCTCTCATTCTTCCTTTGCCTTACAGTCCAGCAGTTAGAGGTCTACCTCCCAACTCACCTAACTTTGCTTAGTTACCACAACGTCACACATCGTGGTGAGAGTTATGATAGCATTGTGAAATTGCAAGACATTGAGTCAATTATCAGCTGCAAACTTGATTCATTTTACAAAAGGAAGCTAATAAATTGCAGTCAGCATGGAATCAGTTACAGCCTGATCAGCCTGCTTAATTTCTTCAGGAAGCAAAACTCCAAGTAGATAATGGAAAAGCCTGCAGGGTCATGTATCCCATATTCTGGTGAATTTGGTGTTTGGCAATAGTGAATCAGCAGTCTGTTTTACACCCCCCCTCCACCCTTTTCCATTGATTGCAATTTCTTACCGCATAGCTCCATCGCCACCCTACCCGCTCCCCACACCACTGCCCACCTCCAAGTGTTAAAGGACTTAGAATAAGCCCCGTGACTACATAAGAAATTGCCTGAAGGGTAAAACAACAGGTGACATCAGGTCGAAAAAAAGAGATATAGCACCTTCTGTGGCCAGCAGAGGTCTTGAAGCACATCACAGCCAATGAAGTACCTTTAAAAAAAAGTGTAGTCACTGTTGTAATGTAGGAAATGTGGCAGCCAATTTGCACACAGCAAGTTCCCACAAGCAGCAATGTGGTAAAGGCCAGGTGATCTGCTTTTGTGATGTTGATTGAGGGATCAGCAATGGCCAGGAACCCAGGGAGAACTCCCTTGCTCTCCTTCAAAACTGTTGGCATAGGATCTTTTACATCCATCCAAGGGGATGAACGGGGTCTTGATTTATCTGAAAAACAGCATCACCAACAGTGCAGCACAGCACTGCTATCAGCCTCCATTTCTTCACTCAAGTCCTAGAGTGGGACTCGAACCCACAACCTTCTGACTCAGCGGTGAGAGGGGACAGTGTGCCACAGTGGCTGGGTCCCTGGGATTGCGATGGAGAGCACAAATTTCTAAGTTGCATGAACAGTCGTCTCTGACTCATTGGCTCAATAAGAGTGTATGGCCACAGATTGAACTTGATTAAGAAATTATAACATTTGATATTCTCAGGTTTTGATAAAGAATGTGATAAAACAATTCACTGAAATGCACAACAGGATAAATACAAGCCTTTCTCCACACAAAAACATGAATGCTTTTTTATGCATCTTGGTGCCTTGGCTCAGGTGGGTAATCGTCTTGTCCTGAGTCAGAAGGACATGGGTTCAAGCCCCACTCCAGGCCCAGAGTGACGCAGACAGGCCGAGGAGGTGCTGCATTGTCAGAGATGCTGTTTTTTGGATGAGGCGAGATATCTACTGGAAGCATCATCCGCATTTCTTGGCAGATATATTAAAAAACATCCTATGGCAATATTTTAAAAAGGAGGGAGCGGTCTCTGCTGAATATTCATCCTTTAAACACCATCACTAAAAAAGACAGCTTTGCAGACCATCCCCCTCAGTGATATTTGTGGGACCTTGCTGTGCACAAACAGTTGTAGCATGCATCAATTTACCGACTTCACATCAAAGTAACTCATCGTGAAATGCTTTAGGGTTCCCTCAGGAGAGGCACACAACAATGTAAATTCCTGTCTTTGGCATTAGGCCAGGCTAAAAAAGTTAAATGTGGCAAGCATTATTGCCTGGCAAAGACCATCTCCAACAAGAGAGAATCAAATCATCTGCCCTCGACATTCAATGGCATTGCCATCGTTGAATCCCCCACTATCAACATCCTGGAGTGGGGGTGGGGGGTTACCATTGACCAGAAACGGAACTGGACTAGCCATAAGTACTGTGGCTACAAGAATAGGTCAGAGACTAGGAATCGTGCGGCGAGTAACTCATCTCCTGACTCTCCAAAATCTGTCCACCATCTGCAAGGCACAAGTCAGGAATGTGATGGAATATTCCCCACTTGCCTGGATGGGTGCAGCTATTCTGCCAGTCAGATGGCCAATTAGTTCATCCGGAATACCTCATATTCTCCCCTGTAAAAAGGAGCATCACTCCATGATGAAACAAAGGCTTCATAGTTTCATGGTATATCAGCCACTTCTTCACCGTCATTGGGTCAAAATCTTGGAACACCCTTCATAAAAAGCTCTGTGGGAGTACCTGCACCACATGGACTGCAGTGGTTCAAGGCAGCGGTTCACCACCACCTTCTCCATGGCAACAAGGGATGGACAATAAACGCTGGCCTAACCAGCGATGCTCACGTTAGCTTGGCTGTCTCGTATCCCTGTGGCTTGCTTTTCTACCGAAATATCTGATGTCTCTAAGGTAAGAAGCGGATAAGAACACTTGTGCAGGATTACAGACGCAAATTTCACAAATTAGAGCTCATCAAGGCACATGGCAAAAAATTCTGGTCACAAAAACAAAATAAACCCTGGCCTCTGCACCCAAACTCCTAATGCACGCTCCCATGAAGCACTAGGGGAATGCCTTCAAAATTCTTCCCAAAATTGTTACCAAGGAAAATGCTTACATTAGAAAGAGATAGGTAAATATTAAATTCAATAAACTACAAGCAGCTTCTAAAGTAATAAATATAGTGCACCTTTTAGGAAAAGATTTACTATTAACTACGAAACAAAGTCACCTCTCCATAGCAACACATTGTTTGGTTGTTTTCCAACGGTTAAGTAAAGGCAATTGTAGAAAGTAATTTTCACCATTTCACACTCCATTAAAGAGAATTGATCGGAGTAAAATTGTCCCCATCATTACTCAGTCTCTATGCTGCCAGTCAGATGGCCAATTAGTTCATCCGGGATACCTCATTCTCCCCTGTAAAAAGGAGCATCACTCCATGATGAAACAAAGGCTTCCTAGTTTCCGTGTAGAATGCGGAATGCTTTATAACAGCTTTGTTGCTTGAATGGGCTTCACACAGCAGTTGCACAGCCATCATTTATCTACAATTCTGTGAGGCAAAGGTTTCATGGGCAGAATCTTACAGCGCAGATGACGACCTTCTGGCTTAGTTCTTCCCCACACAGACTATCCAATTTAGCCCTACACCTCAGTTCGTTTCCTATAACCTTGTGCGAAGGTAGCTCTGTCCTCTAGTTTTTCTGTCAATTATTTTAAATGTATGACCTCTGGTTACAGATCCTGTTACCAGAAATGGTTATTCTCTAGCTGCTCTATTGAAGCTCCTCATTAATTTTAAATGTGTTTATTAGGTCTCCCTTTAACCTTCTGTTGATCCAAAGAAAACAATCCCAGCTTTGTCAGTATTTCCACATAACTGAAATCCCTCATCCCTGGTAACATCCTGGTAAACCCTCTCTTCAAGGTCCTGATATCCTTTCTATGGTGTTGCACCCAGAACTAAAAACAATACTCCAGCTGAGGTCTAACCTGAGATTTGTACAGTTTTAGCAAAACTTCCTTGTGTGTATATCAAATGCTTGTGTACAAAGCCAAGTATCCCAAAAGTTTAGGTGACAGGATAAATTTACCCTGTGCCACTTCAAGAATTTGTGAATATGACCCTCTTGTCCCTTTGCTCTTGCACCTCGCTCAGCATGGCACAATTCCAAATATACCGCCTCCCCATGTCGTTCCTGCCAAAGTGCAGCACTTATCCATGTTAAATTGCACTTTTCTGAAGAGAAAGACATGTCGAAGTTTGTCTTGCATTCATCAGGACACTTCACAAGAATACCAATAAAGGGGGAAACAACAATTTATACTGTATATTTAAAGAGAGTGCTGATTGGTTGACAAGTGGCATTGCCATGGTGAATGCACAAGTGATGGTGATTGACAGTTAATGGTCAAAAATTCTTGTGAAATATCCTGAGCGCAAGATGAAAAGCTTAGACACCCCTTTCTTCAGCAATACTCAAGTACTGTGCTACCAAATGACTCAATTGCATCTGCTGTGTCTGCCCATTTCAGACCATCCATGTCCTCCTGAAGACTGCCAGTACCCTGCTCACCATTCACTCTCGAAAAATTTTGCTTCACAAACTTTGACATCTAGAAATATTATCACACCCACTAGCACTTGCTGTCTAAATTCTCCTGTCCATGTTTCTAACGGAAACGCCTCATATAAACTCCTTACTCAGCGATTACACATGGGCTCTCATCGGAGACACTGCAGCACAACTGCTGGCGAGAGAGTGCATTACATGTCTACATAAAAGCGGCTTCCATTATAAATGTGGACATAATATTGAAAGTATATAAAAAAGGACAGCTTGTCAGAGTTTACTTTTCTTCAGTCAATGATTGCCCTGCCTGCTAAGTTTCATCTGAACAATACATTTAGTTTTCATTCCTCAAATCATCCAACATGTAAAGCACCCCACCACCCAAGAAACACAAACCATATTTAAAAAAAGAGGGTAAAACCAGTGGGGAAGTCTGTTCAGAACTGTTATGCAGAATGAAGGGAATACTTCATCTTGATTGAGTGCCTAGTTAATTGCTTTTGTTCATATAGGATAATTGGATTTGCTAGATGCAAGATTTAAAATCTGACTTATGGGCATCTAATCCTGCTCCCAGTCTCGAGTGGAACAGTCTATATCTATATTCAATGACCTCAATTAAGACTCTGTAAATAGAATGTCTATTGAGGGTTCTACATCTGGCAGGAATGTTCGAGTCTTGAAGGAAAAGGAACACTAAATATTTGAATTCCACGAAAGCTGTGGGGGTTTTATGTCCCTCTGAGGGGAGGTAGGGTGGGGGGGGGGAATAGAGAGGTTGGGTGGCCACAAGGCCTCTAGTTAACATCGCCTCAAAGACAGCACTTCTGAAAGTGCAGCACTCCCTCAGTACTGCACTGGGAGCGTTGACCTGCATTCTGAGGCTTGAACCATGACCCTCTGGCTCTGAGGCAAGGGTGCTACTCACTGAACCACACTGACACAAACTTGGAAAAGGAATGGCTAATAACATTCCACTGAATTTAAAAGATAATTTATTTCCTAAGATTTTACTGGGACATGTAGATATATCTTTACAGAGCATAGAAAAGACAAAGCAGGTGAAAGGTCTGGGGTGTTCCCTGTTATTGGACTAGTGGAAGTTACAACAGTAGACTGAAGTGTGGGCCCAAATATCAGAAGGGCGAAATTCAACTTAAAATGTTTTTATTGTTCATTACAGACTTTTTTTTAAAAAGGGTCAAATATGACCTAAAAGCAAAATACTGCAGATGCTGGAAATCTGAAACAAATATGATCTTCTGTGCTGTTAAGCATAATGGTCACTATTTCAGAAGTCAGAAACTTTTAGTACTCCCTACAATCTGCCCAAAACAGGTATTAGCCAACTGGTGGGTGCAATACAGGGACCAGATGCCAGCCGCAGGACTTGGGCTATAAATGCACAGGCTGAACCCTCAGTCCAATTGGACCAAGTTTGAACAGCAGTCTTTAAAGGGCCGCTGGAACTTGCTCAAGGAGTAACTTTTCCCAAAAGGAAAAAGCCTCCAGGTCAGAAGATCTGCTCCATGCAAATGCAGCTGGTCCAGGCTCCCAGGACCCAGCTGCATATGGGAGCCATCCGGAATCGGTCTGGCGCTGACCGGCAGGTAGTGCCGGAACTGGGTCCACTCAGCTGGTTAAGATCAGCGGGCTGCTCGGGCCATAATTCGACACGGACTGCCTTCGTTTCCAAAGCAACCACTTTGCAAGCCTAATGCCCATTTTGGGCTCACGTCTCATTTTGATCCCGATTATGTCTTGGGAAGCAAGGAGGACATCTGGCCATTCACGCACGGCCTGGGAGAGAGTCACCAGGTAGTTGTGGCTGAAACGTGGTGCACAGGGGCTGGCTTCTCCTGGTGGGCATTCGGTTGGGTGACATCGCACAGCTGGCCTGCACAGCGTGCATGTGTTTGGGTGCTGTTTAAATATGGTACCAGGAACTTTGACCCCATAAGGTAACGGCAGGCAATCGAATCAGTGCCTGCCCTGCCATGCGATTCAGCGAGCAGCTCGCTGTCGCATTATCAGCTTTCAAGTGGAAGATCAGGCGTGAGAACTCACCCAGCTGATCGGCGGGAAACACACCGACTATCCCACCCATCACAGTTTAGTCTGGGAAAATGGAAAATTCCACCCGTTAGCCGTTTCTCCCTTCAGAGAAGAGGGAGGGAGTGACGTAGTGGTTTTGTCACTCAGCTAGTACCCCAGAGACCCAGGGCAATGCAGGATGAAACACAGTGGTGGTGATTTCTGGGGACCCGGGTTCAAAACCCACTACAGCAGATTCAATAAAGATATGGAATTAAAAGACAACCATGAAATCATTTGTTAATTGTCGTGAAAACCCTTCACTAAATGTCCTTTAAAGGAAGGAAATCTGTCGTCCTAACCTGGTCTGGCCTACATGTGACTCCAGCCCCACAGCAATGTGGTTGACCCTGAACTGCCATCTGCCTGTGAGCCCATCAGCTCCACCTGCCCCACAGCAAGAGCCCCAAAGCAGGGCTGGGGCCTCTAGAGGATACCCAACGTCAGCAAGATGCCTCCACCTTTGGTGGAAATGTTGTTGGGGCTGCCCCCAAGCATGAGTGCGTAAAGTTAAGAAGTTATGATTGAACACGGGTGCTCACTCATTGTATATATAATGTACCTTTGGAAACACAGTTTGATTTTATGACTCAACTTCTCACGATGTGAATGCCTCTTGCATCGGACTCCATGTGCAGTGCAGCTATATTTCCAGGATGAGCCAAGTTCCGACTCCTCAAATGGTCACGTCCCTCAGATTCGTGTTATGTTTAACAGAGGCATAGTGTAGTAACCTGATGTTTAATACACCTTTAAGACAAGTATTGTAATGGAAGGTCACATGATCTTAATATCCAGTAGCAGAGTAGCGCTGGCTCTAAGTGAGGAGTCTTGAGTCAGCTACTCATGAGTGAAGAGATTTTTGTAGTGAGCTGTAGAGTTTAGCTTGTAAATAAACAGCGTGTGTTTATTCTAACAACGATCATGTTCTCTGCCTCTGTCTCGGCTCGGTCACCCAGAAATAACGTGCAACCCGGATCCTTCAGTCCCAACAAACCAAGAGCACCGGATCCAACAAACTGATGGCGATGAGGTGAAAAGCTCAGAAAAAAAAAAAAATACCCAAAGGAATCCAGAAGAAGTGATTTGGGGCCCTATCTCACATTGGTAGCCACGAGTAAAAGAATTTCCTGCTGAGCGTCGAAGCAATCTCCTCAAAGCTCGCCACAATTTGAAAGAGTGGAGCCTTTCAATCCAACCTCGGACGACAGGTCTCACTCATGTTGAGCACCTCGCGTTCTTCCTCCAAGCAAGCGACGTTGCAGGGGAGGAGAAGAGGCGCGTGATCCTTCTGTCCACTTAAGACATACGGACTAATTCAGAATCTGGTGGCGCCCAATGTCCCAGGCTCAGATCTGATGATTTATTGAACCTTGTAAAAAAAAAATAATTACCAGCCCAAGCTGTCCGGGAGGATACAACAGTTTAAACTTAACTCCAGAAATAGAGCTGCGGGGGAGACGGTCGTTTGTTATGTGGCAAGTCTGAGCCAATTAACTGAGTACTGTGAGGAATTTTCTATTAATGATGTGCTTAGAGATTGTTTGGTTGCAGTATAAATAGAAACACAATTCAGAAGGAGGAGATTGTTGGCTGAATCAAATCTAGATTTTCAGAAAGCATTGGAATTTGTTCTCGCCTTGGAAAGCGCAGTGTGAGACTCCGATGCTATTCGAGGTGCCGTCCTCCAAGCTGGGCGTTGAGCTTCAACAACAAAAAGCACAAAAGCTCTGCACTTTGTTCCAAAGCAGGAAGCAGCCACTGCTAGAGCGGACAATTTTTTAAAAAAGGAAAACTTTTGGAGCAAAAACATGGCAAAATAGTAACAGAAGTGGAAGAAGACAGCCCTGTACTGAAACAGCTTTAAAAGATTGAATGTTTCTTGTGCCACTGTAATGGACACCTCATGAGGCATTGTAAAGATAGAATCAGGCAGGCTTTCAGACAAAAGCAAAATCTCAATAAGATAAAACAGTGTTGAAAAGCCTGAAGTAGTAGATGTTGATATCTATTCATTGTATAATTTAAAAGGTAGGAAGAACAGAGCCTATGTAACCACAAGAGTGAATGAGAAGCCTCTCAGAATGGACGTGGATACTGGAGCAGCCACTAGAGTGATGATTGGTGAGCATATGTTCAAATACCTGAATCATGGAGAGTGTAAGTAGAATTTAGAAGAAACTAATGAAAAATTAAAAACTTACAAAAGGAGATGACATACAAGTCAAGAGCATATCTAGAGTTACAGTAAACTATTAAGGTCAAACAGTGAAGATTAACCTTCATAGTAGCAGGCGAGGGACCTAGTCTCCTCAGATGGAACTGGCTGAAATAAATTAGATCGGAATGGATTGAAATCTTCTAATGGAGAACCAATGGGTTTTCACAGCTATTACAAAAATATGTTTTCAAGAAGAACTTGGAAAAATTAAGGGGCTACAAGCAAAAATCCATGTGGATCCAGGAGGCAACACCAAGATTCATGAAGGCAAGATCAGTACCTTATGCAATGCGAGATAAGGTAGATGCCAAACTGGTCAGCTTGGGAAAGCTGGGAGTAATACAACCAGTGCAGTTTTCAGAGCGGGCAGCACCAATTGTACCTGTTCTCAAACCTGACTGAAGCATTAGAATTTGTGGGGACTACAAATTAACAGTTAATGAAGTGGTAAAACTGGATAGACACCCCATAACTAAAACTGAAGATTTGAGAGAAACTGGCAGGTCTGCATGAAGTTAGATACGAATCATGTCGAACAGTAATTGGAATTAGAGCAGGCATGCTGAAAGTTTGTCAACATAAATACACATAAGGGATTGTACCAATACACCCCTTTACCATTTGGCATATCTTCTGTTCACGCCATATCCAAAGAACCATGGAAAGTTTACTACAGGGATTTCCTCATGTTGTAGTTTATCTGGATGACGCTCTCGTGACTGGACTCACTAAAAAAAGAGCATTTGATGAACTTGAAAGAAGTTCATAAACGTTTTTCGCAGGTTGGAGAGCGATTGAAAAAAAGGATTAAAAAAATTCACATTCCAGGCAAAGGAGGTAACTTACCCAGATCACAAGTTCGATTCACAAGCCCAACATCCAGCTGAAGGTGAAAGCCATTAGAGAAGCCCCAGCGCCAAAGAATACACCCAAACTCAAACCATTATTGGTGATGATTAATTACTATGGACACTTCTTGCCTAATTTGTCAAGAGAACTGGCACCACTATTACTTGCCCAAATAAAACCAGAGATGGTCATGGCAAACACCACAAGGAGTAGCTTTTATAAAAAGTGAAACGGTTGTTACAGTTTCTACACTGCTAGTACATTTTGAACCAAAGAAAGTGTTGACATTAATGTGGGACATCACCTCACGGAGTGGGAGCAGTGCTTTCCCATTGAATGGATGATGGGTCAGAACGGCCTAAGATATGTCAAGAACACTTAGTACTGCAGAGAAAAAAAGTACTCAAATTAGAAAAAGGAGGCCTGGCAATCATTTTTGGTGTTAGAAAGTTTAATCAATATGTGCAGGGCGTTCATTTTACTATCATAACGGACCACAAGCCATTATTAGGACTATTCAGTGAAGACAAGGCTATGTCCCCTGTAGCCTCAGCAAGAGAACAAAGATGGTCATTGATCTTGGCAGTGTATGAGGATACTTTCATTCATAGATCCTTGCAAGTAAAAGATGAGGATGTTACAATTCCTCAGGAATACGTCGTTATTGAACTCCCTGTGCAATATGCTAAACAAATTAAAGATTGGACAAACCGAGACCCAGTCTTATCCAAAAGTGAGAAATCAAGTCCTTTATGGTTGGTCCCAAACACAAGAATCCAATGAAATGAGACCGTATTTCCAGAGAAGATACAAGATAACCAGCCAAGAAGGTATCTTATTGTGGGGAGCTTGAGTGATTGTTCCTTCAAAAAAGGACAAAAGCCATTGTTATCCCAGTGCACATCCCGGAATTTCCAAAATGAAGGTAATAGCACGTAGCTACACATGTGGCTGGGAACGGGTGGAAAGATTGAAATCTTAAGTGAGAAGCTGTACGCGGTGTCAACAAGTGCAAAAATTACCTGCAACAACACCGCTACGCCCCTGGGAGGGGCCAGGATGGCCATGGGTGTGAGTACACATCAACTATGTGGGACCTTTTATGGGAACAATGTTTCCCCTTATCATAGGTTCTCAAAATGGATGTACACAAAGTGAGGTCACCCACATCTTCTGCGACAATAGACAAGCTATGATAAAGCTTTGTTATAAATGGATTACCTGAAGTGCTAGCATCAGATAATGGAACAGTATTCACAAGTACTGAATTTAACTGATTTACAAGCCTCAAATGGTATTGCTCATGTGAAAACCTCTCCATACCACCCTTCTTCAAATGGACTTGCCAAGAGAGCAGTTCAGACGTTCAAATCTGGTATGAAGAAATTATGCGGAGATTTGATTGTGACTAAATTAGCACGATTTCTATTCCATTATAGAACCACCCCTCATTCGACAACAGGTGTCCACACCTGTGGAATTGTGGAGACTGAGCCCAATCATGCCAAACTTGCAGGGGAAGGTAGAAAGCAAGCAAGCAGGAAAATTAGAAGATGGGACATGATTGTCACAGTTGGGACGGAACATTTAAAACGTAGGAGAGAAAAGTATGTGAAAAATTTCAGAGAAGGACCAGCATGGTTGTTAGGTGAAATAAGTGCCCTAATGGGAACTCTTTCCTACCACGTGAGAGTCGAGATCGAATAGTAAGATGACATGTGGATCACATACGAAGTGGAGAAACCACTTCTAGAAGTGATTCCAGTGTTCGTGACTTCTTTCAACAGGAAATGTTGATTCACTCACCCAAGAACAAATGTATTTGAAGGGCTGATTGTACCTGAGAGGAGGAGTCGAAGAAACAAAATTTGCCAGATCTGAAGGACCTGATGCTCAGAAGACTTCAGTAAGAGAGATTCCAAAGGAAACTTTCAGAAACTGTAGAGCTGAGAGGTTCTATATGCATAAGGGAACCCCCAGAGAGGCTGACTTCATAAATAATTCATGTGTAAATAACTTGATATATTGAAAAATTGTAAAATGTATTTTTCAGTAAAGGGGGAGGGTGGGATGTAGTAATCTGATATGTAATATACCTTTAAGTATTGTAATGTAAGGTCACATGATCTTAATATCCAATAGCAGAGTAGGCTACCTCTTTTTGGGAGTATTGAGTTAGTCACTGATGAGTGAAGAGGGTTTTATGTAATGAGCGCACTAGTGTAGCTGTAGAGTTTAGTTTGTAAATAAACAGCATGTTTATTCTAACAACGATCTCTGGATGTTTTGTCTCTGTACCAACTTGGTCACCCCGGAAAATAACAGTGTGCAAACTGGATCCTTTAGCCCCAATAAACCAGGGGCACTGGATCCAACAATTAGTCCCTCATGTCACTTAAAGGTGATGTGTTATGCCGGAGCGTGACAGCACACGCAGGTAGAGAAATGTTCTTTGAATTGTGCGTTGTTTCTTAGAGAGTGACATCAGCACTGGGTCGTATTCCTGGAGTGTGAAAGCACACGTCCTGGATGCATTATGTTCACTGCAACAAAATCCAATTCTCGATGGCCACTGAAAGTGTGGCGTGCTGGTGGCAAAGACTGCACAATGTGCATCGACTCAGGGTGCGCACTGTTGTGCTGCCTTTCATAGCACCCGCTGCTGCACATGCTGCCTGACCTTTCCAACACTGATCCCTTCATTATCCTTGGAGGGTTACTGGTCCCAGGCTGAATGATGAGAGTTTGCTTGAGATATCAATGATAAGAAGGGACTTCCCGATCACTTTCATGCCTTTAAAGGGATCTTGTGTGGACGTACTAGCAGTCAATGGGTCATGGGCACATCTTCCATGTCATGCCACGGCGATGGCATCCTCATGCAAATGTCTCCATCATCACCCTTGTCAGGTTCCTGCCCTTCCAACTCCACCTTGTCCAAGGAAATCTCCACCTCCCCCACGTCTCCCTCTGGCAAGTGATCTCCCTGTTGAACCACCAGCCTGTGCCATGAATGGCAGAACACAATGATGTGCAACACCCTCTGAGGAGGGAGGATTGCAGAGCCCCACCTGAACAGTTCAAACCTTGGAAGCACATCTTCAGGATGCCAATGGTTTGCTCTATGATCAACTTTGTCAGAGTGCACCAAGTTCTCTCTCCCCTGAGGCACTTTCAGAGGACAATGCATGGGTGGTCACGTGCCAAGTCTTCTGCAGGTCCCCCTCATTACCCGGCAGCCAACCCTGTAAACCCTCAAAAGATCTGTGACACCCAGGAATGACTCAGGATGTAGGAGTCACAAGAACTCCCAGGCACAAACGTGCACGATCTTCTTCTGATAATCACGGACCAGCTGCACTTTGAGGGAGGGAGCCCTTTCCTGTTGAAGAAGATCAGTGGCTGCTGCCAGGGAGCTCAGTGATGTGTGCAATCTATAGCAGCCTGTACTCGTGGGGAGCTAGAGATCGCCACAGATCCCAGAAATCTAGCAGTCTGGCTGGCTTCATCCGTTGTGAACAAGATGTAATGATGTGCCTTACTGTAAAGGGCATCCATAACTTCCTTATACATATATGTGTGGAGGACAGAGATGCTGCATAGGTCCCCAGTGGATCCCTGGAACAAGTCGCTTGCAAAAATTGTGCTACAGCCACCTTTACAACCACTGGCAAGGGGTGGAAAGGGATGGTCCCCCACCCAGTGCACATGGCATCAGATCCTCCCTAAGAATTTGGCAGATGTGAGCCACCACATCCCTTACCAAACGAAGGAATCTGCAGGACTCTCTCCCTCTCATCTCCAAGTACAAGAGGAGTCTTCGTTACACCCTGGGTCACACCAGTTGCCTCCATGGGCAGGGTCTCACCTCCTCGGCCTTCCTGAGGCCCACCCCAGACCATGCGCCTCAGGCCTTGGTTCTTAAAGCACTGCCAGGTGGCGATGGGCCCTCCTGCTCCTTCTGAACACAACCATCAGGAAGGCAGCATTGTCGCCCCCTCCATCCTGCACTCCTCCTGCTTCCTGTGGAGGGATAGATCAAGCTGCAGTTTACCCTGCAATGATCAACCTCCCACTCCACAGCACAAATGCAGTGTGAAGCCCTCGGGCTGCACTCCTTAAACGTGCGCCATCCCCTGGTCCACCCTTACAGCTAAGGCGCTACCTCATCGGTGTCTAATAATCCCCACAGCAACTTGACAGCACAAATCACAATTGGATCGCAGGGGGTTGAGCACACCATATGCTTCCAGCCTCATCCCCCAGGCTCAGTCAGGCGGCCTCGTCTGAATAGGCCCCTGCCTGGCACATTTTGAATGTTTGGAAGCCTAGTGCCCAGTCAGCCATTCCACAAAGCAATGTGCAGGGTCTCATGGAACATCTTGTGGACAAGCATATGTCCTGCCCCTGTACTCTCAATGGTGCGATCCCTCTTCCCTTCTCACATTCCTTCAACTGCAACAGGCTCAATATCACCAACTCAAATGTGAGCCCAAGCGCTGGTGCATTATCACATCAAAGTGCACCAGGATCGCCAATCGTTCCCTTTTCAATAAACCTCGAGTCTAGACCTCAATGAAAGATGAGGGTGCTCCTTGAACGGGCTTATGAGTCCAGCCATTGACTCCTCTCTCACGGCCTCTGACCCCTCCCCGGCAATATATTTCTAAGAGCCTTTTTTAACTGCATCATTCCACTGGTACTCAACATGGTGCTGCACTTGTACTTTGAGACCAGCTCACAGCCCCCATCACCGTGGAAGTCCCTCTGATCTTCCTGGAACACCACGATGGGCAGGCAGACCTCTCTCCGGTCACTCTCCTGCCTCCCCCAGTAACACTTGAGCCCATCGCCATTGATTTGGACATTCCTGCCCTCCCCCTGAGCCCATCACTGTAAATGTCCCTATGCCCAGTGGACCTCACTCCTCCCCATCTTAAGGCAGTCTGCACTGTGACATTGAGACCCCCCCCCAATCTACATGTTGCAGATGCTTCCTCTGACCACGACAATATAATCTGCAGCCCACGGCTGGGCTATGCATCCCCAGGACCCCCATGTGAGAGGGACTGACCACCCTGCACACCATCCTGCAGATGACCCCCCCCACCCATTGTGCAGACAGGCCTTCACCCCCCACTGCCCCCAGACAGGGACCATGACACACGTACCTCAAATATCCTGTAGCATGACCCATACAGCTCCAAGACTGGCTTTAATCTCTCACCCTGGCCCATATGTCCTCAGTCGTGTGACTAAATGACTGAAATGATACTTAACCTCCCGGTTCCTTCAAACCAGACTCCACTTCCCCCACTCCAGTCAGTCAGTCATTCCTCTGCCTCCCTCGGTCCTTTTTCAAAAGCAATTCTCTCAGGACGTGGGCGTCACTGGCAAGGCCGGCATTTGTTGCCCTTCCCTAATTGCCCTTGAACTGAGAGTGACTTACTAGGCCATTTCAAAGGGTAGCTAAATCATCCACATTGCTGTGGGTCTGGAGTCACATGTAGGCCAGACCGGATAAGAACGACAGATTTTCTTCCCTAAAAAAAAGGACATCAGTGAACCAGATGTGGTTTTATGACAATCAATGGTAATCTCATGTCACTATTACTGAGACTAGTTTTCAAATCCAGATTTTATTAATTGAATTTAAATTCCAGGACATTCTTTCTGGTGTCTTGCCGACATATTTATTCCTCGGGGAGTTGGGGGTTGGGGTGGGGGGGGAGACAAAAAACCAGATCTGGTCATTTGAGACTTTAGAGCTCAATTTCATTTGACTTGGGAGATGGGTTTGGGCAGGACCGCAGGGAAGAATTAAAGTTTACTGCATGCTTAAAATGATTACAAAATTCCAAAGGGCTTTTTGTGGTGTCTTTAGAAAACCACACAAATTAAGTGGGATGATGATTTCAAACTCATTTATATGGATCACTGTACTATGCATCACTTTGGCAGCATTTATTTTTCATTACCTCACTGAGGTGTGATACATTAGCCCTCCAAGTTGTACAGGGAGATAATAGTTCTCAGGAGAATTGTCGGAATGCTGGGAGAGGATGGAATCCTCTGTAATGCCGGTTTTCAGTCCAGCTATGACCGGAACCCAGAGTCTGTCTCTACTACACCACAGCACATGCACAAAGCAATGGTCTCATTGGTATTTCTTTAAAAGTTAGCTACAAAATCAAAAGATCAGAATTTACAGCGCAGGCCAATAGCACATTGCTGCCACTCGAGCAGTCCAAGCCAATCCCATCCCTCTGCCCTTTTCCAGTATCTAGTATTCCCCCTTTTCAAATATGCACTAGACACCATTTAAAATGATGTTACCATCTATTCCTCAATAACCTCATGTTAAAGCATCTGCAACTATTTACAAGATGTACTGCAGCAGCTCACCAAGGCTCCTTTGACAGCACCTTCTAAAGTCTTGGCCTCTACCCATCTAGAAGGACAAGGGCAACAGACACATGGGAACACCACCACCTGGAAGTTCCCCTCCAAGCCACTCACCAGCCTGACTTGGAAACATATCGGCCGTTCCTTCACTGTTGCTGGGTCAAAATCCTGGAACTCCCTTCCTAACAGCACTCTGGGTATACCTACACCACATGGACTGCAGCAGGTCAAGAAGGCAACTCACCACCACCTTCTCAAGGGGCAGTTAGGATACTCAAATCCCAAGAACGAATAAAAAAAAAAATAAATATGCAATATTAACTCAGCCACTCAAACGCCTTCCTGATTCTATTTCCTTAAAAGAACATAGGAACTATGGAGTAGGCCTTCGGCCCCTTGAGTTTGCTCCTCCATTCAGCAAGGTTGTGGCTGATCTGCTATGTCAACTTCATTTTCCTGCCCATTTCCTGTGGCCCTAGATTCCCCGAGAAATCAAAAATCTGTACCTCTGCCTTGATTATCCTTGACACCTGAGCATCCACAACAGCTCTCTGGGGTAGAGAATTCCAAAGGTTCAAAACCCTTTGAGTGAAATAATTTTGCCTCATCTCAGTCCTAAATGATGGATCCCTTGTCCTGAAGTTGCACCCATTTCCAGATGTCCCCCCAGCCAGGGGTATCAGAATCTACCCTCAAGACCTTTTAATAAAAATTATAAAAGGGGAAGCAATGTCACACATTTTACACTGGTGCCCCAAATCAATATTAATCCCTTGTGCACAGTGAGATATAATCAGGGTCAAATGAGGAAAGGAGTCACCAATTCAAAATCGTTAGAAAGTGACAGCAGCCGTTAATTTTCCAGTATCCGTCTTTCTTTGGGTATCAGCTGATTTCCCAGATATCGAATAAGGCGACACATTCTTATACTTGCAAGATGATTGATGCATTGTTCCAGGAGAATGGCAGGCTCAATCCTTTTCTCGACAGTGTTCATTAGAGGTGACTACACAGGCCTGGAGATACTGGCGCCTGCAGTCAAAGCAATTGTACACAACCTGTAGATGCTTGGCATGAATGCAGTCAGTAGTGCCCAGGAAAGTGATCCACCACATCAGCATGCAACACCCAGAATCCAGATGCGAGATGCCCATCATCTTTTAAATCCAGGAGTCTGGCTGGTGTGTTGCAAGCTGAGTCATGGGGAGCAGGGGTCATGGCTTGAATATGAAACTAATCCTTATCCCTCAATTGTAATACTGAAGGGTGCAGGTACAACTAGGGATGTGCTCAATTAGCCAAAGTGACTATTCGTCAGCTGGTTTCAAAGCTCAAGTAATCCTTATAACTGCTGGCAGTGTGTGAAAACTCCTTACAGCTTGCTGCACATTTCATAGCCTTGTCATTCTGAGAGGTCACTAGTGAGGAACAGTCTGCACCATATCCATGAATGCAAACACAACACCAATGGCTAAATAATTCCCTGGCAATTCAACCACGCACCGATTGGGAAATAATGGGAGCGGGCTGTCCATCCAGTTTCATCAAAACACATCAAAAACCTTAAAACCATTCTAATAATCCTTCAGTCTTCAGCAAGCAATCTACATCAGTGAGCCAGGTCAGGCCTGATTGAAATTACAAACCACTACAGACCCGTTACCACAACTGTACAAGAGGGGGCACTGGGATGAGGGGGCAAATTTTGTTTGTTGGCAAGTCACATTCCTTTCGAAATTTTGTGCATGGCCAGTTTTGTTTTCAGTGCACAGTTCCTTCAAATGTTGTTTGCACATTATTCATCATGAAACACAGTCTACACAATAGCTTCCAGGCTACTGCATGGCAGTCACCCATGCAGCTTAGCAGAAACATAGCTGGCGAGACTTACTTATTACCCCATTTCCATCATGCCCGAGGTGGTGGGCCACCTCCTTGGCATCACTGCATGTTTGATACAACCGAGTGGCTTGCTTCAGGCCTCTTAAGGGTTAACCAGGCTAGTGCAAGGGAACTGAAGTCACATGTTGGCCCACCCAGGTAGGTTAAGGGCGGTGGGATTCCTTCCCTAAAGGAAGAAGGGCTCAAAGGGAGTGCCAAGCAAACCAGGGAATCAAAATATTGGGAAAAGCAGAAAGCCGAGAACTCACGAGTGCAGCCACCCAAATGATACAGGGAAGGTGGTCGGCGGTTGGAGTGATGTGTCTCCCTGTCACCATGACTGGGTTTGATTATCTTCAGGGGTCTGAGAGGAACTTTCCCAGGGGTTTTTGAGTTGGTCCATGTTATTTTTTGCTTCTCCCAGGAGATTGCCCAGCTGATGGACAGAGGGTGGTTAGATGGGGTCACGGTTGGTAACAGTTACACCAGGATCAGTGGGCCAGCAGACCTATTCATGTCTATAAGACTATAAGACATAGGAGCAGGAATTAGGCCATTCGGCCCATCAAGTCTGCTCCACCATTCAATCATGGCTGGTAAGTTTCTCAACCCCATTCTCCCACCTTCTACCCATAACCTTTGATCCCCTTACCAATCAAGAACCTATCTATCTCGGTCTTAAATACACTCAATGATCTGGCCTCCACAGCCTTCTGTGGCAATGAATTCCATAGATTCACCAGTCTCTGGCTAAAGAAGTTTCTCCTCATCTCTGTTCCAAAAGGTCTTCCCTTTACTCTGAGGCTGTGCCCTCGGGTCCTAGTCTCTCCTACTAATGGAAACATCTTCCCCACTTCCACTCTATCCAGGCCTTTCAGTATTCTGTAAGTTTCAATCAGATCCCCCCTCATCCTTCTAAACTCCATCGAGTATAGACCCAGATGTCCCTTGTATTCATGTGTTTGAATTTAAAAACAGACAAAAAGGAGAGACCAACTGCTACAGATCTCATCTAAAATTATGGACTCAATTTTTTTTTTCCATTCTAAGAAAAATTTGACAAAATGTACCTTTTTTGTTAATTAAAATTCGAATGAAACCATTTTTCATGCAAATAGATTGAAGGAGGTTCCATAAGCCACACAATCTATCCTGTGGAGTCTGACATATTCATTTAACTACCAGTGGAAAAATTCTGCCAAAATATTTCTTGAAGAGTTAAACGACGACGAATTAACTCCCCCAACATTGGTCTGTCCATGCATCCCCATTATTCAGCCTCCAGCCAGCGTAGAGAGAACAGACTGAAGTACAGAAATTATTTCAAAAGGGGGCATAAACTTAAAATTTGAGCTGGGTCATTCATTGTTTCGCTGGCAATGGGGTCTGGAAGCACTGCTTCACACAAAATAGTAGTGGAAATCCAGAATTCTCTCCCTCAAATACATTGTTGTAAAGTGGGGTGTCAGTTGAAAGGATAGAGTTGAGATTCAGTCATCAACTAATTAAAATGGGGAGGCTGAGACATGGTAGTGTCACGAAGCTAGTAACCCAGAGGCCCAGGTTACTGTTCGGGGTTGAAATGGGTTCAATCCCACCACAGCAGCTGGTGGAATTCAAATTCAATTAATAAATCTGGAATATAAAATCTAGTCTCAGTAATGGTGACCATGACAACTGTCATCGATTGTCATGTGTTCCAATCCCACCAGGGAAGCTGGGGAATTTAAAAATGCAATTAAATAAAATCAGTATTGGTAACCATTATTGATTTGTGGTAAAAACCCATCTGGATCACTAATGTCCGTGAGGGAAGGAAATCTGCTGTCCTTACCTGGTCTGGCCTACATGCGACTCCAGACCCACAGCAATGTGGTTACTTACTGCCCTCTGAAAATGGCCGTGTAATCCACTCAGTTCAAAGGGCAATTGGGGATAGGCTGCAAATGCTGGCCTTACACTCGTATCCCATGAAGGAATAAGAATGGCAGAATGGGGTCGAGGGGTTAAATGGTCTCTCCTGTTCCTATCACAAGCAGTACAGCAGCTTCAATTTGTACACATCCTTCTAACCTATCAAATTCACAAATACATATTTAACAAATGGTAGACACGAGTAAACGTTAGCCACTGGTGGATTTTATAATCGGAATTGAGAACAATCCCAGATTACATCTCCTTAATGCAACTGTGCCATTGCTCAACCTGCAGCACTCGAAAGTTATGTCCTAAAGATTAGGGTCAAGGGAGGTTACCTGGGATCCTCCTGGGGTCCTGCAAGGCTGCTAACTGCTAAAGAAAGCTGATTGTAAGACTATAACCAAACAGTTGCTTTATTAAGAAAAAATGAGATAATAAATCAGACTTACCTCTTTTTCAATGTTCAGTCCTTCAGCTCTCAAGTTTCTCTCAAACATCTCCCGTTTCTCCGTTTGTATGTTAGATTTTCTGTACACAAGGATGTAATCAATTCGGCACTTCCCATCCCTGAAGAACAGGCCGTTTCCTTTATTTCTATCCGCAGCTTCCTACAGAGGAACAACACGAAATATCCACACAGTGTCTTACAAGGTCGGAGGTCATTCAACCCAGTGCCCATGCCAGCTTCTGAAAAGATCTAACCAACTAGTCTCTAGTCCCTCACTCTTTCTGCATAGACCTGTAAATGTCTCCCTTTCAAGTATTTATCCAAACCAAAGTTAATATTGAATCAGTTTTCCACCTTCCTTTCAGGCAGCACATTCCAGATTACAACAACTTGCCATGTAAAAAAAATGTTTTAAATCCCACCTCCCTTCTGATCCTTTTGCAAATTACCTCAAATCTGGTCTTCTGGTTACCAGCCCTCCCGCCAGTGCACCTGGGTCAAAACCCTTCACCATTTTTGAACACCTCCAACAAAACCCCCTTAACCTCCAGTGCTCTAAGGAGAACAATCCCAACTTCTCCAGTCTCTCTACACAGCTGAAGTCCTTCATGCCCCAGGACAATTCTAATAAATCTCCTCTGCACCTACAAGTTCTTCCCACTCTTCCTAGGAATAATTTACAGCTTTTTCCAACTTTCCTGTTCAATGATTTTATCACTCGTCTGTTAAAATCCTGGAAATCCTAAACACCTCCACTAAATCATGAAGGGCTCTGATAGAGTAAATAAGGAGAATGTGTTGGCGAGGCAGATTTGCGTAATTTAGTAAAAGAATCAGGAAAGAGAAAATGATATTCCACCCCGCCCACATATAGTAAGACTGCAGAGATGGCTGCAGCAAGTACTTGAGGATTGCTACAGCATTGGAAGTTGCAGAGTCATCTGCAGCTAATGACAGACTGAACTGGGCTTCTGAAACAACATGCACTGATATTGTGTGTCATCGCTCAGACAGGAGACGAAATTGTTCAGATTCAGCGTTAAAAAGCTAGAGTGTATGTCACATTTTCTTATGCTCATGAAGACGAGGGATGGTAGACTGGGGAGAGTGTGAGGGGTGGGGGAAGTGAACATTTTGTATCTCAGGCTTGTCAGCATTAGCACCAAATTCTATTCCCTGCCCCAGCAACATGCCTCAAGCCTGACTCTCTGGGGCACCCTTACTGCACCACCATGGCAATATTTCACATAATGTCCCATCAGCTATTCTTAAGCCTGACCGAATGGGGTGGGTGTGGTCAACCAAATGGAGAGCTCTTGTGCTGTAGAGCCGCCAGCCTACCGGGAACAGGACTGGACTGGCCATACCCATTGCACAAAGAACTCTCGGTCAACGGGCCAAGTTTACCTACATCCTAAAGTTAGAGTCCAGCCTGGCTCCAGATCCAGGAAGCCAGTGTCTAACCCACGGCGCAATCCAGGTCCCCAGCTCATATTTAAAAAATGGTGGCTACTCAAATTTTTAATTCAAACGGCAGCACTGCTGAACTAAATGCCCAAAACGATGTAATCAGCAATCGATTTCAGTTAAGCTTTTCAGGCTTGTAATGGGTTTCATGGCAGGAATTCCAGATACAAATCCATATTTACAATTGGAAGGCAGTGAACAGAAAAAAAAACAAAATCACCATTTTTGAATGCAGTTACTGATTCATAATTGAGACTTGATGAATTTAAGCGGAGAATTTGAAAGCCAGCTCAATCTCAGTTCCATCAGGATTTTATGAATGCACTGGGTTTCACAAGATGCAATGTGTTTCTAAAAAGTTATCCAACTTAGACAAGAACCACCAATGCCTCTTTTAAACTTGTTGTACTTATGTCCCAGTGTTTAAGCTCCTTTCGCTAATTCTAGTTAATTCCTGTTTGACATACGCTTGTTTTCTTGTTAAATGGCCACTCCAGAGATGTAGTAATCATTGGCCAGGCCAGCATACATTACCCATCCCCTACTTGCTTCTTGAGTAGGTGCAGTCTGTGTGGTGAAGGTGTTCCCACAGTGCCATCCCAGAGAAAGTTCCAGGATTTGGATCCAGCAATGATAAAGGCTTAGAGTGTATAATTAATTTCTTTTCAAGTGAATTTGGCAAGCCCAGCTTTACCTAAATCTAGGCATAGTACAAAAAAAGGTGCTCAACAGTTGGAATTTCTGTAATCCCAAAACATATCCCAATTATTTGTGTATAGAAAAAAGGGATGGGTAGAATAATTAATCCTGCCAAACTATTGGAAATTTGAGTGCTCACTCGTGCGCGGCCTTAGTGCCAAGGTCATTGTTAAGGCATCAAGTGTCACTCTGCTACAGCAAGTATATCAAAACAGTGATAAAGGGACAGCACTACTTCATTTCAAACTAAAGCCTTCCAATACAATCACAGTATTTGCCATTTTCAAACATTTTTTCCAATGCCCTCTCAACGTCGTTATAGACTTCGCTACAATTTGTGCTAGAACACAGCCCTCGGTCGGGGTGGGGCGATGGGGGGGGGGGGGGTAAAATATTGCCTTTATTCTTTGCTTCATTTTCATCAGTGACGCCTTTTTAATTTGTGGACTTTAGTTACTGATTCATTGAGCAATAGAAAACTCAAAACATGACAATTTTAACAACTCACTTTTATCAGCAATTCATGCTTGTAGCATTCTAATAAACTGAAAACCTACATTTCAAAATTGTGCACCAATATCAAAAAAGGTGATAAAAATTCCTACCTCAACACCCGTTTCCAGTCGACTTGCTTCATCTGATGTGCTGGTCAAATTGCCAGGATGAAGCAGGGAATCGTCATCTTTCGAAGGACTGTTCCTCCCCTCCGATTCACCCAGGTAAATATTTACATCCCGAGTCACTGAAACAGACATTGAGAAAGAATGAGAGAGAGAGAGAGAGGTTGCTAGAAAAACAGGCATCAAATTGGGTTCAGCAAATATTATCACCCCCTTGAGTGATGTGGTGATCTACTTCCTGCACCCTTCTCAGAGAAGTAACTTGCAATAGAAGTGTCTTTCACAACTTCAGAATGTTCCATTGTATTCTACAGTCAGTGAAGCATTTTATAAAGGTGCAGTCAATGTTGTAATGTAGGAAAAACAGAAGCCAATTTACGCACAGCAAGCTCTCACAAATGGTAAATGTGATAATGAGAAGCTAATTTATTTCTTTAATTATGTTGAGTCAATGGTAAAATATTGGTCAGTGAACAAGAAAGAATTATTTTCTTCAAAAGAGGCATGGAATCTATCTGGTTCACCCAGGGGCCTCAGTTTTAAAAGATAGCACCTCCAACAGTGCAGCACTCCCTTAGTATTGCACTGGGTGTGTCAGACTAGATTTAGTGCTCAAGTCTCTGTTTAACCTCTCTGAAATTGGACCGAGTCAACACGAGGTGAAGCGTTGCTTGCCTCGATTTACTTCCAATTTTCTTTCCCCCAACAATAACAGTAGGTAAAATGCGATGAAAGTCACTTGGTACAAAATGGTTTTAATTTTTCTTCACGTGAAATACTACACTAGCTCATTTGCGAGAATTGATCCCTAACTCAAAGGTCTGCCCTGTCAACTTGTGTAGGTTAGTTCTTTGCTTGGCCCTTCTGCTGCCTGGATGGATGTTGTGGTGTGTATTGATTTTTAAAAGCTTCTCTTCAAAGACAAGTAGAGAACAAAGAAATCGGTCAACACCAAAAAGGTGATCAATGTCTCTCGAATGATCGGACATCACTAAACACTGGGCTATTGTTTGTGACCTCTTCAAATTGAAACAAACAAGCAAACTTGACTTCCATCGGCTTGACAGCTGAGGTTTTAATCACTCAAATATCCACCATGTCTTCAGCTGGCTAGGCCCCAAGTTCTGGGATTCCCTCCTTAAATCAATTTTTAAAACCTATGACCCAAGCTTTTGGCCACCAGTCCAATATCTCCTTGTGACAGTGTCAAATTTTCTGCTTTATGATCCTGTGATTCACCTTGGGATGTTTTACTATTAAACAAAAGGTGCTTTTACTATTAAAAAACAGGATAAAAGAGCGCGGGGAGAGCGGCCAGAGACACGGGATAAAAGAGCGGGAGGGCAGAGTTCCCGGGAGCCGATTATAAAAACCTGACCTCGGGGATTCGTGGACCTCGGGTCTTAAAAAGTGGTGTCACGGTAAATCTGTGACCTGATTGGCTGGTAGGGATTCTACACTGAATTTGAAACTAAAACATTGTTAAACTAATTAAACCAAATAAATTAATCACTTAATAAGTAGAGGGTATCTAGACCAGAAGCAGGGGATTACTATTCTTAGAATTTAGCATTTATAGTAGAAATCTAGCCCGAGGGAATGTATAGTTAATAAGGAGTCAATAAGCAGTTATTAGATTTAAATTAATTTATTAAATAGTTCTAGAAATGGCAGTTGCTGGGGTGAAGTGCTTCACCTGTGGGATGTGGGAAATCTGTGATGCTTCAAGTGTCCCGGACAACTACATCTGCAGGAAGTGTACCCAATTGCAGCTCCTCACAGACCCACATGGATCGGTTGGAGCAGCAGTTGGATGCACTTAGGAGCATTCAGGTGATGGAAAGCATCATTGACAGGAGTTTTGGAGACGTGGTCACACCCAAGGTACAGACAGGTAGATGGGTGACCGCTAGAAGGGGCAGGCAGTCAGTGCAGAAATCCCCTGTGGCTGTCCCACTCTCTAACAGGTATACCGTTCTGGATACTGTTGGGAGGGATGGTCTATCAGGGCCAAACAACAGCAGTAGCCAGAGCAGTGTTACCACGACTGTCTCTGTTGTTCAGCAGGAGGGGGTCAAAGCACAGAAGAGCAATTGTCATAGGGGACTCTATAGTCAGGGGCTCAGATAGGCACTTCTGTGGTCGTGAAAGAGACACCTGGATGGTATGTTGCCTCCCTGGTGCCAGGATCCAGGATGTCTCTGATCGGGTACGCGACAATCTGAAGGGGGAGGGAGAACAGCCAGTGGTCGTGGTACACATTGGTACTAATGACATAGGCAGGAAGAGTGACGAGGTCCTGCAGTGGGAGTTCAGGGAGTTAGGCAGAAAGTTAAAAAACAGGACGTCTAGAGTTGTAATTTCAGGATTACTCCGTGCCACATGCCAGTGAGGCTAGAAATAGGAAGATAGTGCAGCTGAACGGATGGTGCAGGAGGGAGGGTTTCCGATATCTGGATCAATGGGATCTCTTCCGGGGCAGGTGGGACCTGTACAAGAAGGATGGGTTGCATCTAAACTGGAGGGGTACCAATATCTTGGCTGCGAGGTTTGTTAGTGTCACTCAGGAGGGTTTAAGCTAGTATGGCAGGGGGTTAGGGAACCAGAGCAATAGGTCAGCAGGTGAAATAAATGTCTGGGAACCAGTGAATATGGCCAGTAGGACTAAGAGGAAGAGCAGGCAGGGAGAAATTACTGAACACAGTTGGGCTGGGGGTCTGAAATGCATTTGTTTCAATGCGAGAAATATAACAGGCAAGGCAGATGAGCTTAGTACTTGGGACTATGATGTTATTGCTATTACAGAGACTGGGTTGAAGGATGGACAGGATTGGCAGATAAACGTTTCAGGATTTAGATGTTTCAGGCAGGATAGAGAGGGCTGTAGAAGAGGTAGGGGAGTTGCATTGCTGGTTAAGGGGAATATCTCGGCGGTACGACAGGAGGACACCTCGGTGGGCTCATGCAGTGAGGCAATATGGGTAGAGCTCCGGAATAGGAAGGGTGCAGTCACAATGTTGGGGGTTTACTATGGGCCTCCCAATTGCCGGTGGGAGATTGAGGAACAGTTATGTAGGCAGATTTTGGAAAGATATAAAAGCAATTGTTGTGGTGAGTGATTTTAACTTTCCCTATACTGACCGGGAATCACTTAGTGCTAGGGGTTTGGATGGTGCAGAATTTGTAAGGTCATGTCATACCCAAAATTGTCCAAACCATTTTTCCCCCAAACCTGATAAATTTACTTTAAAATGACAAAGAGTTTACAATTGTACACACTCATGAAGAAATTTTTCAATAATGATGAGTAAAATTAAAAACAGAACGGGTGGCAAAGGTTGAATACAAGATCCTGTGATGCTGGGATTCTTACTGTCGTGGGGGAGCAGTGTTGTAGGAAATTATTAATCTTGCTAGTTGACAAGGGAAGAATAATGCTGAATAGCTCAAATACATGGGAGGAAGGCAGAGAGCTAACAGCTACAGTTAGGTAGGAGATCATCAACATTGGGAAATTGGCAAATATGAACTACACAATCTGCATTATCGTGAATGGTGGCTGTCAGCATTCAACAACCAAGCAAAAGTTAAGTGCAAGAGGTTCCCGTGCCAAATGCCTTGGAAGAATATCAAAAATGACAATTCCATTAGAAGTTAGGACAAGATTAAAAAAAAAAACCCAAGATAAAACTTTCCCCAAACGTCACAATCATGGGTTATGGTCTGGTAGTGGTCATGGTACTGAACTAGTCATCTAAAAAAGGACAAGTTCAAACACCAAACGGGATTTTGGAAGCTGTTCAGACGTTGGTTTCAGCAAAGCTACCATGAAATTGGAAAATCCTAAAGATTTACCAACAATGTCCTTTAGGGAATGAAACCTGCTGTCCTTACCAGGTCTCTGCTTATTATGCAACTGTCCACAGCAATGTGGTTGACTGCCTTTGTAAGAGGCAAGCCGATTAGTTGTATCAAACCTTAGGGCAACTAGCATTGGGCACACTCTAGAATAAAAACAGGCAATATGATCATTCCTTACAAGTAAATGCCCCACCTCGGTGTCTGGAGTAACTGCAGATCAAAGCAGCAATTAAACATTCTATGACATGTACGAAACTCATTACACAAAGTTCCTCCAAGACGTAAAACCAATCTGGAACTAGATGTTTATCCATATGGATTGAAAGGATAGCCATGTAATTTTGAATTCACAAGTGAGACACACTCAGGTTGTTCAGACCCTTACAGCTCAGAGTTCAAATTGTCCTTCCAAGTGTTGGAGGTAGAAGTGGAGAAGGTAATTTTGGCATCATCCTTTTGTAAAAAGAAACAATCACCATCTGGGCAAAGTCAGTCTGAAGAGACCTTCAAATGTACCATTTCCATAGTGATGGAGACATAGAAACATAGAAAATAGGAGTAGGCCATTCGGCCCTTTGAGCCTGCTCCACCATTCAATATGATCATGGCTGCTCCTCCACCTCAACGCCATACTCCTGCTCTCTTCCCATACCCCTAAATGTCTTTAGAGCCTAGAAATCTATTTCCTTCTTAAAATATATTCAGTAACTTGGCCTCCACAGACTTCTGTGGTGGAGAATTTCTCAGGTTCACCACCCTCTGAGTGAAGAAGTTTCTCCTCATCTCAGTCCTAAATGGTCTACCCTGCATCCTGAAACTGTGACCCCTTGTTCTAGACCCCTCCCCCCCAGCCAGAAGCTGCATCCAGTCTACATCTAAAGTGTTTCCTGATTTCTCTCCTAAAAGGCTTAACTCTACTTTTAAGGTTATGTCCCCTTGTTCTAGGCTATTCCCCCAGAATAAATAATTGCTCTGTATTGACTTTATCTAATTGCTTCATTTTGAATATTTTATATGATCACTGCTCAATGTCCACCATGCAAGTTTTTAAGAACACATTTAAAAAGACAACTTAAGTGATCTGCAAAAAAATAGGGCAATTCAGCTAAAATTACTTCAGAGTGAGTCAGAATTCAACAAAACACCCACAAATTTGACTCTCATCTCCAGATAATTGATACTTATTCTGCTCATTATTACCATCCATCCCATATGTAATAATAGATTTAAAAGCACTACTAGGTAGTAAGGGTTAGTTATAATGTAGAAATTTGAACAAAATGATTAACCTGCATTACTAACCTTTCTCTGGTACCTCTGTGTCAAAAATGTTTCTATTGAAGATAGTCGTTTGGCAGCACAGAACTCATGTATTGTGTTGGAAAAAAACACATGCTGCCAAAGCTTTTCACCTTGCACTTATCAGGACAGCTTTTCAGAAGGAAGGAGCATATCCACACATTATTTCTTTTCCAATTAAGGAGAAGCCTTGGGGACAGTCATTCCATGGCAGTGCCTTGAGCAGAGTCGACCTGCTTGGTTTGAATTTGAAACAAAAGCTAGAGAGTTAAAAGCTCTCTGCTGCATTCTCCGTGGCAAACACCTCTATCAGCACTCTCTTCTCAGGGAGTATAAATCGTTGTTCCCTTCACTGCTGGTTTATCTTGCATAGCAGTCCTGCTGAGTGCAAGATGAAAAGCTTCGATACCATTTTTTTTTTCAGCAATATTTCAGATACCAGGTCTCTTTTTTCAGCAATATTTCAAGGAGATAATTGTTTCTCCCTGCAATCTTGCAACTCTTGCTCTTCATAAATCAAATAATACAAATTAATGAAGTACATGATGATACAATAGAATTCAAAGCAGAAGGTAGCAACAGCAAGGGTTAAACAAGGGTAACATAGTAGATGTAGACGATGCCTTCAACAAAGATAGGAGACATGTGACCAATGACCAACGCTGTCTCCAAATCCACTTCTGCTTTGGCCACTTTGCTGTGCTGCCCCTTTAAGACTACTGCGTGGCAACTCATGCACATATCTCAGAGGGACAGCAGCTTGTACATGGCTTGTTTATCCCACTGCACAGTGCATTGATTGCTGTTCAAACACACACTGACACAGCTGAGAGGGAATATTACTTGTTATTAAAAAGGTCAGAACCAGTCGAGTTGGGAACAAGCTATTGAATAGATAGCAAGCTTGCCAGAGACCAGAGTAGACGTTAAAAGGTGGTTAGACTGACAAATGGTAGGATATCACTCCACGTGATAGCAAGAAAACAGCTGAAGGCACTGGATACTGCAAGCACTATGGGCCCTGACAATATTCCAGCAATAGTATTGAAGACCTGTGCTCCAGAACTTACCACACCCCTAGCCAAACTGTTCCAGTACATCTGCGAGACTGTTATCTGCCCGGCTATGTGGAAAATTGCCCAGATATGTCCTGTACACAAAAAGCAGGGCAAATCCAACCTGGCTAATTGCCGCCCCATCAGTCTACTCTTACGTCTCCTTATGGACAAAAGAGTTGAACTTCCAAGGTGAAGTGAGAGTGACTGCCCTTGACACAAAGGCAGCATTTGACTGAGTGTGGCATCAAGGAGTCCTAGCAAAACTGGAGTCAATGGGAATCAGGGGGATGGTTGTGGTTGTTGGAGGTCAGTCATCTCAGCTCCAAGACATCACTACAGGAGTTCCTTAGGGTAGTGTCCTCGGCCCAACCTTCCATCACAAGGTCAGAAGTGGGGATGTTTACTGATGATTGTACAATGTTCAGCACCATTCACGACTCCTCAGATACCGAAACAGTCCATGTCCAAATGCAGCAAGACCTGGACAATATCTAGGCTTGGACTGACAAGTAGCAAGTAACATTCACACCACAAGTGCCAAGCAATGGTCATCTCCAGTAAGAGAGAATCTAACCATTGCCCCATGATGTACAATTGCATTGCCATCACTGAAGCCCCCACCATCAACACCCTGGGGGTTACCATTGACCAGAAACTGAACTGGACTAGCTATGTAAATACTGTTGCTACAAGGGCAGGTCAGAGGCTAGGAATAGTGCAACGAGTAACTCACCTCCTGACTCCCCAAAGCCTGCCCACCATCTACAAGGCACAAGTCAGGAGTGTGATGGAATACTCCCCACTTGCCTGGATGAGTGCAGCTCCCACAACACTGAAGAAGCTCAACACCATCCAGGATAAAGCAGTCCGCTTGACTGGCACCACATCCACAAACATTCAGTCTCTCCACCACCGATACACAGTAGCAGCAGTGTGTGTACCATCTACAAGATGCACTGCAGGAATTCACCAAGGCTCCTTAGACAGCACCTTCCAAACCCACAACTACTACCATCTAGAAGGACAAGGGCAGCAGATAGATGGTAACACCAAGATGGTAACACCAACACCTGGGAGTTCCCCTCCAAGTCACTCACCATCCTGAATTGGAAATATATCGCCGTTCCTTCACTGGGTCAAAATCCCTTCCTAACAGCACTGTGGGTGTACCTACACCACGTGGAGTGCAGTGGTTCAGGAAGGCAGCTCACCACCACCTTCAAGAGCAACGAGGGATGGATAATAAATGCTGGCCCAGCCAGCGAAGGCCACATCCCATGAAAAAATAAAAAAGTGACCCAATTCAGTATTGTAAATACTGCGCAATATGATATGACTTACCTTTATACACCACCTGCAGCAAGACATCCAAAGACATTGCACAGAATTTGGTACCAAGCGCCACAAGAGAACTTGGGACAGGTGAGGTAGGTTTTCAGGAAGGTCCTAAAAGGAGAGAGGGGCTTAGGGTGGGAACTCGAGTTTAAGGCCCAGGCAGTGAAGGCATGGTGCCAAGGATAGACTGAAGGAAATAAAGGATTAAATTTAAGATGATTTCCTGGAGGCAAGCTTGCAATAACTTGTTTCATCATCCCGGTTAAGATAAACTTAATTTGTAAGTTATGATGCATTTTCCTCAAGTACTTTGGAATCTCCATTTTCTGCCAAAGATTGGAAGCAATACATTTAATTGTGAAGAAAATGTTTGTGTTAAAGACACTGAGTCACAACTCTCAGTTACTGATGTGCAGCTGATCACTCAGCCATTTCCCATTGCTCTGTGGGCTTGGTTATAGTCCTGAAGATTACACAGGGACAGGAGTGGGCTATCCTTTAAGTTAATAACTAAGCTGGTCTGGTATGCGCCTTTTAAATTCATTGCCTGCAAATTGCACGTGTCCTTTTTTTTTGGGGTTCATTTATGGGATGTGGGTGTTACTGGCTGGGCCAGCATTTATTGCCCATCCTTAATTGCCCTTGAGAAGGTAGTGGTGAGCTGCCTTCTTGAATCGCTGCAGTCCATGTGGTGTAGGTACACCCACAGTGCTGTTAGGGAGGGAGTTCCAGGATTTTGACCCAGCAACAGTGAAGGAACGGTGATATATTTCCGAGTCAGGATGATGAGCAACTTGGAGGGGAAATTTCAGGTGGTGGTGTTCCCATGTATCTGCTGCCCTTGTCCTTCTAGGTGGTGGTAGTTGTGGGTTTGGAAGGTGCTGTGTAAGGAGCCTTGGTGAGTTTCTGCAGCACATCTTGTTGATGGTGCACACCGCTGCCACTGTTAGACCCCTCTCCTATTTTTACTTAGTTCTATTGAAGGGTCATGAGGACTCGAAACGTCAACTTTGTTCTTCTCCGCCGATGCTGCCGGACCTGCTGAGTTTTTCCAGGTAATTCTGTTTTTGTTTTGGATTTCCAGCATCCGCAGTTTTTTGTTTTTATCCTAGATGGTGTTGAGCTTTGTGTGTTGTTGGAGCTGTACTCATCCAGGCAAGGGGAGAGTATTCCATCACACTCCTGACTTGTGCCTTGTAGATGGTGGACAGGCTTTGAGGAGTCAGGAGGTGAGTTACTCGCCACAAGATTCCTAGCCTCTGACATGCTTTTGTAGCCACAGTATTTATATGGCTAGTCCAGTTCAGTTTCTGGTCAATGGTAACCCCCCAGATGTTGATAGTAATGCCATTGCATGTCACGGGGCAATGGTTAGATTCTCTCTTGTTGGAGATGGTCATTGCCTGGCACTTGTGTGGCATAAATGTTACTTGCCACTTGTCAGCCAAAGCCTGGATATTGTCCAAATGCAGCAAAACCTGGGCATGGACTGCTTCAGCATCTGAGGAGTCACAAATGGTTCTGCACATCCAGCAAACATGTACAGTCATCAGCGAACATCCCCACTTCTGACCTATGATGGAAGGAAGGTCATTGATGAAGTAGCTGAAAATGGTTGGGCCCAGGACACTACCCTGATGATTCTCAATGTCAGGAAATTGATTAGGGAAGATAGAGTTTGTGCTTGTCAGTAATGAAATATGATTATATGCTAAAAACAATAAAGAAGTCTCCCATAATGCTGCTCAGGTTATGAAAAAGAGAAGTGGGAATAAATTAATGACTTTATTGTTCCTACCTGAGGTGAGATGCCCACAGTGCATGGCCTGTTTCAGCATTGCACATTCTAACTAGCCTAACAGGTATGTGCCAGAATTTTGCTTGGCACAAAATCTTCTCCCACTATCTTAGCCTTTCCTTCATCACTCATTTGAGTAACCTGCTTCCTCATATATGTATCTATGCTATTCACCTCAATAACATCTTGTGGCAGCAAGTTATACAAACTCACTCCTGAACTCCCCCTTGGATTTATTAGTGACTACCTTATACTTACAGCCCCCACCTTTTGGCTTGCCACACCACAGGTGAAAATATCTTTTCTGTATTCTTGTAAAAACCTTTTAAAAATTTTTTTAAACATCTCCATTAGTTCACCACTCAGTTTTCTCAACAACAAAAAAAGCCTCAACTTATTCAATCTTCCCTGATAGTTATTCAGTTTTTCATAAGAACATAAGAATAGTAGGAGTATTCCAAGACACAAGTCAGGAGTGTGATGGAATACTGATTATCCTGGACGAGTGCAGCTCCAACAAGCACAACACCATCCAGCACAATGCAGCCCACTGGATTGGCACCCCATCCACCATTCACTCCCTCCACCACCATCTGCAAGATGACTGCCCCTTCCAAACCCACGACCTCTACCATCTAGAAAGACAAGGGCAGTAGATTCAGGTGGTGTGCAGCCACACAACATCCTATCTTGAAACTATAATCACCATTTCTTCACTATCACTGGGTCAAAATCCTGGAACCCCTTAACAGCACTGTGGGTGTATCCACACCACATGGACTGCAGCAATTCACAAAGGCAGCTCACCACCACCTTCAAAGGGAAATTAGGGTTGGGTAATAAATGCTGGCCTAGTGAGAGACACCCTCAACCCAATGACTAAACATCCACAGATATTTGGAGAGGCGAGTTCCAAAATGTCATAACACTCAGGTGAAAAAAGTTCTCACCTGTTCTAAACCCCTAACCCTTATCCTGAGACTGTGACCCCGGGTTCTAGAACTTCCTGGTTTCAGACTCTCCAGCCAGTCTCTCAGCATCTACTCTGTCAAGCCCTCAAAACTTGTTTTCTAATTTTCTATACAACTGAAGCTTCACATCATTGTTAGAATGAATAGTTTAATATCGTCTCCATTTTTCATTTTTTTTTTAAAAATTCATTCATGTGGGTGTTGCCAGGGCAGCATTTATTACCCATCTTAAATGTCCTCTGAACAAGGGCAATTAAAGAGTCAACCACATTGCTGTGGGTCTGGAGTCACAAGTAGACCAGACTAGGCAAGGATGACAGATTTCCTTCCCTGAAAAGGACACTGGTAAACCAGATGGGTTTTTATGACAATCGACAATGGTTTCATGGTCATCAGACTTAATTCCAGATTTTTACTGAATTCGAATTTCACCATCTGCCGTGGTGGGATTCGAACCCAGGTCCCAGAGAATTACTCTGGGTCTCTGGAACCTTAGTCCAGTGACAATACCACTGCGCCACCCATAGAAATTTGGCAAGAAGCAATATGCTTCTATAGCTGTAGGACCCCCGGTTTCAAATGCCCCAATGGAGCACCGCAAATTATATTGGAATTGCAACTGACTGCAGTCAGCCTCAAGCCCGTTTCAGCACAGGGACTGCTCGTGGCCAGCACAAGGATAAAATCCGTGGTTATGGCCTGATTAACACCACGTTCTAACCACCTGAGCAACTGGCCGTCTCCATCTTTCATGGATTATTTGAGTGAAATTAAAAGACTTGTCAACAAGCATCTCCCTGCTTATAATGATAAAAAAAATCTAGATTTGCCAAGTGTGAAAATTAATTGTGAATTTGGTTCTTTCTGATCATACTACAGGAAGTAGCTCTCAAGCCACTTAAGTCGCAAAAAGCTACAAACTAGCCATTCAAGACAGTGTGGATTGCCGCATTCTTGGGTCAACTAGTACTGGCCAATCAATGTACGAAAACTATCACAGTGGCTGCTCGAACTGCAACAACAAACCTCCTTTAATTAAAAAACACACAACCGTGTGTTGTCACAAATAGTGGCCAAAATCCTGAACATTGTCGCCAATTCTGGCCTCTTACACATTGTCAAATTTTGCCATTGGTATCAGTACTTTCCACTGTCTGGGCCCCCAGATCAGCAATTTTCCTTCCCTAAACCTCTTTACCACTGTCTCCTCCAAGATGCTCCTTAAAATCCAACCCTACCTAAGCTTTTGGCAACCAGTCCTGACATGAAGCTATTCATATATAACGTTATTGGATTTTTTTAAAAAATCAAATGGAGGTTTAGTCTGTGGGCGTGTCTTTGTGAATTGGATTAAAGACAGCTAGTCTGGGTGCTTTGATATATAGTAGTTTTGAGATGTAAAGACAGGTAGAGGACATCTGCATTTTGTTGAATAGAGCATTCAAAGACTGGGGGTGAAATCTTGCACCTAGCTAGCAGAGACCAAGCAATGTTTATATTACTAATAAATTGGTACTATGAAAGGGGTTTTATCATTAGAAGAGGTGGAGTTCAAAGGGCCTGATGATACAATGATAATTTACATTCAAAGAGAAGAAGTGCTGGGTATAACAGAAAGCAGTTGTTTGTGTGCAGGGCAGAGGCAATGTAACATCAAAGCAGCTGTAAGCCTACGACTGTCCGCACAGGAACCAAAGTGAAAAGAACTTCATTTTGAACGTGTAAGGTGAAAATGCTTTGACTGGTGTCTGCTTAAAATCTATGGGTTGTTGTTGCCTTAATGGAGATTAGTTTGGGAATTTGTTAAAAGTATGACAACAGTAATTTGTAGCCATGTGTAGATGTTTAGCTTGCCTAAATTAGTAAATGTCTCAATGTGATATAAAAACCCTCTCAAGAACTGGTGGTCTTATTCCCAAATTTAGAGCTGCATCTCCAAAACATACCACTTGAATATATATAGGTTATGACAGTTGTTTGAAGTTTCCCTCTGGGATTTTAAATAACAGCCTTTACCAACTTTACTAACCGTCCGGCAATTCCTGCCCAAAGTCAACAGACCTTTAGTTGGTCTGTCAATTTTTCTGGTCCCATCTGCAACGATTCCCAGTGGGTGGGACTAGAAAACATAGAAACATAGAAAATAGGAGCTGGACATTTGGCCCTTGGAGCCTGCTCCACCATTCATTATGATCATGACTGATCAACCAACTCAATAGCCTGCTCCCACTTTCTCCACATATTCTTTGATCCCTTTCGCCCCAAGAGCTATATCTAACTCCTTCTTGAAAACATACAGGCCAGAATTTTTCCACCGGCGAGTTGGGGGCGGGGCCCGCTCACCGACTTTGGGAGGAACCCCCGATGTCATCCTGCCCCATTTAAATATTCAGGAAGATGGGCCCCACAGCAAAATCAGCTGTCCACCCGCTGACCGGTCAGTGGCCAATTGAGGCCATTGACAGGATAATTAACCCAATTAAAAAAGGACCTGCCCATCCAACCTTAAGGCTGGTGGGCAGGCCAGGAGCTCCAGGGGGCTTCTGAAAAGACATGAAACCTCATCCACCGGCGGCATGAGGTTACGTGTCTGTTTTTAAAAACTTAATGTAATATTTATTAACATGTCCCATCTCGTGTGACATTGTCACATGAGGGGGACATGTTAATAATTTTTTTTATTTTGCTACTTTTTAGGTTTATTAAACTTTCAGCGCTCTCCCTGAGACAGCACTTAGTCTCAGGGAGATGCACGCACATGCATGAAAGAACGCGCTTTGACAGATGGAGATTCCCTCCCCCCGCACAGGAAGCGCATAACGCTTCCCATTGGGCAGCCCGCTGGCCGGGCCTTAATTGGCCCACCCATTCAAAATGGCAGCGGGGCCCGTTTCGGCGGCAGAGTTCGGTTGCCCGCCCACCGCCAAGCCGGTGGGGCCCACCCACCCATCGAGGGCTAAATTCTGCCCACAATACTTTGGTCTCAACTACTTTCTGTGGTAACAAATTCCACAGACTCACCACTCTCTGGGTGAAGAAATTTCTCCTCATCTCAGTCCTAAATGGTCTACCCCATATCCTCAGACTGTGACCCCTAGTTCTGGGCTGTCCCATCATCGGGAACATCCTTCCTGCACCTACCCTCTCTAGTCCTATTAGAATTTTATAGGTTTCTATGATGTTCCCCCCTCATTCCTCTGAACTGCAGCGAATATAATCCTAACCAACTTAATCTCTCCTCATATGTCAGTCCCGCCATCCCAGGAATCAGTCTGGTAAACCTTCGCTGCCCTCCCTCTATAGCAAGAACATCCTTCCTCAGATAAGGAGACTAAAACTGCACACAATATTCCAGGTGTGGTCTCTCCAAGGCCCTGTACAATTGCAGCAAGACATCCCTGTTCCTGTACTCGAATCCTCTCGCTATGAAGGCCAACATACCATTTGCCTTCTTTACCACCTGCTGCACCTGCATGCTTACCTTCAGCGACTGGTGTATGAGGACACCCAGGTCTCGCTGTACATTCCCCTCTCTCAATTTATAGCCATTCAGATAATCTGCCTTCCTGTTTTTGCTACCAAAGTGGATAACCTCACATTTATCCACATTATACTGCATCTGCCATGCATTTGCCCACTCACTCAGCTTGTCCAAATCACACTGAAGCATCTCTGCATCCTCCTCACAGCTCACCCTCCCACCCAGCTGTGTCTTCTGCAAATTTGGAGATATTACATTTAGTTCCCTCATCATAGATATTAATCTTTATATTGTGAATAGCTGGGGTCCCAGCACCGATCCCTGCAGTACCCCTCTAGTCACTGCCTGCTATTCAGAAAAAGACCCGTTTATTCCTACTCTTTGTTTCCTGTCTGCCAACCAGTTTTCTATCCATCTCAATACACTACCCCCAATCCCATGCACTTTAATTTTACATGCTAATCTCTTATGTGGGACTTTGTCAAAAGCCTTCTAAAAGTCCAAGTAAACCTCACCCACAGGCTCCCCCTCATCAACTCTACTAGTTACATCCTCGAAAAATTCCAGTAGATTTGTTAAGCATGATTTCCATTTCATAAATCCATGCTGACTCTGTCCAATTCTGCCACTGTTTTCCATGTGCTCAGCTATTAAATCTTTTATAATGGACTCTAGAATTTTCCCCACTACTGACGTCAGGCTGACTGGTCTATAATTCCCTGTTTCCTCTCTGCCTCCCTTTTTAAATAGTGGGGTTACATTAGCTACCCTCCAATCTGTAGGAACTGTTCCAGAGTCAAAATTTAGATCTGTGTCTCCAGAGCTGATGGCAAAAGACACTGTCTATTTGATCATGCGACATATCTAGGGACAACTCCAAAAAAATCTTCATTTTAACAACAAAAACTGTCCTGCAATATTCTTTAATTCATTCTTATTTTATTCCTTTTTGTTTATGTTGTCTTTGTAATTTTGACCTTTTATTGTCTTGGTCTTTTCTTTGAGTTTGAAGTTCTTATGCTTTTACAGTAGTGAAGATGCTTTGATCTTCTAGGACTGGGGTGCTTATTAGAGAGGAGGCCATTCAACCCCTCGAGCCTGTTCTAACATTCAATCAAATCATGGCCGATCTGTACCTCAACTCCAGTTACCCTTTAAGAGCTTTTCATACCAACAAAATCAGAATGTTTAATTGATGCCCAGCCTCAGATTCTTGGAAGAAGAGCGTTCCAGATTTCCACTGCACATCAAGAAATGCTTCCGGAATTATTAACACTAACTTGAAAGGTTCTGCCACCTTGTTCTGGATTCCCAAACCAGAGTAAAGTTTCTCTCCAACTACACTATAAATTCCTTTTGACATTTTAAACACCACCTCGATTAGATCACTCGATCTTCTATATTGAAGGAAGTACAGGCCTAGTCTATGCAACATGTCCTCTTAATTCAAATGGTTAAACCCTGGTATCATTTTGGTGACTCCATTTCATTCAAGGTCAGTATATTCTTCCAGAGGTGCAGCACCCACAACTGTACAGAGTTACTCCAGGTAAGGGCTGACCAGAATTTTACATAATTGAAGCACAATTTCCACCCCTTTGTATTCCAACCTCCAAGAAACAAGACCAACATTCCATTAGCCTTCTCAATTTTTTTTTTTTAAAATAACCGTCCACTAGTTTTAAATGATTAAATAATAAATAATTCACAGAAAATAAAAGACCCTGTGCATTCAGTGCACAGGGAGGTTGAAACAGTCCAAGTGATCCTGTAATGGGCTCAAACGATACCCAAGGTGTTTGCACTAAGTTCCCAAATATCCTTACATTTTGTTTCAGGTATAATTTTGAGTAAGAACAGAGGCAGCCATTCAGTCAATCCTGCCTGTGTTGGCTCTTTGCAAAAAGCTAATAGCCCCACTCCTCCCACCGCTCCCTGGAGCTCTTAAATATTTCTTTTCCAAAGTATTTATCCAATTTCCTTTGGAAAGTTACTGTTGAATCTGTTTTGAGATAATGCATCCCAGCTCATAAAACTTGCTGCATAAAAATATTTCCCCATTCCCCCAACCCCCCGGGTTTTTAAACTCAAATAGACCGAATTTTCCGTTCATCGAGCGGGCAGAGCTGACCCAATCACGGGCGGGTGCAGACCTGATCGCCGCCGGCAATCGGGGCCACACTGCCATTTTACGTGGGTGGGCCAATTAAGGCCACCCGGCGTGATGTCCGTGGGGACGCTCCCTGTGCAGGCGGAGGGGAACCCCTAACATCGAGAGTGCGCTCTTCCGCGCATGCGCACAACAGAGCGCGCTCATCCCCGAGGCTAAGTGCAGAGTCAGGGAGATCGCCTCGACTTTTAAAAATGTTAAAAATATATAGTGAAAAAAAATCCCTTACATGTCCCCTCCTGTGACAATGTCACATGAGTTGGGACATGTTCATAATTTCCATTACAACTTTATTACAATTTTTAAATCCCTACATGAAACCTTATCCCGCCGCTGGATGAGGTTTCATGTTTTCTCTATTTGCCGCCGGGGCTCCTGGCTGACCCGACGACCTTAATGTCGGACGGGCAGGTCCTTTAATTGTATAACTGATCCCGTCAATGGCCTCAAGTGGCCATTAACCGGTCGGTGGGCCCGCAGCTGATTTTGCTGCGCCCCTGCCTTCCTGAAAATTTAAATGGGGCACGGTGACATCGGGAATTCCGTCTAACACCATCCCGTATTGGCAAGTGGGCCCCGCCCCCGACGGGAATATCCTGCCCATTATCTTAAATCCGTGCCCCGTTTCCCTTGGCAGGACAATTGCTTACCAGTCTCTCCCTATCTACTTTATCAAAGTCCCTTAATTTAGAGCACCTCTACCCTTCCCTGCTCAAAAAGGCAAACACAAGTTTCTCTCTTATTGCTTCATGTCACTTTTTTTTTCCCTTCATTTGTTTGTCGGACATGCACAAGGCCAGCATTTGTTACCCATCTCCAATTTCCCTCGAGATGGTGGTGAACAGCCTTCAACCACTGCTGTCCATCTAGTATAGGTACACCCACAGTGCTGTTAGGAAGGAGTTCCAGGATTTTGACCCAGCGACAGTGAAGGAACAGAGATATATTTCCAAGTCAGGATGGTGTCAGGCTTAGGAGGGGAACTTGCAGATGGTGGAATCCCAATGCATCTGCTGCCCTTGTCCTTCTAGGTGATAGAGGTCACAGGTTTGGGAGGTGCTGTTGAAGGGTGCTTGATGAGCTACTGCAGTGTAACTTGGAGATGGTAGACATTGCTGCCACTGTAGATTGGTGGTGGAGGGAGAGAGAGTGTTTTAAGTTAGTGGATGGGGTGATCAAGCAGCTGCTTTGTCCTGAATGGTGTCAAGCTTGAGTGTTGCTGGAGCTGCACATATCCAGGCAAGTGGGGAGTATTCCATCACCTTCCTGACTTATACCTTGTAGATGGTGGACAGGCTTTGGGGAGTGAGGAGATAAGTTACTTACCACAGGAGTTCCCAGTTTCTGACTGAAGTTCCTCATCCCTGGTACAATTCTCGTTAATCTCCTCCACAGCCTCTAAGGCTTTGACCCCCTCTTTAAAAAATTCAGCCTTTATTATTTTCAATTTAATCTTTCTAATTTGGTCCTGTAGTTTATTTCTGTTCACTCAACTTCACAACATAATGGGGGAAAAAAAAATCACCTGACCAGGAAGGTTCTTAAAAAGGGACAATCACCTGCATAACAATTTTGCTTCTGGAGGAAGGCACCAATTTCTATTTGTAGGCACATGGTGACTGCTTTCAGGGACCAAAGGGAAGATGTTACAGCTAATCTTCTCACTATGAGAATCTGAAGAGTCCACTTCACAAATACAAGAGGGTGAAAAGCAAATGGGTTTTTTGAGTGGAAGACGGTGAAGAGGAAGGGAGCATGATAGGAATCTTCAAACTGCCGGCAGAAACACTGGCTCTGGAGTCTGAAGCCGCTGATTGGGGAGTTCAGAGGTGCAAAGAATTCTCTCTAACGTTTGAGAATCAGGGCCTCTGGATGTAAACCATGAATTGCTGGAAAGGTCAGATCAAGCAGCATCCAGGAACATAGGACTTAAGAACAGGAGTTGGCTATTTGGCCCTGCTCTGCTATTCAATAATACCACAGCTATTCTAGTTGTGGTCTCAGCTCCAACTTCCAGTTTGCACCCCCCCACCCCCCTTGTCCATCAAAAATCCGTCAACTCAGCCTTGAATAAATTCAGTGACACTGCTCTCAGGGGAGGAGAAACCACAGACTAAGTAAAAAGGAAACTTCCTATTTTTAAACGGTGTCCTCTAATTCAAGTCTCTCCCGTAAGGGAGAAACATCCTCTCAGCAGCTGCCCTGTCAAGCCTCCTCAAGGTCTTGGTGTTTCACTAAGATCACCTCAAATTCTTCCAAAACATCCACATGTATAGGCCCAACCTATTCAACCTTTGTCCATAAAATAAGCCCTTAATCCCAGGAATGAGTCATGTGAACCTTCTCTGAACTTTCATGTATTTATATCCCTTTTCAAGTAATGACCAAACTGATGTGGTCTTACCAAGACCCTGTACAACTGCAGTAAAACTTCCCAATTTTACAGTCCATTCCCCTTGCAATAAACACCAACCTTTCATTGGACTTCCTAATCACTTGCTCGAACTGCATACTAACCTTTGATGCATCAGGACATCCAGATTCCTCTGTACCACTGAGTTCTGAAATGCCACTGTCAGTAATTACATTGTTATCGGACCTCAACAATCTTCTTGTAGACCGGCAGTTACATTGTATAACAATTACACGAAGACCAGTGCTTGTTAAAACAGGTGAAGTGCATTGGTTCACCTATAACAGGTACAGCTCTAAGAGTCCGGTGTGGAAGGCACTGGGAGAGAGAGTTTGCTACACTGCAGAACTATCTCGAGAATAAAGGCAAAATACTGCGGGTGCTAGAAATCTGAAACAAAAAGTGCTGGAAAATTCAGCGATGACAGCATCTGTGGAGAGAAAGAGAGAGAGTTAATGTTTCGAGTCCATATGACTCTGCCTCAGAGCTAAAGAGAAATAGAAATGTGGTGAAATATATACTGTTTAAGGAGGGGTGGGACAAGTGAAGCTGGTTAGGCCGGTGATAGGTGGAGGCAAAGGAGAGATTGTGAAAGATGTCATAAACAAAAAGGTGGAAGGGGTGTTGATGGTGGTGATACTGGCTAAAGGAGGTGCTAATGGTGACATTAAGTGTAGAAAGCAGAATGAGCAAGTGACAGATAGCCCTAGTGGGGGTGGGGTGCGGGAAAAAAAAGTCAAAATAGACTTCAATCTTATTTCCCCCCCACACCATCCCATCCCCCCACCTGGGCCACCTGTCACTTGCTCATCCTGCTCTCTACTCTTAATGTCACCATTAACACCTCCTTTAGCCAGTATCACCACCATCAACACCCCTTTGACCTTTTTGTTTATGACATCTTTCACAATCTCTCCTTTGCCTCCACCTATCACTGGCCTATCCAGCTTCACCTGTCCCAACCCCCTTAAACAGTATATATTTCACCACATTTTTACTCCTCTAGTTCTGAAGAAGAGTCATATAGACTCGAAACATTAACTCTGTCTTTCTCTCCACAGATGCTGTCAGCCCTGTGGAGTTTTTCCAGCAATTTTTGTTTTGGTCTTGAGAATAAACCTGCTTGAAGCAAAAGACTAGCTTTGGGCTTGTTCTTCCACAACAAGCACTCACTGGAGTAACAGTGATCAAATTACTATCTAAATTCCATTATTAATTGGAAAACCAACGCACAAAATGAAGTCCCACAGCACAAACCTGGATAATGATATTTCCCATTGATAACAGCAGATTCAATTGATCCTGAAGAGGAACAGTCCATGGTCACAGACTTGGTGACCGGAGGAAACGAGGGGTGCCTATTCCCAGACATCCAAGCGGATTTTTGATAGGTGAGCACACTTCTCCGATGAATCTGAACGCAGTTTTCAGCCCCATGAATTGCTACACTCATACCTGGAATAAACCACACACAAAACACACATTAATGTTGATAAGACGCAGAGCAGAAATGGCGAGCAGGGAAGAGCTTAAGCAAAAGGTGTTTCAACTAGTCTGAACACTCCCATAAAATGGGCTACTGCTCAGAAAATTGTACCAAACAAAGATACCTGCACTCTCTGAAGGGGAGGAAAAATGATGCTTCAATTTTACAGGACTTTGCATTTACTCCAAACAGGGTCTAACCATTCATTTCTGGGCAGCAAACCACATGGAGGATATAAAAATCAGCCCTTGGAGGGGGGTGCAGTGCAGACTCACATCGGGACTAAAGAGGGTTAGATTATGAGGACAGGTTGCATAGGCTAGGCTTGTATTTCCTGAAGTATAGAAGATTAAGAGATGATCTAGTAATGACAAAGGGGTTCAACAGGGTAGATATAGAATAACTATTTCCTCTAGTGGGGTGGGGAGGGGGCAGCAGGAGAAAGAGTCCAGAACAAGGAGAGATAACATAAGCCACTTGGGAGTGAAATCAGGAAGTATTCTCTCCCCTTACCACCCCAACCCACTGGCTGCCCCCCACCCCAACACACAGGTAGAGGAATCTGGAGTTCCCTCCTGAGAGAGACTGGAAGTTCAATGAAATTTAAGACTGAGATGAGTGGATGTTTGTTACATGAGGATTATGGGGATATGGAACAACAGCATATAGGTGATTGTTATGATGATCTCACAGGAGACCAGTGACTTAAGAAATTCAAACTCCCAGTTATTAGCTGAAAAAAATACAGCATAAAATCTTTTACTATACAAGATTAAAAGTAGTACTAACTTAATACCTGAAGGTCTCAACTCAACAGCACACTCCTTGTTCTACTTTATTCCCACCCAAGAGTTCTCCTATACTTCCCAGGATCTTGAGGGTTCCTTCACTTCTGGGACCAAACCCAGGTGTGCCACAGTTTTCAGGAACTCACTTGATTGTTCCAAGGCATGAGATTTCTTCAGGTTCTTTCACTGGCATCCAGCCAATCAAACCCTCACGATTGTGTACTCCCTAGCTGAAGCAGAAGCATCACTGCTTTCTTCCCGAGTGACTCCAAATCAGGAAACACCTTTTGTTTCTGATAGCCCTCTGCACCCGGTTCCAGCTACTGGCAGATTCTCTCTGTCGGTCCAAAAACTGATTTTCCGTTTGCGAAATTATGCAGAGAAAACCCAAAACCAAAAGAAAATTCCTCCATGCAATCTATCCCCATGACAATGTGGCAAACCTGGGATGTCCTGGATGGGAAACCATATGAATGATTTAAACCTCCTATGATGACAGGTGTAGACAACTCAACTTCACAAAGAAGAAACTCAGAGAGGTCATCTATTGTTTAGTGTTGCCCCACTTCCAACTCTGACCTAATCAAATGAATTGCAATTTCTCTAGGTCCATTTACAAGCTCCTCAAACCACGGAGTTTTTAATCTTACATTTAAAAATTGCAACACCAATTAAAAAGTCATACCCCTAAAACATACAAATGTCTAATTTTATGATTCCTATAACATGCGAGATACAGTGCAGATATGATCTAACTTAATGGCAGTAGAATCTCAAGGAGCTGAATGTCCTCCTCCTGTTCCTATTTAGAAAATCCAATATGAAACAAGATAACTGTGCCCTCTTGCCCAGGATCTGTGAGCATCAGCTGTTTTTGTGTTAAGGGAGGTTGGGCCAATAATGAAGATATCCACTGACTCCCAGCTTCCTGCAGTTAGTTTTCATTCATCCTGTTTTATTCAAAGAACTTGGAATAAATTGCATCCGTCAATCATATGCCAGAAAGCAACAAAAAATAAAATGCATGGAATCCCTCAAGATGAATTCCACACCATTAGTTGGTACCATAGGAGCTCGCAAACTAAAACTTTTGAACTACCTCAACATTCAAGGATTCTAGTGACGCTACATTGCTGAACAGCATGTCAAAGACCAGATATAAATTGCTTAGCATTTGATAAGATAATTTGCAAGGGCAATAAATGGTTGTCTAGCCAATGATGCACACATCCCATAAATATAAAAACAACCCTTCAGATGTTATGCTTTTAAGCAAACTTTTCTAAAACAAAATATTTCAAAAGCAGTGACTGAATTGGTTAGAATGGTTTTCTTTTTAAAAAAATCAAATTCCCCTTCAACTTCCATAACACCCACAAGAACAATTTATAACTTACAGATGACTCAATGAGTCAGTACAATGAACCTACAACGATGGTGTTTAACCAATTAAACAAACAATCTTTGACAAGCACTTTTGGCATGTGACAGTATCAAAGGCACAAGCACAGTTCACTGGCACTTGATTTGGTTAGTTTATGATATGGAGATACTATGTTCTGAGGTGAGAGCACACAGGGACTTGGCAGTCATTACAGGTGCAATATTTGAAACCCAAAGGGATATCTGGAAAAAAATGATCTCAAAGCAAAAACTACAGCTGAATGATGACAGAGAGGGAGGAGGAGTGCAGGGTGGAAGATGATGTACATCACCTTCTGGACATCAGCTCAGGGAGCAGCACTCTCACCTCGGAGTCAGATGGTTATGGTTTCAAGTGCCCCTCCAGAGATTTGAGCACAAAATTAAACATGGCAACAGTCCCTCAGCACTACACTAGAGCACGAGGGAGTGCTCTCTTTTGGATGAAATGTTAAACTTGGGCCTCGTCTAGTCTTTTTTTTATTGTTTCCTGGGATGTGTGTATCACTAGCAAGGCCAGCATTTGTTGCCCATCCCCTAATTTCCTTAACAAAAACAGAATTACCTGGAAAAACTCAGCAGGTCTGGCAGCATCGGCGGAGAAGAAAAGAGATGACGTTTTGAGTCCTCATGACCCTTCCACAGAACTGAGCGATATAAGGAGGGGTGCAATATAAGCTGGTTTAAGGTGGGGGTGGGGGGAGAGAAGTGGAGGGGGTTGGTGTGGTTGTAGGGACAAGCAAGCAGTGATAGGAGCAGATAATAAAAAGATGTCACAGACAAAAGAACACAGAGGAGGTGTTGAAGTTGGTGATATTATCTAAATGAATGTGCTAATTAAGAATGGATGGTAGGGCACCCAAGATATAGCTCTAGCGGGGGTGGGGGGCATAAAAGATTTAAAAATGATGGAAATAGGTGGGAAAAGAAAAATCTATATAAATTATTGGAAAGAACAAAAAGGAAGGGGGAAGAAACAGAAAGGGGTGGGGATGGAGGAGGGAGATCAAGATCTAAAGTTGTTGAATTCAATATTCAGTCCGGAAGGCTGTAAAGTGCCTAGTCGGAAGATGAGGTGCTGTTCCTCCAGTTTGCGTTGGGCTTCACTGGAACAATGCAGCAAGCTAAGGACAGACAGAGAGCAGGGTGGAGTGTTAAAATGGCAAGCAACAGGGAGGTTTGAGTCATTCTTGTGGACAGATCGTAAGTGTTCTGCAACGCGGTCTCCTCTACACTGGAGAGGCCAAACGTAAACTGGGCGACCGCTTTTTGTTTTTATCCCTAATTTCCTTGATCTGAGAGGCTTGTTAGGTCATTTCAGGGGGCAGTGAAGAGTCAGCCACATTGCCAATGGGTCTGGAGTCACACACAGGCCAGACAGGGTAAGGTTGGCAGATTTCCTTCTCAAGGATATTAGTGAGCTAGTTGGGTTATAACAATCAATGAGATTAGTTTTAACTCCAAATTTATTAATTGAATTTAAATCCCACCAGCTTTGGTGGGTTTTGAACCTGTGTCCCCAGAGCAGTAGCCTGGATTACTAGCCCAGTACCATTACCACTATCTCTGTCCATTGTCTAAAAGGTGGATGTAAAAGATCCCATGGCATTATTTTGAAGGGAGTCCTCGAGCATCGTAGCCAATATTTATCCCTCAATGAGCATCACAAAACAAAAAGGCTGTCTTCTCATCATTTTTTGTGGGATCTTGCTGTGTGAAAAGTGGCTGTGATGCTTGCTTCATTTAGTGCAAAGCACTTGGAGCCAATAGCAACATGGGATGGCAGCTTTAAAATCCACTTTCAAGAAGTGTTCCCGTTTTGAAATAAATGGTGGCTGGTGCCCTGGGAAGATGGTAAAGAGACAACATAGAATGTGTCAAAATCTCCAGCAGACCCACTGTATTTCTCCTGATTCTGTTGTAACCAACAGCAAAAAAAGGACTTTAGGAAGAGAGATAGAAGAATTAAAAGTACAGGGACAGTAACGGAGTGATGGTATCCTGCATTGCCAGTGTACAATCATATTCGTAAGTGTTCTACTAACCCTAATCTAGTCTGAAATGTGCAATTGAATCAAAATTGGCCTAAATCTTTCAGCACAGCTGATTAATTTTGTTCTTGATAACATTTACATTTTGAAAAATCAGATTGCAGGTGAAACCCAATAGATGTGAATAAGTTAGCAATCTGAACGTGTGAACAAATCTGATTCTGCAGAAGCATTGATGGTCCAGACTGGCGTCTAAGTCAGTGATAAATGACTGGCTTTGAAGCAAGAGGCAACGTTTGTGGTAATTACAGTTTGGATCAAAATCAACACAAAGTAAACATTCAAAAGGTCCAGCACGGAGTCAATTATGTCCTTTTATTTTGGAAATGGAATATCTACTTTCAAAATCATCTGCTGGAAAACAGATGCCATGTGGGAGGAGTAGGGCCACATGGCTTTGTGAGCCTGTTCTGCCATTCAACTGATCATAACAAGAGCTTCAGCTTCAACTCCACTTTCTTGCCCTTTGCCCACTCCACATGCCCTCAAGATCCCCAAAATGTATCAATCCCAACCTCAAATACCTCTGGGTGGACAATTCCAAAGGTTCACAACCCTCAACTGAAGGAATTTCTCATCTGTCCTAAATGTCATCTCCCTATCCTGGGGCCGATGCAGTGTTCCAGACTCTTCACCCGGGTGAAGAAACCTTGCAGCATGTACCCTGCCAAGCACCCCCCCTCAGGAATTTTTAATGTTTCAATGAGATCGCCTCTCATTCTTCTCAATGCCAAAAGATGGGCCCAATCTAGTCAATCTTTCCTCATTAGACAGTCCCCTCGCCATCCCAGGAATTAATCTAGTCAACTTGTGTTGCACTCCCTCCAAATGATCATTGAACACTTCTGTTCACAAAGAAGAGGAAAGAAAGCTTTGCATTCCTATAGCATCTTTTATAACCTCAACTGGTTCTAAAGCACTTTAAAACCAATGAAGTACGTTTTTTTGGAAGCATAACCATTGCTGTAATGAAGGAAAACGTGCCAGTCAATATGCACACAGCAGGCTCCCACAGCAATGTGATAATGACCAGATTTTAGGTGTTGATTGAGGGATAAATATTGGCCATGAGGAGCATCCCTGCCCTTCAAAATAGAGCCTCTCTTCCTTATTCTTTCATGGGATGTAGGCATCACTGGCAAGGCCAGCAACTGTTGCCCATCCCTAACGGCCCTTGAATTGAGTGTCTTGCTAGGCCATTTCAGGGGGCAGTTAAGAGTCAACCACATTGCTGTGGGTCTGGAGTCACATGTAGGCCAGACCAGGTAAGGTCAGCAGATTTCCTTACCTAAAAAGGACATTACTTAACCAGATGGGTTCTTATGCTAATACTTGGCATGGTCACCATTCCTGAGGCTAGCTTTATAATTAGATTTATTAGTTAAATTTGAATTCCATCAGCTGCCATAGTGGGATTTGACCCATGTCCCATAGCCTGAGCCTCTGGGTTGCTAGCCTAGTGACGTTACCATCATCACCCATCCACCCAATGGGGCAGATGGGCCAAAATATCTCATCCAAAAGATGGCACCCTCTAACAGTACAGCACTGAAGCGTGCCTGGATTACCTAGAGTGGAACTTAAACCCACAATCTTCTGAGTCAGAGAAGCGAGTGCTACCCATTGAGTCATGGCTGACACCAATCAGCAGTGAGAGGCGTTTTCACTAAAATAAGCATGTTTAAAACAGGATCCAGTCACTGCTTGATTCGGTTGCAAAATACATATAAACTATAGAATCTGACGTGATTTTTACTTTTTGTTTAGTGTTTCCACCCACTCCCTTCTACAGGGAGAAAGGCTTAATTTCAATAATTACTCACAAAAAGGGAGTGTTCCACCTCTTGTACTGCTATCAGCCTACCATTAGTGAAAGTGGTCCTGTACATAATAAGGCATAATTCTGGCTTAGGCAACAAAGAGGAGGATTTCAGAGTTGAGTTTGGAGATGGGAAGACTATTTGAGAAATCAGAGGGAATCGTAGGAAGGATATGAATTAAGGAATCTAGAAACAAACCCAAAATTCCACTCCTGGGAGAACACCCACCAGGAGATGAGAGCCTAAGGGAGGGCATTGGTTACAGAACAGTATGTCTTAAAGAAGTCTCTGTAGTCTTTGTAGGTTAACTAATTCTTTATTAACTACTAGAATTATTTACACATGTACAGTAAAGGGTACAAGATAGGAGTTGTCTCCATGCTTAGGTCTAGACACCACACTGATCCTAGGTCTGGGCCTTGTGTCTTCTTACAACACTGTGGGCAGTACTATACCCAGTCGCACATTAACCCTACCATGTGCCAGACCCTTATCGTACAATATCCTGCCAGGTTTGTGCCCGTTGCAAAGACCACAAAGTCCAAAAGAGGGGACACAATCAACATGGCAGGATTTCTTCCAACCAGATCCAGATTCCTCCGAATTACAGCTAATGAGAGGCAACTGCTGAAGTTATATCATTGCAGTCTGAAGCCAAGTGCCACACAGGAGAAGATTAGAGAATATTAGGAAGCCAAGCATCAACTGGGAATTTCCCAAATGAATACCAGGAATAGAGGCCATGGGTTATACTCTGCGTGAATGCGGGCACCACTTTGGGGAGCAACAAGGTGCCCGTTATTATTGACGCAAGGACTCTTTGGCAACATTAGCGCATTGGGTTAAACACATATGAGCACTGGAACAGGGGGAGATAATTAAACCTCTTGAGTCTGTTCAGCCAATCAGATCAATATTTCCACTCCATATCCCTCAAACCCTTACCCAAAGATCCACCAGGCTCGAGGATGAAAGCACCAATAGGTCCTCAGCAGCCATTCTGAGAGAAGGTTCCAAATTTCCCATGGGCTTCCTGGGGAGAAGTGACTTCCTGATTTTGACTCGAGTGAACTAATTCGAAACTAAGATATGTCCCCTTATTCTCCCATGACAGGGAATATTTTCTCTATCTATCCTATTACATCCTTTAATCATCTTAAATCACTGCAATCAGATCACCCCTCAATCTAAACTCAAGAGAGAGTGCAAGTCAAGTCTGATGCAAATTATTTCCCACTTTTAGCCCCCAGTGTCACCCTGGTGCATCTGCACTGCACACGCTCAAGACCATTCTATCTCTCCTGAGGCGCACTGCACAGAACTGAGCAGTTACTCCCAAGGGGTCTGGCAGGGCTCAGCGCAGCCGAAACATCACCTCCCTCCCATTCTAATCCAGCCCCACAAGGCGGCTTCCTGGCAAGGCTGGGTCACCTGACATAATTGAGGTCTCCTTCTGCCAGTGTTGGTCTGTCCAGGTAGGCACTGTCTGCTGGGCACCAACCAATGTCAAAACAAAAACATAGCAAGCAAGCCAGCACTTGCTCAATGCAACAGAACCAGGCAAGAGTAATTTGAGATTGGAATTTCCCAGGAGGTACAGATCATGAAAACCTCACAGCAAACAGAATCAGAAAATCAAAATCACTGTCTATGCTGGGTAGGATGAGAAGTAAACCAAAACATTGAATCAACTACAGCTCTTTGTTGTAGAAGATTAACAGACTTCAGTCTTTCCCCATCAAGAAAAGTGAGTCCCCAGTTGTGGGAATGGGGGAAGGAGTTTCATGAGAAGAAAAAATAAATTAATAAATCTGAAGAGAAAAAAGGTTTGAGGCCACAGAGCAGTGTAGTATTTTGAGTAATGATAAACAGTACATGACAGGCAGGGGCAAAATGTTTTGGCATATCAGTAAATAAAAAAGGTCAAAATAAACAAAAAATAGCATAAGGGTGATTCTATCGGAATGAGCAAAGCATTTGCAACAAGATAGGTGAATTAATTGCACACAGATAAACAGTTTGATCTGGTAGTGATTACAGAGATGAGGCTACATGGCAATCAAAGTTGGGAAACTTGACATCTTGATAAGACAGACAAAATGGAAAAGGAGTGGGGTGGCAGCAGTACTGATAACAAAAAGAATGACAAAAACAGTAGCGAGGAAACATCTCGACTTGAAAGAGCAAGAAATAGATTCAGTATGGATGGAGATAAGAAGTGTAGCAAATGCTGTGGGAGTAGTTTATAGGCCCCACAACAGTAGTTATACTGTTGGGCAGAGTATTAATCAAGAAAGAATATAAGCTTATTGGGTGACTTTAAATCTTCTTATGGGCTGGACAAATCAAATTGAGGAAATTGGTTTGGAGGATGAACTCATGAAATACATTCAAGATGGTTTCCTCGAGCAATACATCATGGAACCAACCAGGGCAGAGGCTATTTTAGATCTTGGTGTGTCATGAGACAGGGTTAATTAATTTTGTAGTAAGGGACCTTCTGAGAAAGAGTGATCATAATGTGATCAATTTCATAGTTTGTGACGTACATAAGCCCAAAACTAGGGTAATGCACTTAAGTAAAGAGGGAACGTAAATAAGCCAGAAGCAGATATCAGCAAAAAAGAAAAGAATAGTAGAGGAAAATGTAGAATAAGAGTAAACTTGAGTCCAGAAGCTAGGAATCCTGTGGTGAATAACTCACCTCCTGACTTTCCAAAGCCTGTCCGCCATCTACAAGAGTGTGATAGAATGTTATACACTTGCCTGGATGAGAGCAGCGTCAACACAAGAAGCTTGACACCATCCAGGACAAAGCAGACTGCTAGACTGGCAATACATCCACTTCCTTCACCACCGATCCACAAGATGCACTGCAGGCACTCACCAAGGCTCCTTAGACGGCACCTTCCAAACCCACGATCATTACCATCTAGAAGGACAGGGGCTGCCGACACACAGAAACACCACCAGCTGGAAGTTCCCCTCCAAGCCACTCACCATCCTGACTTGGAAATATATCACCATCCCTTCACCGTTGCTGGGTCAAAATCCTGGAACTCCCTCCCTAACAGCACTGTGTGGGTGTACCTACACCACATGGACTGCAGCGGTTCAAGAAAGCAGCTCACCACCACCTTCTCAAGGGCAATAAACGCTGGCCCAGCCAGCAATGCCCACATCCCATGAATAAAAATAAAACACTAACCAGAAATAAAAACAGATTGCAAAAACTTCTACAAATATGTAAAAGTGGAGAGTAGTGAAAGTAAAAGGTGACTCCCTTAGAAGTGGAGACAGGAGCAATTATAATGGGGAAAATAAGGGAATAGCAGAGACATTAAATGAAAAGTTGTGCCTGCCTTCACAGTACAAAACATTCAAAATTCTATAAATAATAGGGAAGGAGTTTAAATGAGACGAGCTTACAGTAAAGAAAAAACAATGAAGAAATTAATGGTACTAAAAAAAACCCAACAAATTCTCTGGACCTGATGAGCTAAGTCCCAGGGAAGAGGTGGATGCACTGATTGCAATCTTCCAAAGTTCCCTAGATTCTGGAACAGTCCCAGTGGATTGGAGGGTAGCAAATACAACACGACCATTCAAGAGGGAGTGTGAAAACAGGGAATTGCAAGTCAGTGAGCCTGACATCAAGCTGTTAGGAAAGTGCTGGTATTCATCTGACCAGCAGGGAATATGACTAGAACAAAATGAAAGGGTAGAGAGCTAAAATAAATTACACCAAGGATGATCAGCAATTCATTACACTTGGTGGGATGTACAATTGATTGACAATACATACTTCACTTCCCATGGCGAGAGCTATTTTGATGCACTCAGCCTTCTTGTTCCGCAATGCAATGGGACTGCACACCAAATAATGTGAATTTAATAATTGTTCAGAATAGGCATCTGGTGTGAAAGAACAAACTTGTATTTGAATAGCAAAGTGTGCCTCACATACAACAGATTATTTTTAAAGCTCATTTAAATATTGGGTAAATGCAGCAGCTAATTTTCACAGCAAGGTCCTATCGAGGCAGCCCGATGTGATGAACAGGCAGTAATTGTGTTTTGGATCCCACCTTCACTCTTCAAGCTGAATCTTTTACAGCCGGGTAAGAAAAGCAGGATCATTAGACAACGATGGCAATGCAGCACTCCTTCCACACAACTCCCCGTGGAGGAGTGTTTATGCACAAATTGGCAATAATTTTGTATTGATGCTTCAAGAGCAAATTGTGCTTCATTAGTTCAGATGTGTCTTTATTACTCCATACACGTGTCTTTGTAATGCTGTTAAAAGGGAAAAGAGGGAGGTGCAGGAATGCAAAAAGAGCGAGAGAAGGAGAGAGATGAAGAGGAGAAAAGCGAATTGCTAAAGTAAAAATCAATTAAAAAAACCAAACTATATTCCAACCACACCTTTCAGAGTAAAAAACAGAAACGACAGAGTGGTAAGCAACATTGTGATCAAAGCACACAGTCTCTCTTTGAGATTTATGGATTTTGATAGTTGGTTTATACCACTGCCTTCCCATTTTGCAATGATTGATGGGAGTCTGCAGACACTCTGCTTTGTTTCAAAGCACACCACTTTTATGTGAACTACACAGCCCATATACTCATTTGTTGAGTCTCTGCAGAACCGCATTATGGTCTTGCTCACTTTCCTCATTATCAGAAACTTGGAAATTGGTATTACAGGAGTGAGTGCTGGGTGTGCTAAGCATTTCTGGTAAAGGAAAAGGCTTGCATTTATAAAGCGCCTTTCACAACCTCAGGATATCCTAATGCACTTTACATTTCAAAGATACTTCATTGGTTGTAATCACTTGTGATGTGAGACATGCAGCAGCCAATTTGTACACAGCAAGCTTCCTAAATAAAGTTGTCATTCTCAGTATTATTTGTAGGTATAAAATAATGATACTTAATCAGAATAAAGAGGCAAAATGTGGGAGGATTACAACTTCAGCATATTGTGAACAACCAGTATCCTAACTGAAGTGAAACATTTAATTCACTATACGTATCAGTGCTTTTAGCGAGGATTTATTTCACACTTCAGATTGACAATGTGAACTCCGCCAGGTATGTGGGTAAGAGAGCTTGAATAATGATCAGATTTTAGTGTTACGAATTTGTTCCTGAAGATTGAGTAAAAGAACAGTAGCCTATGATTCATAAGGTCATCATGAAGCATGTTTATCAAGCAAATTTAAAAATATTTCCAGTGGTAGGAGGGTCAGCTGCAAAGACAACACAGGTTTAAAAGGTAATGGCAAAAGACCCATTGGTGGAAACAAAGAGAATTTGTTTCTTTAAAAAGAGAGCTCGAATGATCCTGAATGTGCTGCTTGAAAGGGCAGTGAAAGCAGATTCTACAATAACGTTCTAAAAAGAATTGGGGAAAAATGTGCAGGGCTATGAGGGAAAGAGCAAGAGGAGTGGGACTAATTGGGTTACTCTTTCAAAGAGCCAGCATAGGCACTGTGGGCCAAATGGTCTTTGCCTGGCTGACCATCTACATTCTACCCTCCAGAAACTGGAGGCCATCTATTGCTGCCTATGTCACAACTCGCACCAAGTCCCATTCCCCACAACCATGTTCACTGACCTACACGGGTTCCCAGTCAAGCAACACCTCTATGTCAAAATGCTCATCTTTGTTTCAAATCCCTCCATGGTCTCATCCCTCCCTATCTCTAATCTCCTCTAGACCACAGCCCTCGTATCTGCTCCTCTAATTCTGGCCTCTTCAGCATCCCCAATTTAAAATCACCCCGCCATTGGTGGCTGTGCCTTCAGCTGCCAAGGCTCTAGCTTCACCACCTCACTTCTCCATCTTGAGACGTTACTCTTCGATCAAACTTTTGGTCATCTGACCTAATCTCTCATGTCTCTCAGTGTCAAATTTTGTTTTATAATGCTCCTGCGAAGCACCTTGGGACATTTTATTTTGTCAAATGATGCCATGTAAATAAGTTGTTGAGCTGTGTCATTTTACACATTTTCTTAATTTCTTTATTTTAAAAGTGCACCATTTAACTAATATTTGATCACTCAATAGCTCAGTGTCATGATGCTTTTAGAATAAAGTCAATTAAATTCTTATTTAAATATTTAATATTCCACAAAAAAAGTGTTTTTCATTTTCTGTGCAGTTGCAGATATTTGGAACTTATCCCCAAGTACTTTACAAATGTAGCCATTGTCATCATGCCAGAAGCCTAACAGCTAATTTGTGCACACTAAGATCCCACAAACAGCAATATGATAATGATCTGTTTTTAGGTGATTTTAGCCAAGGAGTAAATATTTGCCAGGATACAGACTGCTGACAACAACCACTTGCATTTATCCATCACCTCTAATACAACAGAAACCTCTCTGCTCTTCCAAAAAAAGCAGTGTGATCTTTTACATCCACCCAAGAGAGCAGATGGGGCCTCCGTTTAACATCTCAACCAGAAGATGGCACACCCAACAGTGCAGCACTCCCTCTCTAGTAAAACACTGAGTGGACCTAATTTTTTTTTGTGCTCAGTCTTGTTGGCCCTGCTCCTTAGCTTAGTTGGACTAAAAGATCCAGGTTGCACGCTTGTTTCAGGAAGGCCCAGTTGGTACCATAGACAGTAAGTTATCAGATGGTTCTTATGTAGAAGACTTTATTTACAAAGGAACTCAGCAGTTACACTCATGTACTTACAACTCAAACTCTGTCTCTACATTACACTCTGATTCTAGACTACTTAGGTAGCCTGTGCTACTCTGCTATTGGATACTAAGATCATGTGATCTTCCATTATAGATTCTTCTAAAAAGGTAGATTACACATCAGATTACTACAAGTCTTTGCAGTGGGACTTGAAGCCCAAACCTTCTTGCTCAAGAGGTGAGTGTTTTACTCACTGAGCCACAGCTGTTAGTGATAACTTTTGTGAAATATGCTTTTTTTAAAAAAAAAATAGAACTATCTTTACAGCTTTGTTCAAATTGGTGGATCCTGAAATGGCTACATGGGACAGGAGGATATAACTATTCTTATTTAACTGCTATACTAATAAGAATCCCAACCCAGTTTTCACAAATAGCACAATAACCCTTCAGTTGCACAGTAGTGGAATGCCAGTTTAATGTTCAGTTAATGACCAATGCTTTGCAAGGTTAGTCAGTCACAGCTTACGTAGCAGCGGCAAACACAATCATTTACTGCTGCAGTTCTCTCAGAAGGCAGGCTGGAGCTGTTCAAACTAATCAATGGTCACCATCTTTCCTGGTTCATTAACTTTGGTGCTGAAAGCAGCAACAAAAGACATGACTGTGTCCAGTTGCAGTAAACCAACTCTAAACTTGACAGAAACAGAAATATCTGGAAAAACTCAGCAGGTCTGACAGCATCTGCAGGGAGGAGCACAGTTAAAGTTTCGAGTCCGTATGACTCTTCAACAGAACTAAGTAAAAATAGAAAAGGGGTGAAACATAAGCTGGTTTAAGGGGGTGGGGGGCTGTGGTGGGACAGGTAGAGCTGGATAGAGGGCCAGTGATAGGTGGAGATAACCAAAAGATGTCGCAGACAAGGAGGTGTTGAAGGTGGTTTTGTCCTTTTGTCTGTGACATCTTTTGGTTATCTCCACCTATCACTGGCCCTCTATCCAGCTCTACTTGTCCCAAACCCCTCCTTAAACCAGCTTATATTTCCCTCCTTTTCTATTTTTCCTTCTGTTGAAGAGTCATACAGACACGAATGTTCCTCTCCGCAGATGCTGTCAGACCTGCTGAGTTTTTCCAGGTATTTTTTATTTTTGTTTTGGATTTCCAGCATCCACAGTTTTTTTGCTTTTATCTAAACTTGACAGCTCTATCCAAACCAGGGTTAGGTCAAATGTTATTCGGTTCATCGAAACCTAATGCCACCTCCAGCTACGAGGTAGTTTAATCATTCCTGAATGAGCAGAGGGCTTTAAGAGAGGGTGTCAACCCACCAGTATAGGGTTAACTTTTTTTTTTTGCAGATGACCTCACATCCTGGTCACAGCTAAATGTTTTGGAGAAGGTTGGTCTAGTTTACAATGGAGCTCAATCCTGTTTGGTATGGTCAAGCAGGGATTGGAGACACCAAATCCTGCCTTTCTCTTTTGCTGCGTGTAACTCCCTACCTAAAGTCCTGAGGTTCTGAAACACACTAGAGCAAGGCAAGTCTCTTTTCAATAATACAAGTCAACAACTGCTAGCGTCATACCATGTGCTCCCCTATTCCTCTTTCACCTTCTCAAATAGGTTCATACAAAAAAAAACTGATCAAAATAAGAGAGAGTGTATTACAACAAGGCATCACCCTGATTCTGGATCAATCTTTCCTACAATGTTCAGGATATTAGTATACGATTTCCACGATGATTAAGTGACCCAACTGGAAAACAAAAAGGAAAAAGGCTCATCTATCCATGCCACTCACTCTTAAACAAGGCTAAAGACCAAAAAGCTTCATAAAAAGAGTAATCAGAAAATTGGATGCCAAGTCAAAAGAGGATATATTTGGAGAGTGACCAAAAGCCCAGCCAGAGGTGGAATAGGAAAGGGGACAGAATTCCAGATCAAGGGTCTAGACAGCAGATGAAACAGTCGCCAGTGGTGGGGCAAAAGGAAAGGGAGATGCACTGAAGAGCAGAGCCAGAGGGGTAGAGTTCTGGGGTGTTTTACAGCTGGAGGTTGCGAGAGTACCATTAAAAAAAAGCCTCAGAAGGAAAAACAATCCTGAAAGAGCAGGAGGTCTGGAACTGGGAAGAAAGAAAACAAGATGTCAGTAAAGCAGTTCTGCCCAAACTAAAAAAGGGCAAAAACAGAACTACAAACTAAGCATGTGCTTAGCTCATCAGTGCAGTGTTCTAACCAAAGAAAGGTCTCAACCCCCAACCAAAAACCCAGCTCCTTTCCACTGGTACACAGGCAGACTCTACCCAGATCACAGGCATCCTGCGCTGTAATGGAAATAGAGAGTGAGACTTTAATCATTTCAAGCTTTGGCTAATATTCAGATCAGCTGGCTGCAAACATAAAAAGCAAAAGCATTATTGACTGATGTGAGAGCACAGCCACAGCCGTGTAATGGATCAAAATAAATGTTATTTCAGACAAAAAAGTTAAAATATTTAAATAGAACAGTTCTTTTAGAACAGATCTGTCTTCTGTTTCTTGTTTGAAGCCTGGGAGGTAGAAATTCCTTTCCAAAAAATTAAATGCAACAAAACTGTTTATTACGCACTATGATCAGTTTCACAAATTTGTCCAACTTTATTTTTAAGTGGAGAGATTTTAAAAGCCAAGGTGACGTTAAACACAAATCAGAACACCATTATCTTTTTTTAATTATTCATTCATGGGATGCGAGGGGTCTCTGGCTAGACCAGCATTTATTGCTCATCCCTAAAAGCCTTTCTTCAGAGTCAACCACATTGCTGTGGGTCTGGAGTCACAGGTAGGCCAGACCAGGTAAGAATGGCAGGTTTCCTTCCCTAAAAGGACCTTAGTGAATCAGATGGATTTTTATGACAAAATCAGCAATGGTTTCGGTCAGATTTTTTAATTCCAGATTTTTTCCTTTTTAAAATCGAATTCAAAATTTCACCATCTGCCGTGGTGGGATTTGAACCCTGGCCCACAAAGCATTACCCTGGGTTTCTGGAATACTAGTCCAGTGACAATACCACTGTGCCACTGCCTCCCCTCAAATGAATTAATGCTATTTTCTAACCCCTGTTTTGAACGCCAATTTAACCACCTGCACCCCTCCCCCCCACTTTCAACTGGAAGTGGCCAGTGGGGCAGCAATGGCTTTGTGCTATTGTTGACCTCAATGTTGCTGCTATACTTCACTCAAGGTCAGACAGGGTGAATTTAAAAAAAAAATTGAGGGGGTGGGGGGAGATACAAGTGGGTTTTGCACTCATGCTTAGTTGACCTGTCAACCTCGTAACTACCTGGTAAAATAGACAAAGCAGAGGCAACTCACAACTCAGCTTCCCCCAACAAACTGCAAGTTTAGGAAACATGAAAATTAAAATCTCAAGGCTGAATTTTAAGAGGATCTGGCTTTACGCTTCAGATCAGATCCCTTTGCACAGCTCACAGATGCCAGTAGCGAGCAGGTAAACACACTAAGAAATAATAATGGGTTTCCCCCAAAATCTTAAAGCCGATGGAAATTCACTTGAAATTGAAATGTACAAATCGAGTGATTTGCTCGAGAGAGTCAGCCGCTTCTTGGGGCTGGGGTTACTTGTAGGAATAACATGTTCGCGTTCCTGAAAGAAAACAGCCTAGCCAGGTTCGTACAACAATCCGGAACCATAGTGGGTCATTTCTCAGGAACCAGCCCACAAGCTGGGAGATTTATTGAATTCAATTCCAGAAATATCAGTGAAATTTCAAATGCAACCTCATTAAACAGCACAGCAAGTAATGGAGATAGGAAGAACATGTTGCTAAGGGACAGTGACAGGTGATGTGAATAAGCAAAAGTGTGGGGAAAACAGAGTTCAAGCGAGGGGAAGTTATCCACTTTGAACTAAAACGATGTTTGATCAAATATTAGCTAAATGGCGAGAAGTGTGGAGGGAGAGGGGGAGATTTAGGGGTCCATAAAGAGACTTGCATTTATATAGCACTTTTCACAACCAGATTCAAAGCATTTTACAGCCAATGAAGTACTTTTTTTAAAAAATTGTAGCCACTGTTAAAATATAGGAAATGAGGCAGCCAGTTGTGTGTAGAACAAGCTCCCACAAACAGCAATAATGGTGAACAATGACCAAAATCTGATCGAGGGATAAACATTGGCCAAGACACTGTCCGAGGTGAACACAGCTGCTCTGAGCTCTCCCCCTTCTCATTCCTAACTCTGGCAGAGACTCATAAGCAGATGTAATAGATAGGTGCTGATTACAGAAATGAATGCATTAAGCATTCTTGGACTCCATACTAAACAAAAACTTGCATTTTTGTAGCTCCTTTTACAATCTCAGGGTACCTCAAGTTGCCTTCCAGCCAATGAAATCCCAGGAGGAGAAAAAAAAACCCAGTAAAAACTGAGAAATAAGATTACTGGTCCAAACTGGTTTGTATACATTAAAATGGAACATTAGTAAAAACTGGGAAAGAAGAATACTGGTCCAAACTGCTTTTTCCTTCTGGGATAATTTCTGAAGTATAGTTACTGCTATAATATAACAAACACAGTAACTCATTTGCACACAATCAGCAGAGAGATAAAGAAACAGATAGTACGATTTAGTCCTGTCAGTTAAGGGATAAATACTGGCCAGAACACCAGAGAGAAAGCCCCTGTTTCCTGGGAAGCAGTGCCTTGGGATCATTTATACCCACCCAAGGAGCCAGACAGGGCCTCAATTTGCCTTATCTGAAAGACAAGACCTCCAACAGTGTGGCAAACCCTCAGTGTTGCACTGGGAGTGTCAGCCCTGACTCTGTGCTCAAGTCACTCGAGTGACGCCACAACCTTCAGACTCAAGGGACAAGAGTGGTACACAAGAAGTCATACAGTGTTTGGAGAGAGCAAGAGCGAGAATCTACATTAGTAATGCTCATCAGCAATGAGGTATAATTGGATTACAATGTATTTGTACTGTTAGATTCCATCAATAGACTTAAAAATTAGAGATAGCAGAAAAACAGCATGTTGGCAAGATGCTCCTCACAGTTAACAGTGAGAAGGAGGGGAGGTCCCACAGCACCTGCATCCAGCTTCTCAGATTAAATTAGCTGCATCACCCTCATCACCCCAAGGCTTTCCTCAGCAGATTATACAGACATTGTTACTTGGGAAGGTTGTGCTGAACCTTCTCCCAGGCTATGCTTACTAATAGAGGGCTGCAGAGGCTCAATTGCAGTTATGAATATTAAAAAGAATCACTGGGCTGTAGACTCGTAACAACCAAGTCCACCTCATGATCCACGGACCTGGCCTTTCTGCTTCTATGTCATCTAATAATCAGCTGATTGGGTTAAGTGTCTCTTTTCTACCCCCTCATTTTAGAGGCTGTACCACAACCAATAGACCAAATGAGATGATCAAAGATAGAATCACTAAATAAACTGGCAAATGTGCAATATGCAGGAATACATGTTAACAGCTTAATGTTAATATGCACACGAGCTGTAACTTACTCTGCAGCCAAGAACAGACCCAATGCAGTTTTTTTTTTAAAAAAAAGCTTCAAAGCAATTAGCACACAGTAAAACAGGTGCATAGAACCTATAGCACACTGGCCATTCGTCCCATCTGATCTATGTGGAATCAAAGCATTCCCATGATTCGCGTTCTGCTCTTGTTAATCCCTCCTCCCTCATGTATGCACCAGGCCTCCCCTTAAATGTTTTGCATCAACCAGTCCACATAGCAGCAAGTTTCACTCTCACCACTCAAATGCCTCCCAAAATTATTTATTTGATCTGTTAGTGACTCATTTATCACCTTGTTTCGGGCTCATACGAATGAGAAGGCCATCTGGCTCCTCGATAAGATCGTGGCTGATTTGTGGCTTCAACTCCACTTTCCTGCCTAACCACTAAACCCTTTGACTCCCTTGTCAATCAAGGCTTTATCTAACTTAGCCTTAATTATATACAATCACCGAGCCACCACTATTCCCTAGGGGACAGAATTCCACAGACCAATGACCCACAAAAAATTCCCTTCATCGCCATCTTAAGTGGGAGACCCCTTATTTTAAAACTGTGTCCCCTAGTTCTAGTCTCTCCCACAAGGGGAAACATCCTTTCAGCATCCACCCTGTCAAGTCCCCACAGAACCGTATGTTTTTAAAAGATCATCTCTCAATCTTCTAAACTCCAATGGATGCTCCAAGACTCACTCAAGTGGATACAGTTTCTCTGCAATTTAAAAATCATTCATGGAGTGGGGTGTGTGTAACTGGCCAGGATAACATTCATTGCCCTCAAGGTGGTGGTGATGAGCTGCCTTCTTGAGCCGCTGCAGTCCATGTGGTGTAGGTACACTCACAGTGCTGTTAGGGAGGGAGCTCCAGGATTTTGACCCAGTGAAGGAACGGCGATATATTTCCAAGTCAGGAAAGGGGAGGGGGAGGGGGGGGGGGTGCGGAAGAGGAAGAGAAACTGCTGCCCTTGTCCTTCTAGATGGTAAAAGGTTACAGGCTTGGAAATGCTGCTGAAGCAGCCTATTATTGCCACTGCGTGCTCATGCTGGAGGGAGTGAGAGTGTTTAAGACAGTGGATGGGACCCCCAATGAATCCTTCGTCATGTCAAAGGCCTCTATAGGTCTCCTCTTACCCGGAGTGAATAGCTCCAGCCTGCTCAATCTCTTGAAGGAAATGATTTCTTATGGACCCTTTAGTAATAATTTTATATTTTACAGCTCCCAGAAAGTGTAATGAAACTATGACTGCATCAGTTGGTTGCATTAATCCCTTTTGGAAAGGTACGTGTTAGGATATGCTATTTTTTTCAAAAACAAAACACATTCCAGTTTTCTACAAAATATAAAAATACACAAGTCTCTCCAGATTACCAGCCTCCCCCCCCCCACCTCACCCCCTCACTCTACATACTTAACCAGCCCTAGCAAAACAAAGACAGACACACACCTTCTGCCAATCATTTTCCTAATTATTCTGCATCGTGCTATCGCCCTCGAGTAGCCTGCAAGAGTTCAATGAAAATAAAGCCAAATTTCTTCACATCAGTGGCCGTGAAAAGCTGTATTGTGTCGGTTACAAACGTGCCAAATGGACTCCTTTAGGTTGCAGCCATCCACGATTCTGCATACTGCAAACTATAACCCTAGGACTGATGCAGCACGAAACCTACAAAATTCCATCCAACATTATTAATATTTTTGTAGAAGGAAAACTCCAGTCAAGTCTCGCACAATTCCTCATCCTGACCGACAGGACGAGCAGCGTGGAACTGAATGCCTGCCCTACCACAGCAGGGTCCTACCCACCCGGAACGTTAACTCTGCTTCTCTCTTTCCACCGACGCTGCCAGACCTGCTGAGCTCGTCTGGCATTTTGTGGTTTTGTTTCAGATTTCCAGCATCTGCAGTATTTTTGCTTTTATCTTAGCCTGCTGGACCGCAGCTGATCCAAAAACAATTTGGGCGGGTTAATTCATGCCTCTCTTCAAAAACAAAGAGGTTTAATGCAGTCGTTTAATATGCTCCAGCATTATTTTTTTTTAAAAAAAAGTGATCTCATTATCAGTTAATATTATTGCGCTCGGTCAATAACCCCTTGTGGGAAACAAACTTGTCCTTACAAAGGAGAGAGAGAGAGATTTTTGAAAAGATGATTCTGGGATAATGTTAAATAAATGTGGAACTTTTTTCTCTCTCCACCCACCCCCCCTCCCCAACTGTATAAGTCACAAATATTCTACTTCCCGATGGGTGTCCCAGACACGAATGAGAACTGCAGTGTCTCAGCCTAATAATTCTGTCACAATATCTTGTTTATATGTGCCACAGGAATGCCCTGCAGTAGATGCTGAAGAACAGGAGGTACTCTACAGTTTTTTCTCCCACAATTTTTTTTTTATTACACAAACCCCCAAACAGATCCAGTTCAGTTAAAGGGTCTTGGGACGTGTTACAAAATCCAACCAACTGCGTATATAATAGACAGCTTTCCTTCCACAAGGTCAGCATTCGGTTAACATTTTATTAACGTCAGCCTGCACTCAATTCAGAGACAAATACCATCACAGCTCATTGCAAGGAAGATTACCCTGATTAGCATTTAAACATCACACATGTTTTTAAACAGTGCAAAGCCCAGGTAGTCAGTGAGCTGTTCACTGCTCCAGCTACCTCTCGGATGTTCAGCTGTTGTCCACAGGCTCGTTCTGCAGTGTCATTCAGATATGTGTCTTCACACGATAACCCAGACCCGCAACTTTCAGTATGTACACAGCACATCCGCTGAAACAAAAGCGGACTGGAGCCTCTCACGACAACCCTTACAACATTCCCGGATCCACAGCCGCAACGTTACAGACAATTCTTCGCACCTATAGACTGAGTGTGAGGGGGTGGGGGGGCAACAATTAAATATCCAATCTACTCCTCGCCAAGGACAAGCAAAGTACAAAACATCCTAAGTGCAGCCGAAGCTTCCTGCAACATTCAATGGATGTTGCAGCTCGTTTAAAACCATTAGATACAATTTAAGATTGTGAAGGTTTAGCATAATTTTTTTTTAAATGACCACAATTTTATTTCGTCCTTGCTGAGCCTGAAGGTCACTGAACTATAGCATGCAGCAATCTGCCACTGAAGTCTAACACAATGACTACAAATATCTCAGCACCTACCAATAGAAGCATGAACGTCCACTCAAAACTGCATCGACCATTGACATTTATCTGTTGCGGGCAGAGTCTAACCAGCATCCGAAACGAACGCACAGCAATTGTCCAGCCCATTCAGAAGGATGCAAAAACACAAGATACCCGAGCAAAACTCAGTAAATCACATGACTGGCATTAGCAGACAACAACAAAAAGGGGGTCATTCATCACTGGAGGTTCAGACTGGTGTCAAGCGCTGCTGAAGATCTGCTAGGTCTACTTGACTGATGCTGGCTATTCGAGTCACTCAATGTGTCACTCTGCAGCGTGTTCACCGAGGCTGGTTTCCGCACATTTGGACCATGAGCTATATAGCTGCATGAAGATTTTAGTATTCTCGAGCAGTAGCTGCAGTCAGCCAATCGCAGCAGAATGAAGTGTGTCAGCATCGGGCATCTACTGGAGGAGCGACGCTCTAGCAAATGAGTGAAAAGCTCCCACACAATCAAGTTTAGTCACTCAGCCTCTTGTTGAGTAAATAATACTCTCAAAATATCTCAGCAAAGAGGGAGCTCGTAAAGAAACTACTCAAACACATCTGGCTGGACTGATGGGGGCTTCCTGTCCACTAAGAATAGTGAATCCTATGATTTGGTTTGAAGTCATAAAAATGTTGGACCATTTAAAAAAAATTGCTAAATCCTACAAATATTATACTTCATAACGAGTACAAATGATTCCCTAGCTTGTATTGAATGAAATAAACTGGAAAATCAAAACTTTTAGAGTTTCATGAAGAGAGATATCTGAGTTATTGGAACAGGATAACAAATTGCTCACAGAATGGTTCCAACACATTTGGCCCATTCCATCCGCACTAGCTCCCCATGAGAGCAACTCAGCTAATCCCACTCCCCTGCCTTTTCTCTGGAGCCCTACACTTCCTTTCTCATCAGATAATTTCCAATGCCCTTTGAAAACCACAAGTAAACCTGCCTGCACCACTCCCTCAGGCAGTTCATTTCAGATCCTAACCACTCGCTGCATGAAAACATTTTTCCTCATGTTACCTTTGGTTCCTTTGCCAATCACCTCAAATTTGTGCTCTCTGGCTCTCGATCCTTCCACCAATGGGAACAGTCTCTCCCTATCTACTCTGTCCAGACCTCTCATGATGTTGGTCACCTCCACCAAACCTTCTCTCAGCCTTCTCTTCAAGGAAAGCAGTCCCAACCTCTCTAATCTATCTTCATAAGTGAAGATTCCCCTAGCTGAGGGTTAATTACTGGGGGGGGGGGGGGGGGGGGGGGGGGGGGGGGGGGGGGGCGCACAGATTTAAGGTGATTGGTAGAAGAATTCGAGGGGACATGAGGAAAAACTTTATCACCAGGGGGTGGTGGGCGTCAGGAATTCTCTGCCTAAGTTGGTGGTTGAAAGTGAAACTCTCAACTCATTTAAAAGGTACCTGGATCTGCATCTGAGGTGCTGTAACTTGAAAGACTACGGACCAGGTGCTGGAAAATGGGATTAAAATGAGCGGCTAGTTTCCTTCTTTCTTTTTTGACTGGCACAGATGGGCTGAATGGCCTCTTTCTGTACCAAAACTTTTCTATGGTTCTAAGTTCCTCATCCATGGAACCATTCTTGTGAATCAGCTATGATCATACTAAGCCGCAGAGCAGGCTTAATAGGTTGTATGGTCTAATCCTGCTCCTATTTCTTATGTTCTTAAATAAAACCAATTCATCTTTGAGTAAAACGCATCCTACTATTTGACTGCCATTCATATAGTATTACATCTTGGGGTAATTTCAATGAACAATTAAAATCTCATCTAAGATCTCTTCACTTTCAAATTCTTCAGATTACCAGACATGTATCTACATTCAAATGCCTTATCCTTTTGTTCCACAGTAGCTCCTGTATTTCTAAAAACAGAACTGGTTAACATACAAAAATAACTTATGATGAACGGGTTTTGTGTATTTACATAAAAATCACAGGGAACCTCTGTTCTTGTAAAATGAACCAAAGGCAGGAAACTCATGTATGAGGCTCTGTAAGTTAGGGGGAGGTGGGCATTATTCTATCAGAGATCAGAGCTCTGCATCACTGTTGTAAAGGTGACTGAGTTGTAATATTAATGGTAGAGTTGACCTGTAGACACTTCTTGGATGGAAACACTTAGTTTATTTACAGCATACTCAGCAGCAACTATACGTGTGCTTTCAACTCCAATTCTATTTCTACACTGACTGCTGAGGTCATCCACGCTATTCTCCTATTGTTTACTACATGTCATGTAATCTTCCTTAACAAGTATTATTCGTAAAGGTACATTACACACTAAATAACACCATAATTACTATATTCCTCCCCCTTATATATATTTACAAGTACATATTTTTCAAGACAACATAATATTTACACTGGGTAAGGAATTTACAAGTTCAGTCTTTCAGGTGGTTTCCTGGTAGGTGTGAAATGTTGCAGCTCCACAACTTCAGATTCTTTATCAGGAACCTCCTTTCCTGGAGTTGCCTGAACATCAGGTGCTTTGGTGGGCACTTGCAGTTCTGTATCCTCAACTCTTACAGGAACATGAGACATGTCTGTCCTGGGTTGAGTGTCCTCAATAAGAAATGCAGACCTGGTTTTGATCATTGGTGATTATTTTGGTGATTTGTCTCTCTCTTCCTTAAATGGTCCACACATTTCTGGATTAGTATTATTCTTAAAGTTACATTACACACTAAATAAAACCACAATTATGGCCTTCCACCTCCATGTGGTAAGATAGAGGTCCAGTCACTACACTTATTTCACCTGGTAACCACTTTGGTCCTTCCCTGAAATTCTTCATGTACACCGTCTCACCCACAGTAAATTTCCTTTCGCGACTATGCCAGTCATGTCTAGTTTTCTGGCTTCCCTGACTCCTTTCTACCTTCCCCTCTAAATACAGCATTATTAAGCTCAATCTTGTCCTGAGACAGCGTTTCAACAATAACTCCGCAGGTGTGGCATCTGTTGTTGTGTGAGAGGTGGTCGTGTAATGAAAAAGAAAGTGTGCTAACTTGGTTGCCAAGGTATCTCCAGTTAGCTTTTTCATGCTTGTCTTGAACATTTGAACCACCCTTTCAGCCAGTCCGTTTGAGGAAGGGTGGTACGGTGAAGATTTTACATGAATGTACCATTGAGACTGATAAACCCTTGAAACTCAGCACTCGCAAGTGCCCAAGCCGTTATCAGAAACAACTACTTCTTGTAGTCTGTGAATGGCAAAACTCTGATGTAGTTTCTCAATTGTAGCGGCTGACGTTGGTGACTTCATCTCATATACATCCAATCATTTTGAATGAGCATTGACAATGGGCAGAAACAATGTTCCCAGGAAAGATCCAAAGTAGTCAACATGTAACAGCACTCAGGGTCTATCTGGCCACTCCCATGGGTCTAATGGAGCTGTCACTGGCAACTTTTGCAGTTGCTGACATTGCACACAGTGCTTTACTAAACCCTCTATTTCACCATCCATCCCAGGCCACCATAGATAGTTGCGTGCTATGGTCTTCATTCGGGAAATTCCTGGGTGGGCACTGTGTAGTTCAACTGAAAGTGGCTGCCTTCCCTTTGGAGGAACTATCATTCATGCTCCCCATAACAAAATACCATCTGGCTGATTATTTCATGTCTTCTGTTGAAGTACGGTTTCATTTAACCAGGTGCAGGCTCCTGTGTCCAACCCTGTAGCACTTATTCTCGTATTTGAGATAGGTCTGGGTCCCAACTTGTCCTGTCTCTGATCTGTCTAGCACATACCGGTGAGGAGTCTAAGAAATTTAACAGTAAAACAAGTTCCTGTGGAACTGGGACGTGCTCATCATTTTCTTGTAAAGGCAAATGACTAAGAGCATTGGTGTTTGCGATTTGATTGCCAGGCCTGGTGTATGAAAGCGTATTCGTACGCTGCCAGGATTAAAGCCCTATTAGTGTTTCTTTATCTTCTTTCTAGTGCAGACTTTAATCTTGGCTTTCTTTTTGACTTCACTATTGGCCAGACTTCTCTCAGATGCAAGCTCAACTTGTCTGAGCTCAGTAGCTGAGTCTCCCAAAATTTCATTATTCGTCTGCATCTTGGAAAATTCTGTGCCTTTTTTTCCAAAGCCTCTTTTAGCTGATTCTTCAGCTCTTCCGCCTCTTTTTTGTATTTGTTTGCTGCCTCCTGAAAAATTGAGCTTTGTTGTGTCTTCTCTGCCAACTCGTTCTTCAGTTTGTTCAGGGAAGTGCTGAATTCTTTCTGTTTCTCTTTATACTTTACCAGAGGTACAAACTCTGACTTGAGGGCAAGTTGTTGTGTGTGAAGGTCTTTTAACAGGTTTTCCTTTTCCCTTTGGAGATTTCTCACCTCATCTCAAACTCAAGCAGGGTCTCTTCAAGTTCTTTCTGTTGTTCTTCCAGGTTTTGGCTTAAGACAGCTACATTTCTTCAGGTTGTTGAGTCCTTACACACTTCTTTTTTCAAAACAGGAACACTTCCAGCTTCCTTTTGAAATCTCAGTGGCCAATCAAGGTTGAATTCCCTTAGCCAATTTCGCTCTAGAAGGCTTGGTCCTCTGCTCTCAATATCAACACTGGTAACTTTGCCGATTGGCTTCCAGAATGGACAGTTACTCTGCTTATGCCTTTTACTTGAATGTCTTCACCTGTATATGTTTTTAGCCTGGCAGCTGTTTTTTTCCTAATTGATTATTCAGATACCTGAAGGTATGTTCCCCAATTACTGTAGTGGAAGCTCTCATGTCCACTTCCATTCTAACAGTTTTGCCATTTACTTTCACTGTGACAAATATTGGTTCTGTCTTTCCAACGTTCAGGTAAGACAGCAGGTAAATGTCTGAAACAAAAACAGAATTACCTGGAAAAACTCAGCAGGTCTGGCAGCATCGGCGGAGAAGAAAAGAGTTGACGTTTCGAGTCCTCATGACCCTTCGACAGAACTCTGTTCTGTCGAAGGGTCATGAGGACTCGAAACGTCAACTCTTTTCTTCTCCGCCGATGCTGCCACACATGCTGAGTTTTTCCAGGTAATTCTGTTTTTGTTTTGGATTTCCAGCATCCGCAGTTTTTTTGTTTTTAGGTAAATGTCTGAATTTGCTCTTCTACATTGTAGATTTCTTCTTCTTTTGTTTAGAAGCCTGCTTGAATCTTTCCTTCCGCTGCCTCATCATATGCCCATTTCTGTGACAACAATAGCATTCGATTTTTTTAAATTGCCAGTTGCTAAAAGAACTGCTTCTTTCCACCTCTATTAAATTTATTCTTCAATTTTGCTGCTAAGTTATTTTTCTTTATTCTTCAGCTAGCAGGGGCTGTTTCCCGCTTCTCAGCCGAGTCTCACTTTTTCATGCCCTTTTCAGCTGAGGTTTCCTGCCCGATGTGTGGATGGTGCCATTTTGCGCCCCCCTGTATTGCTTTTGAATCTCTTACTGCGCTTTCCATGACCAACGTTATCTCTAGCGCTGAAATCCAGATTCCCTTTGGGCAATAGTCTTTTCTGAATAGAGTCCTCTTTCACACCACACACTAAACAACCTATGAGCATGTCATTGAGAGTTGTGCTCAACTCACAATGTTCAATTAGCTGCTTCAAATTTGCCACATTGCATGCAATTGTCTCACCCGGGCTCTATTTCGTGAATTCAACCTGAACCTCTGCATCATGACTGAGGGCTTTAGTTGAAAATGACCCTTCACGAGGTCCACCAATTCATCAAAATTTTTCAAATCTGGGCATTGGGTGCCATCAAACTTTGAATCAAGCTCTGGATTTTAGTCCTACAAGTGCTTAAGAGGATCGCTCGCCTCTTCTCATCCCCCATAACCTAGTTTGCTTGAAAAAAGTACGTGAGGCACTCTATGTAATGAAACCAATCATCTGTGGCTAGTTCAAAAGGATCAATTCTCCAAAACTGTGGCATTTTGAGAGAGGATAACTTCTTCAATTCTAACGGAGCTTGCTACTTACAATCACTGGGCGAGGCCCAGTGCCAATTTTGTTCTAACTTGATTTCTTCTGTTCAATCCTGTTTTATCCTCATCACCAGTTTGTTGTAAGGGTGCTGAGTTGCTACAATACTATTGATAGAGTTCATCTGTAGACACTTGTTGGGTGGAAACACTTGGTTTATTTACAACATATTCAACAGCAACTACACGAGCGCTTTCAACTCAAACTCTGTCTCTGACTGACTGCTGAGGTCATGTGATCTTCCTTAATAAGTATTATTCTTAAAGGTATATTACAGACTAAATAAGACCATAATTACTACAATCCCCTCGCTCTGTAAGTTAGGGGGAGGTGGGCATTATTCTATCAGAGATCAGAACTCTCTGTCCCCTAGCTCTGTATGTTACGGGGAGGGGGGCATTATTCTATCAGACAACTGTTCGGTTGGAAGGAAGATCGATAAAAAATTGCAAAAGACCGGATATCTGGCTGCATTGTCCTTCCCCACATCACTCACTGATGCCCAAAATGCCACAACCTTTTAGCGTTTGATTTGCACCTGTCCCTGGCAGCCAATACAAAATGGGCAGAATTTTCCTGTGGGTTTCAGGGCCTCACCATCAGGTTCGAATTCAGGTCGCCCTGTGTGGGGACTAGTCGCTCACCTGTGATTTGGACCATTCGTGACCAGAGGGCGTGCTTATGGTCTAATTAGGGTGGGCTCTTGAAGCCAACAGGAGGCCTCCACTGGAAGTGGCAGCAGGATGTCAAAACAGGTAAATTAAGAGGGTGCTTCAAAATGGAGTGTGTGTGTGTGTATGTGTGTGTGTGTGTGTGTGCACGCTGGGGTGTGTGTGTGTGTATGTGTGTGTGTGTGCTGGGGTGTGTGTGTGTGTGTGTGTGTGTGTGCTGGGGTGTGTGTGTGTGTCTGTGTGTGTGCTGGGGTGTGTGTGTGTGTGTGTGTGTGTGTGTGCTGGGGTGTGTGTGTGTCTGTGTGCTGGGGTGTGTGTGTGTGTGTGTGTGTCTGCTGGGGGGTGTGTGTGTGTGTGTGCTGGGGTGTGTGTGCTGGGGTGTGTGTGTGTGTGTGCTGGGGTGTGTGTGTGTGTGTGCTGGGGTGTGTGTGTGTGTGTGTGTGTGTGCTGGGGTGTGTGTGTGTGTGTGCTGGGGTGTGTGTGTGTGTGTGTGTGTGTGTGTGTGTGTGTGTGTGTGTGTGTGTGTGCTGGTGTGTGTGTGTGTGTGTGTGTGTGTGCTGGGGTGTGTGTGTGCTGGGGTGTGTGTGTGTGTGTGTGTGTGCTGGGGTGTGTGTGTGCTGGGGTGTGTGTGTGTGTGTGTGTGTGCTGGGGTATGTGTGTGTGTGTGTGTGTGTGTGTGTGCTGGGGTGTGTGTGTGCTGGGGGGTGTGTGTGTGTGTGTGGCTGCTGAACCCACAGGTTGTGAGGGTGCCCCTAAGCCTGCCAGGAGTGCTGGTCACTCAGTCTGCTGCTTGGAGGTCACTTCCGAGCAGTTTTACTGTCCCTCACTGGCTGCAGGGACCTGTATGGAGACCAATTGGGAAATCCCGGTCGGCCTCTGATAATACGCTTCTATAGGCCTTCATCAGTTATCTGTGCGTGTGGGTGGGTAGTCTGTTGTTCCCAGAATGCCCCCCTCCCCATCCCATCCTGGGAAAACAGCCCAAGCGTGGAAAGGAGCTGGGGCTCAGGGACATAGGCCGGTGACATGAAATTCAGCACACGTCTGCCTCGGCTCCCAACCCCATCGGGGCTAAAAATCCAGGCCAGGAAATCCCAGGCCACGGGGTGAGCAGCATGTTCATGATTTCCAAATAATAATTACGCTGAAACACGGGATGCGAGCGAGCAAGGGCTCTGCTCCCTGTCTCAAACACTGACTCCGAACACCATGCCGCTTCATCCATCTTGTGGTTAGGCACACCTCAAAGTAGTGAAGTAATAATCTCCCCTCCAAAACATCTCACCCTCAGAACTGAAGCAATATTTACACATTGCAGTCACACACACTTTAATTCTGCTTTTGTAGCTGGGAGATCGTAACATAATTGTTAGCACTTTCAGTAAGTGGTCTTGGACTATGTTAAGAATCTAGGGTAGCGTAGCTGTAATCCAATATAAAAAAGGATTTAAAAATAGATTTTTCTTTTATCATCTTTCTAATTTCAACCCTTTAAGTGCATGCTGTAAAATACATTAAAATCTCAAGTACAAAAAATATGCCGTTAACTTCTAAATTTAGCTAAACTTAAATCGATTCTTCCAAACATCTGAATCTTTACATAAACTATTATAAATAACACAATAACATTAAGACAGTGCAAATGAATCTGAAAGCTTAGCAGCAAAATTAAAATGACTGGTGCGTTCTCTATAGGCTTGAATGCAGGAAATTAATTGTTGCAAGAAAGACAAAACACAAACATTAGCAACCAACTTCCAATATGCTCAAAAGCAAATTTTAAAATCAAAATCAAAATCTCTGCAGGGTGATGTGGTTAGACTTTGAGGGGTAGTGGAGCCTCCAACTCTGAATCCATTGTGCTGCAGTGCAGCAACAGACTTGTACTTGTAGCTCGACTGGACCGTCAACAGTCCTTCGTGGGAGGGCAAAGGTCTGTGTAAAGACCAAATCATTTTGCCTTGTTAGTTGATTGCTTTGAAGACAATTTCTCATCTGCACTTCCAAGCACTGGAGTGATAATAACACAATCCTCAGTCAATAACAATTGATTATCTGAGGGATTAAGGAGGAAAACTAACTGATTCAGCCCTGCTTTTTCTTTGCATTACAATAAATTTTTTTAAAAATAAATAAAAACATCAGCGTGTACATTTTGCAGATTTTGTTCAGCACCAATAACTTAAGATAATTTTGCAGACATACGTCTTTCTCTCTCTTGCACGTTTAAACAGCATTCGTGAGGGAACATACCGGGTTCTCCAAATCAGAAAGAACAGCTGCAATTTTTTCATAACCTTATAACTAAAAGCTACTGGGGCAGCTGGTCACTTTAACAGAAAAGCTTCTTAGGTCAGGCGTGATGTGAAAAAGCCCCCAAGTGCGGTGACTCTTGAAGACAGCGTTACAGAACGCGAGCTGTAACTACCACACGAAATGGGATTTGTTCTGTTAAAAACACACAGGGCAGGATTTCTCTCTCGTCGGGTGGGTGAGCGCCCGATCCGAATGAGAGTAAAATGACGCGCGATGACGTCTGGCGAGTGTCCCGACATCATCGCGCACTCACGCGATATATCAATCGGCGGGCGAGTGCAGGAGTCGGTGACGCACCCACCTACAATTAAGCTGCCTATTAAGGCCCTTAACGAATTAATCGACTAGAATTTTTCACTGCCCGTCCAACCGTTGGGTTGGCGGGCGGGTGAAAAGGCCAAGCGGCCTTTGCGGTTTTGGCGAAACCTCACCCACGGGCGGGACGAGGTTTCGACCAGTGATATAAAAAAATAAGTACTTTTAACGCTCATATTTAACATGTCCCTGCTCATGTGACAGAGTCGCAAGAGGGGACATGTTCTCATTATTTTTGATATCTTTACTTTTTATTTTAAAAGTCTTCAGCTCCCTGAGGCAGCTCTGTGCGCCGGGGAGGTTTAACAGCGCTGGCCTGCGCACATGCACACACTCTCACACCCCAGCAGCGCTCAGCACTGCAGCGCGCGATTCAGGCTGGCTGGCTGTTAATTGGCCGGCCAATGTGAAATCAGGGTCGGGGCCCTCGAGGGCGGAGGTCAGCTTCCTGACCACTCCCGGGCCCACCCACCGAGCCCGCCCAACGACCGGAAAATCCTGGTCATATATTTCTTAGCCAAAGCCCTCTCCGCCTCTTTGAATGTCCTGGGAGCCCATTTAATCACACCCCCCCCACCCACACCCCCCACCCCCAACCTTGTCTCATACTCACCGAACTAGCATGACATCATTGCAGCCTCCGGCAGAGGTGGATATCACCTTGCACAAAAGGTAAGATGACCCTGGAGTACACACACGCATCGAGGATGAATTTCCACTGCATAAAGGGGACATGGAGGAATTTGGGGACGGAGTGGGGGGGGAGGTTTTATCTCTCAGAGGGTCAGGGGTCTGTGAGGCTCTCTGCCCCAGAGAGCAGTGAGGCAGAGTCAATGAATATTTTTAAGGCAAAGAGGTAGATAGATTCTTGACCATCAAGGAGGGTGAAAGGTTATGGGGGGGTCGGTGGGAATGTGGAGTTGAGGCCACAGTCAGATCAGCCATGATCTTATTGAATGGCGGAGCAGGCTCGAGGGGCTGAATGGCCTACTCCTCCTCCTAATTCGTATGTTCATGTGTTTCATATTTTATCACCCCATAATTGGCCTGAGGTTTCTAAATTGTGTCCTCTGCATCTCCCAGGAGATAACATGGCTCTGGGTGGAGTGGGAGTGTCTGTATCGTGAGGCACAGGATAGGCAAGGCAGACCAGCATATCTTTTCCCGACTGACACATGTGCAAGTTCTTGCACAGGATTCACATTCTGATGACACCCCTTACTGTGCAAACTGAACTTTGAGAAAGGTATTGGCCCACATTTTGCATTGGGAATAGCAGTGAGGCCAGCAGTGCTCACAGTTATGGAGGAAATCAGAAAGCGAATTCCCCCCATCGCTCATACGCAGTTAAATATGGAAACACCGAAGACGCTGTCTGATTGCCCTGCTCCTCCTGAAGCTTTGCTACACCAGTATCCAACTGAAAGATTCTGCTTTGAAACATGTAAAGGGAGTGAAGGGAAAAGCTTACCTGGATTAAATAATCCAGGGCAAGTTAGGACTGGTCTGTTCAAACATAAGCTAATAATTAAGGGCACATCCAGTCTTAACTATTTCCAAAAATAAGATGCTGGCACTGAAAATGATCTCTTAAAGTATGGAGTCTTAATAATGGTATTTTAATAATATCTTATTCAAGAAACACATTAGCAGCCCAAAGGCTGAATTGGAGTGTGACTGTTATGGACAGGGAGGAGAGATAAACTGATAACCCCACTTCCCTTCTCTTACTATCTGTAATCAGTGTTGTTGCCATGTGTTTCAATTTAAATATTCAGCAGCAGGCTTTCGTGGGTTTAAAAATAAAGAAGGTTATTTACTCACATACTCATCCTCAAAATCTAAACGCTATGTCAGTCGCACACCACACACTCAAGAAAGGTACAATTAAAGAAGATAGTGTACTTCTATAAGTGTTAAATGAAAAGAATAGTTAACAGCTCACTTGTTTGTCTTGTAAGAGATCAGTCATTGCTCGCTCAATAAAGAAAGAAATATTTTTCCACTCTTGACTGGTAGTTCATATGGGTTCAAATAGCTGAAGTCAAATATCCATATTGTTGCAGGATTCCTTCATAGAGACAAATGTTCAGCAGGTTGCAAAGCTAGGCAGTTATGGTTTCTACATTAGGAGGCCAAGTTTCTTTACAGAGGGACTTGGAGTTTGGAATCAGGCTGGGAGGTTATTAAAGACTTTCAGCCTTCCGGTTCTTAAAAGACAAACATGACACTGCCTTTTCTGCAGCTACTTTGGCTTCCAGAGCTCTTCAGTGGTCTTCCCAGGCCTTTTCCTGGATCTTGGGATAAAACCCATTATCGCACACCCATTTCAGACACATGGACCAGTGCTGGTAGCATCCAACCAGAATAGTTTGGAAGTCCAAAGCCATCAATACAAAAGAAGAGATAGATGGTGGTCTTTCACACTTAACTTGTGGATAACTGGTCCCACAGAATTGTTATGATGTAGAAGGAAGGCATTTAGCCCATCATTTCTGCACTGGTTCTCTGAACATTTTAACTTAGTGCCAATCTCCTCCCTTTCCCCCATAACCCTGCACGTTGTTTCTATTTAAATGATCATCCAATGCCCTCTTGAATGCCTCAATTGAACCTCCCTCCACCAAACTTCCAGGCAGTGCATTCCAAACCCTAGCTACTCGCTGTGTGAAAAAGTTTTTTCCCACCTCACATTTGTTTCTTCTGCAAAACACTTTAAAACTGGGCCCTCTGGTTCTCAATCCATTTACGAGTGGGAACAGTTTCTCCCTATCTACTCTGTCCAGAACCCTCATGATTTTGAAACCTTCGATCAAGTCTCCACTCAGCCTTCTCCTCTCCAAGGAAAACAGCCTCACCAGCGCTCTTTTGTTAAATTGCAAACTTGGAGGCATAGGCTCTAGGAGTCTATTGATTCTGTATTTGGAGTAAACCATGAACAATGGCAAGTGTGAGTTCCACAGATGGGTGCTGTCTGAGTATGCCCATTCACAGTGGGTGGCCCCCCCACCCAGTATGATTCAATTTGGAATTTTCCGGGAGATAGTCTGTGGCAACCATCTTAGCCACCTTGTCAGTGTCCGATTAAAAAAAAAAGACAATTCCAGAAGTTTCCACAGGAACAGAGTCCATGGGCGGATTTCTCCATTTATGAGAATAGGTGGGGTCTCAGGCTGTTTTGGCAGCACCCACGCCGCTGCTCAGAATGGTGGGAACCCATGCCCGATACTCTGCTCTTGGAAGCTCATTAATTATACACAGGCAATGATCGGGCCAAATGACCTGGTGGGTTGGGAGCTGATTCATCTGCCCTATCATCAGCTGGCGGGGTCAAAGGTCCGAACGCCATATTTAAATGCCAGTCGAACACACACATCTCACTCTCTGCAGCCCACCTGTCTCCAGGAGACCATTACAGATATTTTCCATGCACAACAAGGAGGCTGCTCCCTGCTTTAGACACGACACCCTTCAGGCCCTGACCAGAGGAGTGCAGATGCATAGGGATGTGCTCTGTACCAGGGAAGGTTCCAGGAAGCACATCAGCCCCACCTACTGGGCCTGGAAGGCCATCGTCAATGAGGTCAGCGCAGCTCCCAGCCACACCCAGAATGAGATCCAGTGCAGGAAGAGGATGAATGATCTCACCTGCTCCATCAGGGTAAGTCCTTCAACTCCCTCTAACATCATGGCATCATGCACTCAAATGGCTACTCTCTTCAGGGATCTCACACAACCATTACCAGGGGACACATATCAGCACCGATAGACTGAAGGAACCTTTTACATCACAGCCATCATGTCTACCATGCTACGCACTCTCCATTCTCACACCTGCTGCGGAAGGCTCACCACACACAGGGGGCATGCATCTTTGCTAACCTATGCTCCATCCCTCCTCCTCCTCACATGCCTTTCTTGTGTCTCCATCCAGGCCAAGCTTGCCCACAACAGGCGGGAAAGTTCCCAGACCGGGGCCAGGGGTTGGGGGAGCACAGTCGACATCATCGACCTCACAGAGATCGAGGAGGCTGCAGCCCAGATCGCTGGGGAGAACAGGGGTCGCTCCTGTCGGGGAGGGGTGATCGGATTGTGTTAGCAACCCAGTACGGCTCACTCCTCCATGAGTTCATCACATCCTGATGATCACAGTGAGTGACATGCAGCCTTATATTCCTCATGCTCATCTACTACAGCTCCATTCTCTATCTCATAGGGATCCGCAGGGCGAGGCCCACGAGGGGCACCACCAAAACGTCCAGCGTCCAGACCACGAGGAGGAAGATGATGAAGAATTGTCACATCACTCACCCGCACCCTCCAGCAGCACATAGACACGCGCCTTGGTGGGGCACATCTCTAGGTGAGGCTCGGGCATTCATGAGATGTTAATGAATGCTAATGGCATTCTTGCCCTTAATCGGGGTATAACCTACTCACCATTAACCCGCCATCGGGAGAATCAAAAACTGTTTTTACGCCAGTGGGTTTCTGACCTTTTGGCTCCCACTGGATTCTCTGCCCCCACCCCCACCTCGAAACCCGCCATGGGAGGGATGGGAAAATTCCGCTCCACGTTTAAAGTTATGAATAGGACATACGTTCACTGGACATGACTGTAAATTACATCAAAAAATTCATATTCAAAACTTAGAGGCATGTAACAATCACGTAGTAACAAAAACAGATAAACAAATTCAGCAGGTAACCAGGGAGGTGACAGACAGGATGCTAAAAGCAGGGTAAAACTGAATTAAAATTATATTAAAATTACGAACCAATAGCCCAATCCTTTCCTACTTTACAGACACTGAAGTACACTGAAGTTTCATATAATGAAGTCTATATGACAGTCACAGTATTTGGGGTGCAGGGTGGAGTCAGTCAATTTCAGAAAACTCTTGATGCCCTCAATGATGGTGTGGGGGAAACAGTATAAAGTTAAATGCTACTAAATGTAATGCCATATGAGTAGACTTTGATACACATGAGCACACACCCTTTTATATAAAGTTAGGCAGTTACACACTAACAGAGGTGAAAGTCTTAAAAATGCTGGGTATATACATTTAAGGTGAGTTGAAGTGGGATGGCCAAGGAAGTAATTCTCATCGAGAACCTGAACCATTTAAGGAATAGGATTACATCAACACCTTCCCATCCTGCATCTTACGGGGTTGAATTTAGTCAAACCTCTGAGTTGCCATGATTGATCTGGGCATGGTGGGGGTAGCCAGTTGTGAAATTAGGGAGAATGCATAAGGGATTTTCCCAATTTACTACAAATATTAACTCTCCTTGTTTGTAGGGTTTTGAGCTTTGTGAGTTGAAATGTGCTGTCGTACGACTGATATTGAGGGCTTCCGATCAATGTCAGCACGTGCTTCTGTGTTCTTTTGATCTAGGCTGTTTGCAGGCATGTGGGATCAGGGTTCCCCACAGGGACAGCGCGTTCAACCAAGGGACAGTGTTACAGAGAGTGGAGAGATGGTCACCATCCCTCAGCTGATGGAAGACAGATGTGTTTCTGAAAAAGAAAACGTTTTGTAACCCCAAGCGCTGTAACTGTTACGAACAGACCAACAACAGGTTTTCTCGAGAGTTTTAAAAGTGAAGGATAAATGCTTATTGCTCAACACCCAAAATGTATTCTTTTTTATTCATGGAGTGTGGCCAGGCCAACATTTCTTGCATTTCCCCTAATGGCCCTTGTTCAGAGGGCATTTAAGAGTCAACCATATTGCTGTGGGTCTGTGGGTCTGGAGCTACATGTAGGCCAGATCAGGTAAGGATGGCAGATTTCCTTCCCTAAAGGGAATTAGTGACCCAGATGAGTTTTTACAACAATCGACAATGGTTTAATGGTCATCATCAAACTTTTAATTCCAGATTTTCATTGAATTCAAATTCCACCATCTGCCGTGGTGGGATTCGAACCCGGGTTCCCAGAGCATTACTCTGAGTCGCTGGATTACTAGTCCAGCAGCAATAACGCTAAGCTATCACATGCAAAGTGACATGCATCCTCACATGATCTTACAGACACACACACTCAAGGAAAGATGGTGATCACAAAGGAGACAGCATGCACTTAGGTCTTAAAAAGCCCAAAAATTCACTGTCACACTTACTTCTCCCGAGATGGAGTTTGGAAACATTGCAGGCCTGTCATTCCTTTGGTCTACTGTAGAAATAGAGCCTGGAGGTTGATGAGGATGGATTTGCAGTGGTTTACTGCTTGCAGTCGAGGTGCAGTTGAACCCATCTAATAAAAATATAGTTTGGTTCTTCAAATGAATAAGTAAAGACTTTTTTGCCTGGTGATGAATGTTCCTCTGCTGCCCTGGATCTTTTCTCCTCTGTATATGCTCCAAAAATGTGCCTTATTAAATGTCCTTAATGAGTTTCTGTTATGTAACTGGAATATCTGTCTTTCATTGGTCTCACAAATGGTCTCTGGCAACTTGGCCATTGTCAAACAATGGGATCTGAGTTTTACCCCTTCAGACATCATCATGATAGAATATGGGTTTCTCACATCCATTCTTTGGAATTCTATTCTGTAGATGAAAAGTCTGCAAGAAATTTGAGAACTAGTTTTTTTTAATTATTTGGGTAAGGGCAACCATTAATCCACAGGAAAGGTCTGTTGCATTTTAATGACTTCTCAATGAGATTGTTTCAAAAGTTTGTTTGCATTTTAATGTCTTGTCCAATCATAAAGGATAGCTTCAGGGCCTTGTATAGCTCTGTGTATATTGACAGGAAAGACAAGATCACCTGACCTCTCAACTCCATCTTGTTTTACAAATAAAGTGCCCATTCTCCAATTTTTTTCAGGGTAAAGGCATCACTTTGAATTTATATCCATAAAACCATGCATCCAAATTGCATGTGTGACAATGGATGTAGCCAGTGTGGATCAACAATATGTTAGGATTAGGTAGTCTGAAAGAGATGAGGGATCTGAGAATAAATATCAGTTTATTTGTTTCAGCATACTGTCCATTTGGCTATCCCACTTCAACTTAGCTTAAATGTATATACCCAAGATTTTCAAGGCACCTCTGTCAGGGTGCAACTGCCTAACTTTATATAAAAGGGAATGCGCTCATGTGTACCAAAGTCTACTGGCACGGCATTACATTTAGTAGCATTTAACTTAATGCTGTTTTCCCCACACCGTTCATTGAGGGCATCAAGATTTTTCTGAATTCACTGGCCTGCGGTCCAGACACTGTCACCATCATATTGTCCATGTGTTTCTATTATTTGAGGCCAGAAGAGAGAGCATCATTGATGAGGATTAGCAAGAGAATTGGACCTAGCCGAGTACCCTGAGGCACACCAGCTGTGAACTGAACACTTTTGCATAGACAGCCAGGGTATCGAACACACTGGGCAGAATTTTATGTGCCCATCATGGTGGGGGCAAGGCTGTAAAATGCAGCGAGCCATTCAAAAGTCCATTTTCTTTGGCAGGACCGTAAAATCCCGTCGGCATAAAATTCTGCCCACTGAGTGTAATCAGTGAGGAAGTTAGTAATCCATTGGACAAAATTCTCACGTATGTTTAATTTTATTAACGTTGTAACCACAACTGTATGATCAACCTTGTCAATTGCCTTTGAAAAATCTGTTGCATAATGATTCAGGCTGCTCCGAGCTTGTTGGTGTCAGACATGGTTGTCCGTATTCCAATATCCATTCCTTCAGATTTTAATTGTTGTTGGAGATTTAAAAAAAAACGTTTTGTTCAACATTTTCTTCTTTCATCCTGTGTTTCTTTCCCTCTCTGTACATGATTTTGTTTTGAATTAAATATTCTAACTTACAATTCTTGGTTTAGACTCTATGGCTGGGATTTTCCAGCCTCGGTCCGATGGGAGGTGCCGTGGTGGCCCAGCCATCCATTGATTTACGGCAGGACCAATCCCGGCGGCCTGTGTACCCTATGCCCTATGTACCTCAGTAAAGATTCTTCAGTCCTATTCATTGGAGAGACGTAACCTTGCTTGTCCTGGTCACCCAGATCCAAGATTCCTTGTACAGGTCAGTGAGCTGTTTCAGTTCTCTAGTTGGAACAAGTTGCAGTGCGACAGCTCCCTGAAGCTTTGTGAGCAAAGGTAAATGTCACTCATTCGCCATTGACTGCCAAATACAGCCACAGGAGTTCTTTCCCAAAGCCGGCAGGCAAATATTATTAATCACAATGAAAGACTGACACAATCAATAGGCACATGTAATTCATAAATACTTCCTACTTCAATTTCCATATGTTATTCAGGCATCTGCAAAATCTGTGCCTCCTCACAATGTACAAAAAGAGAATTCAACTGGTAAACTGTATGACAAGGTTATTTTCACATATGCAGAACACGGGACAATCTGTTGAAGGGTCATGAGACTCGAAACGTCAACTGTGCTCTCCTCCGCCGATGCTGCCAGACCTGCTGAGTTTTTCCAGGTAATTCTGTTTTGTTTTATATCATTGACTGGGTTGCAATGTCATTGATTATTCCATACAAGCTCGCCAGATTATAAACCAAAGATGCTTCACATCATTATCATGAGTGTCATTTCATGCAAACAAAATCATCTCAAAGTTCAGATTCTTGAACTCTGTGCCTTTCAGTTTGTTGGCAGGGCACATCTCCCCCAACATCAGACATCACCAAATCACTGGTGTTCTCTCACCTCCAGTTCCATTCCATTCACCTAACGTCATCTCGAAGCTCAATGTTTTTTCCTTACCCTTGGTTTATAGTGTATATATATGTCACTAGCTATCTTTTACAAACCATCAGCATTGCCAAGATAAACTCAGCAACTGACCTCGCGCCCTACATGATCCATCCCAGATTCATGGAGCTGAATTTTATGCAGTGGGAGCCATGGCTCAGGAGAGGCCCCATGTCAGTCTCCCAGTGGCTGGAAAGCCTAAGCCTGATTAAATCGGAGGGGGGAAAGGGACTGAGGTGGGATTCCTGGCCAGCAGCAGGATCTCAATCCCCAATTCAGTGTTGAGGCACCTGGCATCAGGCAGGGTGTGGCCACTGAAAGCCTTCATTGGTGCTGGTGGCAACAATGAGCTACTGGCCTCTGATTGGCTGGCAGCTCTCAGCGGGTGGGATTTTCACTGTTGAGGACCTCAATTGTGGGGAAGGCCTCTCTGCAGCCAATTAAGTGGCTGAAAGGCATCTGATTCTGTCTGGCATCCCCCACAGAACTAATGGGGTACCCTGCCAATTCTCCAACTGGTGGGTGAGACCACAATTGGCCTGATAGAATACCAGCCATAGTTTTTGCAGCACAGAAACAGGGCATTCGCCCATCTGGCCTATGCCAGATCTTATGCTCCACAAAAGTCAACTCTTCCCACCTTTCTTTATCCAATCCTATCAACATATCCTACAACTCTTTTCCCCTTTGATGTGTTTAACTCACCAAGGCTCCCTCAGCAGCACCTTTCAAAGCCGTGACCTCTACCATCTAGAAGGGCGAGGGCAGCCGATAGATGGAAACACCACCACCTGCAAGTCACTCACCATCCTGACTTGGAAATATATCACTGTTCCTTCACTGTCAATGGGTCAAAATCCTGGAACTCCCTCCTTAACAGCACTGTGGATATACCTACACCACATGGACTGCAGCGGTTCAAGAAGACAACTCACCACCACCTTCTCAAGGGCAATTAGGGATGCACAATAAACGTTGGCCTAGACCACATCCCAAGAACGAATTCTTAAAAATTCTAACTTTCTGGCAAATGTACCCATTCTACTTGCTTCAACTAATCCTTGCAGTCGTGAGTTTCACACTCTACTTGTCGGGTAAGGAGGTTTCTCCTGAATTTATTACTGGATTTATTAGTGACTATCTTATATTGATGACCTCTCATTTTAGTCCCCCACCCCACAACCCATCCACCACCCCCCAAACCCCTCCAATGTCCCCCACACTTCATTTTGTGGGTTTTTCTCTGTTGCTTCAGACCATTGCATAGATGCCTAAGATTCATTTGTATACACAGATCTACTCCTCAATCAATGCTGCTCTTTACATTATGTTAAGAAATCATGTATTCACCTAGTGGCTTCTGCAGCAACCCAACTGTGCACCATTTGTTCAAGGAACAGAATCTTTTCTGCTGATGTCGAATAGCATACATCAGGTGATGGCTGATTCACAGCCCATCAAGAGTCAAGCTATTCAGAAATGTCTCCTCAGGCAATAAAAGGGATACAGCCAGGAAAATACCCCTCTTCCCAAAGCAAAGTATGATACAACACTCAACTCATTTCTGGGATGAAGGGCTTATCCTATGAATGAAGGTTGAGCTGGGCCTATATCCATTGGAGTTTAAAAGAATGAGAGGTGATGTTATTGAAAATTATAAGACCCTGAGGGGACTTAACAGGGTGGGCACCAGGAGGATGTTTCCACTTGTGGGGGAGTATAGAACCAGGGGATACAGTTTAAGAATAAGAGATCTCTCTTTTAAGACTGAGTTGAGGAGAAATATTTTCTCTCAGAGGGTATTATTCTGTGGAATTTTCTTCCCCTGAGAGCAGCTGGGCTATTGCATTTATTCAAGGCAGAGTTAGATTTCTGATAGACAAGGGAGTGAAGGGTTATGAGTGTACAGACAGGAAAGCAGAATTCAGACCACAATAAGATTAGCCATGACCTTATTGAATGGGGGAGCAGGTTTGAAGGGCTGAATGGCCTACTCCTATGTTCCTCTGTTCCTACCAAAAGTCCAAGATTAACATTGACATTTTGGTCAAATGTGTTTTAACCTTATTCAAGCTGCTTTTGCTTTGAAAGAGATGCGCTTGTCCCAAATCTACGACTACTACCATCTAGAAGGACAAGGGCAGCAGATAGATGGGAAAACCACCACCTGGAAGATCCCTTCCAATCCACTCTCCATCCTGACTTGGAAATATATCGGCCGTTCCTTCGCTGTCGCTGGGTCAAAATCCTGGAACTCCCTCCCTAACAGCACTGTGGGTGTACCTACACCACATGGACTGCAGCGGTTCAAGAAGGCAGCTCACCACCACCCTCTCAAGGGCAATTAGGGATGGGCAATAAATGCTGGACTAGCCAGCGAAGCCCACATCCTGTGAATGAATTTAAAAAACTATTCGGGGGACAAAAATGGTTCAGTAATATTGGAAAATAGTGTCTAACAAATTTGCAGCCCACAATCACTGGAGGTTTACCGGTTAAAACCACCAAAGGCACATAAATGTCAAATCTATCCATTTCCAACTGCCAGTAATCCGCTTAATATTGTTTGCCATTCAGCCTTGCAACTAATTACAAATTCAAGAATGAAGAACATCAGTTTAAATTAGAGTTCTGAATGACTGAGTACAAACCTGCAGAATTCAATCTTCTCACAATCAGGTAAGAGGTAAATCAATTATAAAGTGTGCTTTGGGAGCCTATATGTCATGAACCTGTCCTTTACCAGTTTGCATTTATGTCTCGTCATCTGGTTATATAGGAACAGGAGTAGACATTCGGCCCATTGAGCCTGTTTCGCTACTCAGTATGATCATGGCCAACCTGATTGTGGCCATTGATCTCCTACACTAATCCTTTCTGACTGCAACTTTAAATGACAGGCACCTGACCTAAAGCTGGGGCAGTTCCTTCCTTAAATCACATCAGAGCTCTGAGGATGTCACTGGGACACAGTGCATTCCTAATGCCAAAACTGTGTGAGGAAAACCGACTGGTTTTCACTGCTGGTTAAAACCTCTCAGGAAATGGGACCAAAGCGGAAGAGGTCTAGAAAGTTATTCTGCGTCCCTATGGTGCAGAAAACCCATTTATTTTGAATAAATTCAGTGTCAAAGTAGTCCTGCAATCAATCGATCCCAGATCAGGCACTGGATCCAGATCAGTGCATACTGTCAAACCATTAAATCATCGAACCATGAATGATAAAACACCACCAGTGAAGAAGGTGCAATTTACATATTTCCACTATTTTCCATTATTGAAATAATCGTGGTTTTTTTTGTGAGAATTTTGTTGGGACTGTTGTTGCTGAGTGTTTAGAAATTCAGCTCATTAGAGTTTGCAATTTTAGTGGAATGTCACAGCATCAAACCCATCGGAATAAAGGAACAAAGACAGCACTATACGGTTCTATAAGTCTTGTCATGGATATTGCAAAGTATTTCACACTAAAAGGGGGAGGAAAGAGAACATGCGACAGAGTTTTACAGCAGTGGGATTTTATGTTCCCGTTGAAGTCAATGGAGTTTAGAATGTCCCGCCGCATTTTCCAGTCCCCATCCCCACTGCCACAGGGCTGTAAAATTCCGGCCCACGGGGATAGTTTGGATCAGAGCCAGGGTGGATGAGAGGGTTTCAGGAATGGCAGAGTGAGATGGTGAGATTGAAGGACGTGGGCAGGGAGCTGCTGAAGAAGTGGATCACACTGACTGAAAGGTGGACGAGAAGGAGCGGAGATAAGGAGACGTCTAGACCTCAAGTGTGGAGGAGAAAATAGCACTTAACAAAGTTATAATAGTTCCTCTGTCTGACAGCCCTAGTTTTAACCTGGGTGAGTGTAGGGCTGGCAGGGTCAGTGTTAGACCTGGGCCATTGTAACTGATGGCACTCATTAACACAGGAGGGCAGCCTGAATCCAGGATACAGCTCGAATTCTTAACTCTCAGGGGAGTGTAGTGGCAATATCACTGGACTAATAATCCAGAGACTCAGGCTTTAGGGAAGTAAACTGCATCCTTACCTGGTCTGGCCTACATGTGACTCCAGACCCACAGCAATGTGGTTGACTCTTAACTGCCCCTCTGAAATGGCCGAGCAAGCCACAAAGTTCATAGGCACTTAGGGATGGGCAACATATGCTGACTGCCAGTGACGTCCACATCCCAATGAAAGAATAAAGAAAAAAAATGCTGCATTTCATTTATTAACACTCCTGTGAAAAGCCTTGGGGTGTTTTACTTTCTCAGTGTGGCGGACTCATTGAAGAGGTGCTAGTCCCAGCTATTTTCTTTATAACAAATTCGTTCTTGGGACATGGGCATTTATTCCCCATCCCCAGTTGCCCTTGAGAAGGTGGTGGTGAGCTGCCTTCTTGAACCGCTGCAGTCCATGTGGTGTAGGTACACCCACAGTGCTGTTAGGGAGGGAGTTCCAGGATTTTGACCCAGCGACAGTGAAGGAATGGAGATATATTTCCAAGTCAGGATGGTGAGCGGCTTTGCAGGTGGTGGTGTTCCCATCTGTCTGCTGCCCCTGTCATTCTAGGTGGTAGCGGCCGTGGGTTTAGAAGGTGCTGCTGAAATGCAGGTGCAGGTCGGTGACCTTATTTGGCTGAAATGTTGAGTTATCACTTTCAATTAAACAAAAAACAAGGGGAAAGGTGCCTTGTTATTCATCCTACCTTCAGTTTCTTGGCTGAGAGTTTCCTGGCTGCTGTCACAAGAAGGCACTGGAGTGATGGAGAGTGAAGCTGGACACGAGGCAGGGGCTGACCGTTCCATCTGCAAAACAAATGACTTGGAAGGAGGCAGCTTGAAGTCCTTGTACGTGTACTGGGGTTGAGGGAAAGGCATTGGGCCATCTTGAGAATAAGGTGCTGACCATCCAGAGAGACCAATGGCTAGCTGCCCTGCCAGGTCAAAACCTAGAAAAGGAAAACAAACTGGTGACGTTGAAAGGTTTGAGACATAACTTGAAGGGAATCATTCATTTCAATCAAAGGCTCGCTGTTAGTGGATTGCATATGTTTATGGTCACAACAAAGTATTGTCAGACCTGCAGCAATAATCTCCCTGCGACTCAGACCCAAGTGACTTTAAGCAACAAGTTTTAATACGCATTGACTAATGTTGCAACCAGTCCCCAGGCAGGATTCCCCCAATTCGTTACCTTCCCAAACAGGGCCCCAATTTTGTTACGCTGCCGGGTGAGGGGGAATGAGCTGGCTCCCCTTCTTTATTCAACCCCCTTGGTTGCTCGTGACAAGATTAATGTAAAGGGGATTCCTTCCCCCCACCACCAATCCCCCCACCTGTGGATACCTTTTCCCCACTCCAAATGTATTTATTTCTTAGAAGGGGGCAATTTAACCAGGCTTTCTTGAGTCAAAGAAAGAGTAAGTTTATTGGTTACTAAAACTCGAGAAAAAATAATAAAAATGCAACACACCTACACACAGATCAGAAATGAGAAGTTAAGAGTCCAAATAAAAGTTCAAAAAGTATTTATACGAATGTCTTTGACTTGTCTGTGAAGTGTAGATGGTGGTACACTGCAGTCATTAAGTTGGGTGATTCCAGTAGAGCTGACTTTGGTTTGGAGATACTTGGTTCTGCAGGGTAGCTGAAAGGCTGTCCTATTTCCCTTAGTTTATGGCTTCTGCTGAGCTTTGCCTCCAGCAGCAGCGAGATGGGGAGAGATACTTTTGCCTGCAAGTTGCAGGAGGTGACTTTAGTTCTTCTGTCTTCTGTCACACACAGTCACGCACTGCACTGCTCTGCAGCTAGCTTTTTATCCCATTTTTTCCCTGTATATTCCAGGAGGGGATATAGTCACATGCATCCATCTCAGAACTATTTACATATCCTGAGATATAAATCAATGGGGGATGGATTTTTGGGTGACTGCTGCAACGTGCAAATTAGTCTTTGTCTCCATAACCACAGGAGATTAAAGTTCAGTCTTTTGCATTTTTTCTATATCCCTTTCAAGCAACTATCTCTGCTTGAAGAAGGCCATGATAACTTTTCAGGTGCGACATTCCATGTTCTCTCATGACAGGTCTGTCAGTATAATCCACATCGGAATTTTCCAGAAAATGTTAGTTTTACATTATCAGCCATCTTTTGCTTAGTGTCTTGTTTGTATTTCTTTAAAAATACACAAGTCTTCCTTAAAAAGTTCAAGATGCCCATAAGTAATTCATGGCTGTAATCTGCTTTTCATGACGCTTGTCCAGCACCATGAACGGAATGGGATTCATTCTCATTTCGTTACAAGGGCAAAAAGTATAAAACAACAAACACACCCTCACACACATTCATTCCCCTAGCCTTGGTCAATATTATCTCTTCAGTTCTAACCGGGTCTCTTTAAGCTCTGGACAGGGTGTCTATAATCATATTTGAGTTCTTAGCAATGTAAGCGATTTTTAGGTGGTACGGTTAGAAAAACAAATTCCAGTGGAATAACCTGGCATTCTGGGTCTTCAACTGTTCCACAAAGGTTAAAGGGTTGTGGTCAGTAGAGACTGTCATCTCTCTGTATCCATTTCGGATACATAGCTCAAAGTATATGAGAGCCAGTAGCAAACCGAGGGTTTCCTTCTCTGCTGTGGAGTACTGTTTCTGATGCTTGTTTAGTTTTTTTGGAGAAGTACCCGATTGGTCTCTTTATCCCTGATTCTTGTTATTGGAGGAGGACAGCCCTTACCCCGATGTCACTCTCATCGATGGCCAGTTTAAACGTTTGGTTAAACTCTGGAGCTGCGAGCACAGGTTCACCTATTAAAATGGCTTTCAGCCTTTCGAAAGCTGTCTGGCATTTCTCAGTCCACACTACCTTTGCTTTTCTCTGTAGTAGGTCTGTCAGCCACTCTGCTGAAGTTTGGGACGATCTTGCGATAGAACCCACATATCCCCAGGACCCTCATGATTTCCCGTTTCATTGTGGGAATGGGGAACTGGGATATGGTTTGTAGCCCTGGGCAGTACTTGTCCTTGACCCACCACGTGTCCTAGTTAGGTCACCTGAGCCTTAGTGAACTCACTCTTTGCGAGATTGACCACTAGTTCAGCTGATGTACTCTCTGGAAAAGGGCTTCCAGTTGCTCTAAGTGAGTCTCCAAGGGGTCACAGTACACCAGGAGGTTGTCTAGGTAAACTATGCAATTGGATAAGCCCCCACTACCTGGTCCATCAGCCTTTGAAAGGTGGTTGGGGCATTTCAGAGTCCAAAAGGCATGGCTCAATGCTGGTATAACCCATCCTGAGTTATGACAGTGGAGATTTCTTTCACGTGGGCAGTTTAGGGAACCTGCCAGTATCCCTTGAGTAAATGTATCTTGGTAAAATAGGCTGCTTTACCTACCCTATCTATGCTGGGGTATCGTGTAGCAGTTGGCTTGGGTCACTGCACTAACTTTTCAGTAGCCGATGAAGAACCTTGTGGAGCCATCCGGCCTGGGGGACAGCACAACTGGGGAGCTCCAGCCCTTGAAGTTAGGCTCCATTAGTTGTTGCTCCAGTGTGTAGTTAATCTCCTCCCGAACCTGGGCCAGCTTCTCTGGGCCTGGACAATAGGGAAGTTGCCTTATGGGAGGGGCCTCTCTCACACCCACGTCAAGGAGGTCTCTAGGGTGGTGCAGCCTGGCTTGTCCCTGCATTAGCCTTTAAATGCAGTGAGCATCCTCGCCAAGTCTGCACTCAGGTGGGTAAATAAGGAGCCTAAGTCTGCTAATAATGCTGTGTTGGTTAGCTGGGTAGTAGGGGGTTCAACGTGGATCTCACCCACTTCTCCCTCCAATTCATCCCCACTGTTACCCTCATCTGTAGATCGGTGCCAAAGGACAGGCCATTACCTACTTGTCCCCTTCTTGGCTGTGATATCACTTTATCATGTTGACATGACATAGCTTTTGCCTTATCCCCCATCTGGGGTCTAAATTCGCTAGTTTACTTCCCTGAACTTCTTTGTTACTCTGTACAGGCCACTGAACCCTGGCTTTAAAGGGTTCACCTGGTGTTGGTAGGAGCAACAACACATAGGCCAGGATTTTCCTTCCCCGTTGGTCTCGGGCATCATGGTGGGTGTGAGATGACAATATGGCCGGAGGGCCAAAAATCAGTTTCATGACATCATGAAACCAGTTTGCGATCGTCTGCTCCACCGTTCAGTGCGGCTCACCGTTCCCAGCGCCACAAGTTGGGAACATCATTTTAATACATCTGCATATAAATATGAGCCCAGCTCACCGGAATCATCCCCCCCCCACCACATCAAATTTAGCGCCCACGTCGGTGGGAAAACACACCGGCCCAGAACACGTCCAGACAAGTGTGATGTGCTGAAGTCTGGACTAATCTTTAGGGCCGTGCTCACATCGCGGACATCTGATGGGCAGAAGATGCCTTGGGTCTACTTTGGGACATTAGTGTCTTGGGCATGGTCTGCTATGGCTGATCATGGAGGGAGTGGAGAGGAAGGTCGAGGCTTGACTGGGAGAGGAAGGTGTACCGGGTGAGTGAGGCTGGAAAGGGGGGGAGGAATGGTGTCGATGAGGGGGTTGGGGGGTTCGGAGTGGGGGAACGATAGTGTTGGAGGGGCTGAGGGTTGGGGGAGGCAGTAGGGAGTACGGTGGGGGAGGAGGGTGTGATGGGGAGAATGCAGCAACTGAGGAGAAAGATGTAAGGGGGAGGAAGATGTAAGGGAAGGAGTCTGGAGCGCGGAGGAGTTCTGGGGGGGCCAGGACTTCAGTGGGAGGATTGAGTCAAGAGAGAGCAAGGAGTCCAGGAGGAGGGGAGAGTTCAGAGGGGGAGGAAGGAGAAAGGGTGGAGGAAGGAGTAAGGATGGAGGAAGGAGTAAGGGTAGGGATGTCCAAGTGAACGTGCAAGGGAGGCATCTGTGGAATTGATGACAGCCTCCTTAGGTGTGAACTGAGGGTGGGAGTAGTAGGAGGGAATGGTGAGTATGAGAGAGGGCAGAGTGAGCCGGTAGGGTGGGAGGGTGAGAGTGCGACTGAGGTGGTAGAAGGGATGGGAAGGGTGGATGTTGGGGGCTGAGAGGCAGACATGGACGCTGGGGATGGGAAGGAGGAGGTCGGGGAGGTCAATGTAGATGGGAGTGGGATTCTCAGGAAGATAGGGAACATGCACCTGCACTTTCACCTGGATGCCCTGGAAAGAAAAGTGTTCTGGTTGGTGGGTGACAGTGGGGAGGTGGAAGGTGATGCCAGGGGGGTCAACAGTGCTGGGGGAAAGGACATGGGAGATTGGGCTAGGGAAAAGGACGGGGAAGCTGATAACTTACTTAACAACCACAAAGTTTCTGAAATTGAAAGTGAGTGGAGCCTCATGCTGGACAAACAAAGGTACCGCATGGGAGTGTGATCAGTGGGTGGGTGGGGATGCAGGTCGGCTCAGATGGACAACTGAAAGAGAACCTCAGCAGGCAGCATTGAGAATGCTCAGGACAGTGAGGTCAGTGTGATGGAGGAAGGCTCCGCGTGTGTGGGAGAGGCTTGCACGAGGCTCAGAAAGGCCCTGCCATGCTCAGAGTTCTCCCTCCAGAATCACTCGTGGATTGACTGTGTGCAGCTGAGCTGCTAGTGGGGGGGGGCAGGTGAGGGGTGGGGTGCAGTGGGAGGACTCGCAAAGCCTTTCAACGAAGCTGAAAGACACCATTACACATTATTCAGTGAAAGTGAATATATTTTCAGATATAAAGTGACAAAATGTGTTCACCTGTGCAGCCGCTTGTGATCAGAAATTGTTAACTTTTCCAGGCCTACCACTTCCTCTAGGTGCTGCCCTGACATCCGCAGCAGGGGTGGAGATGGCCTGTGCAATGGTTGGCCTTGTTGCCTCTGATGACTGTGGCGTGCACCCTCTGGAGAGCCGAGGCCTTTAGTCTTGCTTTGGCTGTCCTCCTGTGGGCCACTTGCACTGAGAGAGGGGATGATGTGGTGCAGGATCCTCATGAGGGTGTTCACCGCTGACCTCACTGTCACCGCAGGCAGGGTCCACACCCTCACCAGTCAGCGCACTGGCAGCTCCTCAAACTGAGTGAGGGGCCTAATGTGGGCCACTGCACCCCCCTGGTCTGGGACCTCTCCCTGCTGCTGTGAGCCATCTTCTTCTGCATGGAAACAGATGGAGAGAGTGTGAGCACTCCTGGCACTGTGTGGACTGTTTGTGTGGTGAGCGGAGAAGTGGGCAGGGTGAGTATGTGAGCTCCAGAGGATATGACCCTGGTGGAGATGTGAGGGTGTTTGGAGAGTTAGTGGTGTTGTCCCTTGAGGTGTCAGATCCCTGTGGATGTGTGATGGGTTTATGAGCGTGTGAGTCGAGAGTGATGAGAAGAGTGACTCACCCTGATGGAGCAGATGAGACCGTTCATCCTCTTTCGGCACTGGGTGGCTGTCCACTTTTGCAGGGTGTTGGTGCTGACCACCCCTGCCACATCTCCCATGCTGGATTGGTGACCTTGCTTGCTGCCCTTTGCCCAGAGCGGGGGTAGAGGACATTGTGGCCTCCACTGCGTCCAGCAGGAGATCGAGGGAGGTGTTGCTAAATCTGGGAACAGCATGTTTCCTCTCTTTGGCATCCGTCAGTTCCCAGCAGCTTCCTAACCCTTGAAGAGCGCTAACTCTTTGCAGGAGCGGCCTTTAAACATGGCGGCCGGTTTACTGAAGGCCTGAGGTGATGGCGGGGTGGGTGAATCAGAGGCTGCCCTGCCAGTGACCCAGCGCGTTTCCCAGGAATACATAATGAATGAAGCGGGAATGGGATGATGCAACGTGAAAAGCCGCCATTGCGGCCAACGGGTAAATCATCCTTTTCCCCGCCCGTTACCGCACTTTGTGTAAATCTGGGACGATTCCGCCCGCAGTCCCCTGGCTGAAAGGTTCAGGCCCTGGAATGTTTGTCTGGCTGTTTCTTCATAGCCGTCTCAGAGATTTTTAAGTGTTCTTGGGTCACATCACAGGCTCTCGTGAGTTGCTCCCGGAACATTGTTACATAGCCTAAAATGGAGGCTTCCCCCTTCTGTTCCAAAAACATCTCCTTAATTAGTTTCCCAGTCAGTGGGGGTGCTTGTGGCAGTATGCCCTGTTCATTGTTTTTAGGGCCTGATAGTACCGTTCTAGCACCCCCTGCAACTGTGGGTGGTATGCTGAAGACTTCAGCTGGTTGCCTGTAACTTCCTGGAATATTTTTCCTTTTATCCTATTATTAATTCTCCATTCTCACCCTCTAGATAACCAACATTCATTTCAGTTACTCTTTTCCTTTTTAAATGCTTGTAGAAAACTCTTACTATCTGTTTTTATATTTCTAGCCAGCTCATTCTCTCATTTCTCCCTCCTTTCTTTTTAGTCATTGATTGCTGGTTTTTAAATCCTGCCCAATCTCCTGACCTACCACTAACCTTTACAGACTTGCACGCTTTTTGTTTCAATTTGATGCAATCTTTAACTTCCTTAGTTAGCCACAGATGATACATCTTTCTCCTGGAGTCTTTGTTTTTCACTGGAATTTATCTTTGCTGAGTATTATGAGCTATGTCCTTAAATATCTGCCACTGCTTCTCGACTATCTTACCCTTTAACCTAATTTCCCAGTTCATTTTAGCCATCTTTACACCCTTGTAATTGTCTTAGTTTAAATTTAAAACACTAGTCTTGGACCTACTCTTCTCACCCTCAAACCTAATGTGAAATTCAATCATGTTATGATTACTGCTACTTAGAGGCTCCTTTACCAAAAGGTCATTAATTAAACTTGCCACATTATAACCACTAAGTCTCGAATAGCCTGCTTTCTGGTTGGCTCTAGAACATGCTGCTCTAAGAAATTGACCCAAAAACACTCTATGGACTCATCGCCCACAGTACCTTTGCCAATCTGATTCAGCCAGTCAATATATATATTAAAATCGCCCATGATTATTACAGCACTTTTCTTACAAGCCTCCATCTTTTCTGTGGATTGTACTGTGCTGATAAAAAAAGGTCTTCTTCCTCTTCTTGCTTATAGCATTTTGCAGCTTTAAAAGTCTAAATCCAAATTGGACAGACAAGTCACAGCACTATATGTTGTTAGGTAGGTTGTCTTGAATCCTGTGGCAAATGTGGTGAACTATCTGATCCAGGTGACCACAGTCACAAACTGTGGTGTGGAGATTGTGGATCCTGTTGAGCATAGGTCACTGTTTTGAGGGAGGTCAAACCCTGGAGGCTCTGCCATTGGATCACTCACAAGACCTTTGTTGACGATATTGGTGTTAGCCCAGAGGCTGTGCCGTTTGTCCTTTTTGTTAAAACATGCATCACTCAAAAAAGAAACCAGAACAACCTAGTGAAAACACCAAG